>NW_004524616.1:10709941-10717643 GCF_000260255.1 Octodon degus
CTTCCTTCCTTCCTTCCTTCCTTCCTTCCTTCCTTCCTTCCTTCCTCCCGTGCTCCCTTTCTGGTGAAGGAAAAGTGTCTTTGCTTCAGGTTAGCTTTTACCACAATGAGAGGAAAGCTTCTGAGGAACCCATTACAACTGAATCCTGGCTGAGCCTGGTGCAAGTTCAACTTCTGGAAGGACCATCTGTCCTCCTCAGTGCAAGGAGCCCCTTAGCTGCGCCTCTCACCAGGTGGACAGCGGCCTGGGGGTCAGGGATCTTGGGCTGCTGCTGCTTTTTCCTCTCCCAACCCTCACCAACATTCTGGCTTCATTCCACTAAAAATCAGCCTCTGAAGCCAACTTTTCCAAAATTAAAAGTCCAAAGTGTAAGCTGCCCAGACTCTCCCTTTATTGTACAACCTCTCATCAATAGTTCTCACTAGCTTTTGACGATATCTTCATTAGCAACCACAGTAGAGGAAAGAAAAGGCTGGGGAGTTTTTAACCAGGCAAGGATGCAACCTTTTGGCTTCATTAGTGTGTGACAGGAGAAAAGTCAGGATCATTTGTGTAAATGGGTATAGGATTATGGTGTAAATTCACTTTTTCATGTTATTCATATGTTTGTATAGTTCTAAATAATCTTGAAATTATTCAGGGTGACAAAATATTTTTAATGCTTTTGTCTTTTGGGGTTAGTCTGCCACAACAACCTACTGCAGAGAGGGTGGCTTTTCTCAGAGTTCTGGGGGCTAGAAGTTGAAGATCAAGGTTCCAGCCAGCTTGGTTTCTGGTGAGGGCTCTCTTCCTGTTGTGCAGGGAGCCATTGTCTCACTATGTCCTCATATGACAAGCAGGAAGGACATTTTGGACTCTCTTAGTATTAGTATTAGGGAAGAGCAAAATAGGGTCCCACCCTGACTCCACTTAACCGTTATCACCTCCTAACAAGCTTGTCTCCCATCAAGGGTCAGGGCTTTCCCATTGGAGCTCAGGGTGTAAGGGGGACATAACTCATCACAGACTTATGCTTAACTTTGGAGACTAGAAAGGAAAATACATTAGATCCTTGGAACTTACATTCTTGGGTCAATTTATGCCAAAGAGAGAAAGACTTGTTTATGCAGTCTTTTCCCAGCAGGCTTCCTTCTAGATGCACTCAAGGATATACCTTCTCTTGAGGTGCTGGCCATCTACCCTATTCATGGAAAGGGACAGAGAGTAGAGGTGTCCTATGATGCTTATGATGAGGGAACACAAGGACATTGCAATGAACTGCAACTGCGTCTCCAGGGAGAGACCAGATGCACTAAGATCTGGGACACTGACAACGTTCCTCACCACCAGACTCCCAAGCTCGCTCAGGCAGGGATGACACAAGACTTCTTGATTCAGAGAGTATAAAGAACATTATCTGGAAATTTCTGTCCAAGCCAAGATCAAAAAGACTCTGATGCATTAGTAGAAGAACATTGCTGTTACTTGAATTATAAAGGCAAGGTTTGTATGTTAGTTCGACAAGTTCATTCATATCCAGCATTACATGGCATATTAAAGAGAGCTTAGACCTCAGATATAATACACAAAGACAACACACAAAGATTATGGAACACATCCTCTGAATTAAACACAAGTGACTTAGACAAATCCTTGGGTAGAAATTAATCAGACACAAATAAGCAAATAAGTAAAATTTATGGAGCATTTGTTATATGCCAGGTACAAAGTCTTTTTCATATATCATCTGAAATAATTGTCACACTAAGTCTGAAAGGCTGGTATATGTTCCCCAGATAACTGATGAAGAAACTGAAGCATAGGGTGGCTCACTTAAGGACACACATCTAATAAATGATGAAGTGAGCCAGGATTCGAATCCAAGGAATGGGGCATCCTAGCAGGTGCACCCACATATTCCACAGCATGTACCCATTCAGTTCAGAAAACACAATGCATTTGCATAAATAATGGGACTGCCTTTACTGAGGGAAGGAGAAATATAACTCTAAGTTAAAAAAAATAGGCCTCCCACTCTCTTCTTAGCATTGTAATTCAACCTTTATGACATATAGCACCATGACTGACGTTTTTCCTTTTATTATTTATGTTGCTGCCACCTCTGTGAAGTTTCATGTTGGGAAGATGAGGAGGCCAATGCCTCAGTCCTAGGAAAGAAGGGATGTCACCTTGGTCCCATAGTCTTTCTTCCTCACCTGAGTTCTTTCCAGATCACCTATGCTGTGTCATGCAAAAACTGTAAAGGAGAATAAATTTTATCTCAAGGGTTTGCAAGGCCCTAAGGCAAAGAGGTGAGAGCTAATAAAAATAATTCCCAGAGCCCCACACTATCAACGCTCACCCTGGTATACACAGGTGCTCATTTACCCCCATCTCCCAGCAATGGAAGATCTTCCTTCACAAGACACCATGGACTTCGCATTAAAAGGCTCCAGAACCTATTATTTTACTCCATACCCTATGAAAATAGATGTTGATTACCTAATCTAAACTGAGTTTGTATTATGTGTCTTGTCCGTACACACTACTGTAAGTAAGTACAGTAGTAGAAGTTCCTCTCTTGCCTATAACCCCCTTAGCACATTCTATTTTTATTTTTATTTGCTTATTTATTTTATATATTTGGTACAGGGTCTCACTATGCAGTTCAGACTCGTGGTGATCCTCCTGTTTCAGCCTCCCAAGTCTGGGATTACAGATGTGCACCACATGCCCCTGATCTCAGTGGCCGGCTCAGCATGTCCAGGGTCAGGGCTGGCACGAGATGTGGTATCAGGGATCGAATCCCAGGCCCTGCACTTGCCTCAGCAGGTGTTTATTCCGCTCGGCTACCACACCAACCCACACATTCTATTTTTAACACCCTCACCTGGTAAACATAAAACTTATCGATATGTCACATTATTTGTTTTCTTCTTCCCACTATCCCTTCTCAAATGCACATACCACAGAATAAGGGTAAGGACTTTATTTTGTTTATTAATGCATACCATGTACCTAGAATACTGTGGCATGTGGTAATTTCTCAATAAATACTTGTTGAATACATGAATCTAGAAAACTTACTTACAGTAGTATGTACTGACAAGACACATAATCCACACTCAGTTTAGATTAGGTAACCAACATCTATTTTCACATTTTAGCTGAAATCCAAATCTCAATGTAAATTTTTTTCTACATATAAGGTTGAAGAAATATAATTATTGGTTTTGAGTAAGAACAAGTTAAGAGATGTATAAAAAATAAAGACTACTACCTGTGCTATGAGGACACAACAAAAACAATAATTTTGTATAGTTTGCATGCATGTTTTATTTATGGAAAAATATAATTAGGCTTAAATCTAGAAGGATCAATAACTTACATGTGTGAGATTTTAATAACTTTTGAAGTGAAGTTATTGCATAAAAGGAAATAAACTTAAAAATATATTTAAAGAAGCAAAATTATGAACAAAGAATTATCTGAATGCTTCTTATATTTAATGATTATTCATATTGAAGATCAAACATTCTGGCATCACTGAAAATTTCCAATAGGATTCCAGTGGAAAGAAAAGGATAACAAAGACATATAAAGAAGGGCAGGCCAAATAGCTCAGCAGACTAAGTGCCTGCTTAGGTAAGCACAGGGAGTGGGGTTCGATCTCCAGCACCACTTGCTGCAGCGCCCCGCTCCTTGGTGTGCTGAGCCAGCCAATGAGTCTGGGTGTGATGACGCATGACTGTAATCCCAGTGGTGGGGAGGCTAAAAAACAAAAGGATCATTATGAGTCCCAGCTCCATAGTGAAAAACTATAAAAAATACATCTAGAGAAAGAAGTAACAATTTCTAGGAATACTGTATTTAAACTTTATACTTGGAATCTAATGCTTGAGAAGCAGGAATAACTAGCCAATCTAAGGAAAAATGTTTTACAGACAGAAATAGATTAAAAAGGAAGTGACATATTCAAACTCTAGGAGTTGGTGGTACACACCGGTAATCCCAGCACTGGAGAGGCTGAGTCAGGAGGGTCACTATGAATCTTAGCTGCATAGCAAGACCTTGTACCCAATAAATAAATAAATAATTTTAAGAAATAATTTTTAAAAACTATATACTGTTTACATTTTATGGCATTTTTATTTGTATGCTAGCATGCCAAGTTTTTTTTAATAGGAAAAAATATCCATAAGGACATTAACTAATATGAAACTGTTCACTATTTTCCATAGCAGAAGTGCTTTTAAATATCATGAATGATCCCATTTAAGTGGGAAACAGGGGCAGGTCACAAATGGGCTGCCAATGGGGAGGAAGGGGAGGCTTTGTTTGACCATGAGGAGAGTTGGAGAGACTGACACTTTGAAGTAGGAACCTGAGGAAGGTTGCGCCCAATACACAGAATGACACAAAAGAAATGAGTAGCGAAGAGCAACAAGCTCTTCCTGTCCCTGCAAAAAAATAAAAGTAAACTGAAAGACCTGGAACCATTTGATTCAAGATCCCACTGCTACGCTGTTGAACAGTCTCTAGAGTCCAAGATGTAAAATGATTTATTTCTGGGCTGTATGAGCATTAATAGAACATGGACAGTTGGGATCTCTGAGCAGAGGGCACTGGTGGGCTTCTAAGAAACCCAGACACACTAGCTCACCACAGAACCTGTCACCCAAAACAGAGCTCTTCCCAACATCAATAATACTCAATGGTAGCTTGGCTCACTAATGGACAGTGATGCTGAATGTCTCCCCCAGTTGAGCTTCCATGTTATGAAAGAAAACCATGAGTAGGTGCTGAGGAAACAGGCCATGGGAAAGGATACTGTCAAAAATTATTTTTATTTATGTCAGGGTTTAAAATGCCTTTTTCTCCACTTAACATGATGAACAACAAAAAAATAATAAATCCAAGAAACTGAACTACTGTGAGTTTCTGCTTTCGTCTCCTAACCTCACCTGCATGTACACAGCTAGCGAGGCTTCTCAGCCGTCAGTAGCCACCACCACATAACCCACTCACAGGACTCAGATCATTTCCCCTGCCTTCCACAAACCTGCTCATCAAGGCCTTTGGATGAATACTAGACATTACTGAAGCTTAGCGAAAGGGAAAGGCAATAGAATACAGCAGAAAAAATCAACATGAAAGTTGAATATTAAAGTTCCTAGTGTGCCGTGGGCCGTCAAGGCAGGGCCTACCCAATGGCTCTTATCCCTATTGCTGTCCTCTCTTGGCAACTCATTTCACCTTTCCTCTCTCCTGTTTCCCAATAAAAGAATGTTTACTAAAATAAAATGGTTTAATTATATGTTATCTCTCAAAACACCAATCCTTGAGGCTTCTTCTTCCACCCCTCAAGTTCTTAGTCAAGAACTTAATATTTAACATAATTTATTTTGTAAAATAAAACACTAACACTCTGGTGCCCTCTCATAGAATGGGCATTTTTTTTAACTCCTCAGCATAAGTGATTTAATTATAAATACCTACTGAGTAGCAGGCACTGTTGTTGGTTACCACTGTTATTCTCAACCCTTCTATAGCCAGCAGGAGCTTTGTATGTGTTCAGCATCTTCCAGACCCCACAGTTCATCTTTTAAGTCACACTAGCTCCTCCAACTCTACCTAGCATTGGGGAATATACCATGTCCTTGGTCTCCCAGTGGTCTCTTGAAGTACTTCCCATACTTGGCCACAGTAATTTACTCCCAGTGATTCTTATAGTGCCTAGACCCTAGCCCCCAGGTTCTCTCTAAATACCCAAATACTTTGCTCCTACCGGTGCCCAGATTTAGAGACCGCCACACTTGGACTCATAGTAAAGCAATGTTTAGGATCATAATTCCAGGGTTCACAGCCTCAAACTTACACAAAGACTTCACTTTCTTAAAGGTAGAGCTGAATTCATCTTTTATATTCATGTTCTTCCTTTCTTCTGAATTCATGGAGATTTGAGTTACTGAGTTTCCTTTAGGCCTCATGGAAATGGTTATGTTTAACTGTCAATTTCATTGACTGAGAAATTGCTTAGCTGATTACAGAAAAATTCTCCTGGGTATGTCTAGGTGGGGCTTAGGGAGACCTTGGGGTACATACCTGGCCCCTTCTTTTCTAGCACTCTTCCTGTGCTCTGCATCCCAGATGCCATTATGTGAGCAGTGTTGCTCTACCACACTCCTTGTCATGATTTTTCTGTCTTGCAACCAGCTGACCATGGACTGAGACCTCTGAAACCATGAGCCGACTTAAACCTCTCCTCTTTAATATGAGGGTGTCAGGTATTTTTGTCCCAGTCACGACAACAAAAAGCTAAGTAACACACCTGGGAAAGGTCTTCCTGTTATATTTTGAGAAACCAAGCCACTGCTTAAGATCCAAGGCTCAGAAAGCCAGAGGACCCATCAAATCCAGACCCTCACTCACCAGGAGTCACAACATTAACATTTAATTAGACAAATATTTTCCCAGTATGCTCTTCTCCAGTACTAAGATGTTCTTATGCACATCTCATTTAATCATCTCCAGAGTCCCATGAGGGAGGCAGTTTTATTATAACCATTTCACAGGTGCAGAAACTGAGATTTGGTAATCACAGAAGTAACACCTGACCAAGATCACACAACTAGTGGGTGGCAAAGTGAAATCAGAATACACTAACCACTTGACACACTGCCGCTGACATCACCTCTTCAACATCCCCTTTGAAACTGGTCCTGATAAGTCCCTTGAGCCTCCCACATCTGATGAAATGGTGTGCTCTATAGGCCACTCTCAGACACTCTCTCTAGGCAAGATGCTGGTGGATGAAATGAGTGACCCAGCCCAGGGAAGGTTTTGGAGAAACACTAAGCAGAACAAGGAGCTCCCCTTCAGCCACGCTTGCGAAGACCTTCATTTGAGGCTACAGACGATGCTCTGCAGCCCAAGGGTAGACACAGCTGTCCAACACAGTCCCTGAAGAGTCAGGGTCAACCCCTGGAGTCACCGTCTATTCATTACCACTATCATCCCCTTCTTTCTCTAAGAAGTCCTTAGACTCTCAAAACACCAAGACTGTCTTTGGCATTTACTGAATAAATAGGAACTGAATTAACTGTGTCTCAGAATCTTTTCTGAAATTATTTGAGGTTTCAGTTGGAATCCCCTAGTTTGCCAAGCTAATTTCCAAATCTCTAGTCAGAGTGACCATGGCAATTCACACATCTGACCCAATACTGGAACACACTGGCCAGCGCAGTCTGTCCAGGACCGTGTCAAGTTTCTGAGGTGCATTACAGGTACATGGAGCACCTTCTCTATGAAACCCAGGAAAGGTGCCACACAAACTCTGAGATGTTGGGGCTTGAGTGCCCAAGGAACTTCCACACAGATCTTTCTGTTGGAGGTTTTACTGAGTTGTTCTTTCCCAAACATCTTTTCCTTGATGTCTTCCATCCTTAGAATCTGGTTTTAAAAGGAGCATTTCCTAGACCCTGCTTCAAACTTCTGTTCTTTCCCCTTCAAATATAATCCTGATTTCTAGCTTGGCCGCACCACAGGTACCTAAAGCACTGATAAGTCCCTGCTCTTTTACTTAGTGTCTATGAAGGACTGACAAGGCACCTGGCTGCACAACACAGTCCAAGAAACTTGAATAGAAGTCCCGAGAATGCCACTCACTCGCTTACTTCTCTCTCTCTCTCTCTCTCTCTCTCTCTCTCTCTCTCTCTCTCTC
>NW_004524616.1:10719278-10730613 GCF_000260255.1 Octodon degus
CATTGTCCCTAAACTGGAGCTCTGACACTAACTACAGCAACCTTGGATTTTCTTCCTAAGTTTACTGACATATAGTCAACAAAAAGTTGTAAATATTGAAAGTATACAATGTCATACATCAACACATATATACAACAAACACTGTACCTATGCAAAACTTCAAGTACAGCATGATCCTTCTTCCTCATGGTACCAAGGGGTGAGACTCTAAATCACACAGAGCCAAATAAGCAGGCCTACTGAAAATGTGTTCAAAATTAGTTAACTAATCAGGGGAGTATTTATTTAATACAATCCTTTTGCCACCTGTGAAGTCTCCTGTTCTCCTTCTCCACTTCAGAGACTTCTGTATCACTGACAAGACCAAATATCCATCTACTAAAGGATAAACAAACGGCAAGGGAGGGGGCCATGGGAAGATAATGAAAAGAGTGCAGCCACTTACCTCTCTGCAATGCACCTACATCTCCTCCTCTAATGGACTTACAATGATAATCTATAATCAAGGTACAAGAACAGACTTAATTACAAGAAGCTCTAAGTAACTTCAAGTAAATTTTATATTGTCCTCTCTGGTGCACAAACCAATTTAAGTATAATACTCCCAGTCAGGAAACCTCTTATAGCAAAGACAAAAGGATTCCTACTGACCCTGAGCGCCAACTGCCTGAACACTTACATGAGCTCTCTAGACCCCATTACCTCCAGGAAAGGCTCCCCTGTTCTGCTTCCTGCTTCATATTATGTGCCTAATATTTTAAAAAAAGAAAGAAAGAAAAAAAGAAAAAAGAAGAAAGAAAGAAAGAAAGAAAGAAAGAAAGAAAGAAAGAAAGAAAGAAAGAAAGAAAGAAAGAAAGAGCCACCTACAAACATCCACAGGAACTAGGGACTAAGTCACCCTTTGAAAGAAACCCAGAGGCAAAGTCTGAATGAATGGCATATTTTTCATAAAGGGAGTAATCAGGCTAAAAGAACAATCCTGTGTCCCTTGCAAAGGCCGTGACCTTGAATCTGAATCTTCTTCCAACACAAAGAACGTACACAATGACTGAGTTCAAGACTGCATTGTCCCAGGAAGTTCGCAACTCTTTCCCTCCAGGGTTAGAATCCAGTGGTAGAAGTTGGGGGTGAAGAGTGGTTTCTAAATGGCATCTAGAGACTCCCCCAACCTCATAACTGTCCAAATAGATCAGTTACTTTTAAATGAACTTAAATATATTTCAAAAAGTTTTAACTTCAAGATGGTGCTCTGAATATAAATTTGAAAAGGAATTATTAATACTTCACAAACACAGTGAGCATTACCCAAAGGAAAGAAATTTTCTCAGAGGTGATTGGCCTTGATTTAAGCTGGTTTTGCTGTCAGATACCTGTCTTTATGAGCCTGCAGGAAAAAGACTTAGATGTGTGCCTAGATATGTTTTCACTTTAAAAATCAATAATAAAACTCTGTAACCAGATAAGTCAGTGGCACATGGTAGGAGATAATATCTCCTTGGCCCAAGATCCACTAGTGTTCTCACAGATTTATTTCCCTAACACCTTCTCAGGAGCTCCAAAACCAGCAGATTAATGAGGCTCCCAAGGAATTGCTATTTCCCTCCCCAATTCCTACCTCTGACACATTGCTGCAAGTAGTTTAACTGCAGAGGGCCTTGACCGCCTTTCTTTGTCTCTCTGACTCAAGTGTGTGTTTCCTTGGGTCTACCAAGCTCAGTGGGATGGCTGGCCAGAGCAGAGCGAAGCATCAGCCAACCCTGGAACAATGAGGCCCTTTCTCTGGCTGTCACATGAACAGTGTTGTGTTTCAGCCATTGTCCCTGCAAGCAGGGAAAGGCCTGGGTTCTCACAGGCCAACTATTCTCCATGACCCCCTCTGGCCAACTCACTAAAAATTTTTTTAAAAGTCACACTTTTTGAAGGGGGCATATAATCGTAACAAGGATTCTTACACCCTCATGGACCACTTGCATCAGCACACCTTGTTAAAAATATATATCCCCAAGCACAACCAAACACTAACTGACTCAACATCCAAATGCCAGGATCAGCAAGTGATTCTCACGTCTCATAAGTTTAACAACACTGGGGCTGGGGAGATAGCTCAGTAGAATAAGCACCTGCCTGGCAAGTGCAAGGTCCTGAGTTCATTTCCTGATACCGGAAAAAAAAAAAAACCTCAAGAAGTTTAACAACACAGGCTAAACAGATGCTTCATGAGTTTCCTACCTTACTAAAGGTCTGTCCTTACACATATGTTTAAGGGATGAGCTAGAGGTAAGAAGAATATGGAAAGGACTTCATACTGTGATGACCCAGTTTTCCTATGGGAGACAAAAAATCACTTGGGAAAAGAAAAGGTGAAAAAGTTGAAGATATGTAAGAAGGAGGCAGGAACACATGAAACAGTTAATAGCTGTTCTGAAGTGAGTGGACTTTGGAAGGCAGGTCATCGTAAGTAGAGGAGAGACACATGGAAAGTAGAAGCCCGGCACTGGAGCCCTGTGGGAGAGGCTGAGAGGTCTTCAGAGAAGGTCAGTGGAGAGAAAATACCAATGGAAAAGCTTTGAAAAGCACGCACATTTCACATTTAGCTTTAACTTTTAAGACTGGAGCTTGATCCACAGCTTCAAACCTTAGAAACAAGCTATGCAAAACCATATTTGGTGGCATTTTACAAAGTGGAGGAATCACAGTGACACTGATGATTGGGTGGGTAGCTTCATGCTAAAAAAGATATTTAAAGTTGTGTGGTAAGATTATCTTTAATGTAAGATTAAATATAAATTGAGAATCCAATGACAGTAGAAAAAACATGAGCCCTGTCCCCATATCTATGCCTAAAAATTTTCATCTTTTCACAGTGGTGGGATGGTGGCCCTTAGCCAATTTTTACTAGAATTTCAACAGGATGCTCCAATCTGCATCTTATTTGCATAATATATAATAGCAATGTAAAATGAAGAGTTTCAGGAATGACTGTAGACCTAGGGGCAGGCAGAATCCAGGCCCATGACCCCATGTGCTTGCTGAGCCCACCCCCTTGCCTGCCATGTCCCATCCATTCAGCTCCTCCTCCTCCAATGGTCTCAGAAAGCCTGTCCTGTTGTGAACTCCCAGAACTACCATCAGAATTGTCCGCCTGACCCTTACTATACCCAGCCTAAACTGACCAGGTATTGTTTTCACCTAGATTTTATTTATTTATTATTTCTTTGAGAGTTTTATTTGCTTTTTCATATAAGTACTGTGTCACAGACTGGTCTTAAGCTCTATGTTCCAGGCTGCTGTTGAACTCACTGTGGCCCAGGCTGGCCTTGGTGGGCCTCCTGCCTCAGCCTCCTGAGCACTGGTGTGTACTACCACACCCAGCTAGACTTTCTTTAAAGGCAAGAACTTCTTAGTAATCACCAATAGTACTTATTGTTATGCTTTATTTACCTAGCAAATACCTGATGGAACAAAAATAATTAGACTAATTTTTTTTTTTTTTTGCAGTGCCAAGGATTGAACTTAGGAGCAGATATGTACCACAGCATTATATCCCCAACTAGTTGTAGTCTTTGAGACAGATGTTCAGTAAGTTGCCCAAACTGGCTTTAAGCGTGTGCTTCCTGTGTAAGGCTGCTGAAAGCTGGAAATGCGCACATGTATCACTATGCCTGGCTACAGTCACTATTTTTAAAAAGCAAAGTCACATCTTACCGTTGATTCCTCCTCCAAATTTCTTAAAAGCAGAAAAGTACCCACCAAGATATCAATAGAGATGGGATTTACATGTTTCTTGTTTATTTCGATTACAAGATGATTAATCCCTGGGCTCAAAACAAAGGTTTCATAGTTCTAGCTCCTTCTAAGAGAAACAAGTTAAATTTGCATGCTGTCTATCTATTTGCGTACTGTTCATCTGGGTTGGACACGACATTAAGGACACAGTACTTGGGCAGCTCCAACAGTCGGCTCACCTTGCTCCCCAAGATAAGATGTGACTAACAGCACTAATATTCCACCTAGCAAGCATTCTGTGCTGAAGTACTATTTTCTTTGTCTTAGATGTGGGGAAAGTATGATTTATTGTCCTCTGAATAGGAAATTGAGGTGGTTAAATGCTCTACACAGTTTTTTTTATCTAGGAGAATAAATCACTAGAAATGAAGCAGGGGAGGAAATCAGCGGAAAGGAACAGTGATAATAATAGGATATATCATCACATTCACACTTTTTCACACGGGCTAATGGCACACGGCATGCAGCACCCAGTCCCACTGGCACAGCCCCCAGTGACTCGAACCTGTGAAGTCCTAAGAAGTAAAGTGATACTGGTTTGTATCTTGTTTTTTTCCTCATAATATGAGAGATTCTTCTAAGTGTTCTAAATTAATCCTCTGCAATAACTCTAAGAACGATCACAGTGAAAAACAGTATTAAACAGTGAAGAGAGATAAGAGAGCAATAAAACACTGAGGGAAATTCAGATACAGAGAATGAGTGAATACGTGAAGAGGTCAGGAGACCCGTCACAGGATGTGCAACAGTCCAGGCAGAAAACTGTGCAGGCCTCACTAAGGTAGAAGACCTTATTTGTTTATTTTCACAGGGGAGTCTGAACCCCAGGCCTTCACACTGAGCTGTATCCCCATCCCTTTTTCATCTTGTACTTTAAGAGAGGGTGTAACTAAACTGCTAAACTTCCCAGACAAGGCTTGAATTTATGATCTTCCTCCTCAGTCTCCCCAAGTATTGAGATTACAGACCTGTGCCTCTGTGCCCAGCTAAAAAGATTTACTTTTAGAAGCAGAATTTAAAAAGAGGACAAATAGCAGAACTCAATGAATCTTACATTAATCCTTAAAACTAAGCTATTACTGAATGCACACCCCTGAGAACGCGAGGGTATAGGCAGCCCTCCGTGCTGCCGTGCCTGGAGCCCAACCATCTGGGTCTTGTACTGCATCTATTGACACAGCTACCTCCTGCCCTGTGAGACATAGCCTCTCACACAGCAGCTGATGAATGGGCATTTCTTCTTGGTTAGTTGGTAGCAGAGCTGTCCACAAGCCAACAGTTTGGTCTTGGCAGCAGCAGCATCTTTGTCATTACCCTAGAAAGTATTCATTCATAACTCGAGTGTTTTTGTGAATTTTCATTATGACAGAAAAAGGAATGGAAAATGGAAAAATTCAAAGCCTAGCAGAACCAGAAGAAATGCTTTTCTGGCAAACTTGACATAATTTATACGAAAATGGAAGTTATTTGGCATCAACATGGCAAACCTTTAATAGGAATCACATACTTATTGAACTTGAACTTAAATGAGAAGGAAATAATTATGTTTATGGAAAACCAAAGAAGGAAAAATGAGAGGTGTATCCACTGAATTCTGTGTAAATGGCAAAGAATTATTTGAGATTTGGCAGTGTATTTGGCTTCCCAGAGCCAGCACTGCCTATGACATATGGCCTTTGCCCCATCTTCAATGTGCCTTCAGGACAAAAGGAAACATGGTGTTCAACCAGTCAGCAGATTTTTGATCAAATACAAAAACGCATATAATAGGACTGGGGAGATAGCTCAGTAGAATAAGAGCTTGCCTAGCAAGCCTAAGGGCCTGAGTTCAATGATTAGTTCCGGGGGGGGGGGACATACAAAAATGTTTTATAAACTGAAAAGCACAAGTGCAAAAGTAGTTATTTTTATTGCCTTGGCACTTCCAGTCCAGTGTCCTCATATTGTCATTTACAACCAAAACTACCCCCAAAGTATAAGTACAGCTCTTTCACATGGGTTCCTACCATAATATTGAAAATGTAATAGTAATTCAGTGCACTTTGATGTTTTGGAGCCCACTCAGAATGATATAATCTTTTATATCATGTCTTTTTTCCATTCCAGTCTATGAATATTGTAATGCAGTGGTGGCGAACATGGGCGACCACCTACTTGTTTTTCTTTTAAAACAAAAGATGTTAATGTATAAGTTTTCTTTTCTAAACTAAAACCTCAGTATACAGGTTTAAGGGCAGTGTTGGCACTTTGCAGCAAGTATGTGGGTTTGGGGTTGCAGTTGGGGCTCTCATCACTGAAAGCTTCACCATTAATGTTGCAGATGATGTGCAACCAAATAACAATTTCTTTACCGGCTTCTCCACAATTCTTATACCACACAGAGATTGCCCCCAACACTGTGTGCATTGAATAAATAAACTACTGTTCTTTCATTCGCTTCACACATTCTCTGAGCATTAATGATCCAACTACTATACACCAGTCATTTCAGTAAGGGCTTCCAATAAACAAAAGAAGGTCAAAGACATTTCCACAAGAGAGAATGACATACATATCTAGGTCATGGAGGAAGGGAAGGGCACAATGTATTTGGGGAACAGTAACAAGATGAGGATTTGTAGTGGCCAAAAATGTGGAGAAGAGGAAGCAGGGAAACAACCCATGGAAGACAGGGTAAAAGTGGCCTTGTGTATCGTAAGAGGGAGGTCTGACTTTACACCATTAGCCAGTGCTTTTCCAAATGTGACCTGAGATCTGCCTCTAGAAGGTGCACTTGGGAATGTGCTCAACATGTGAATTTCTGGCCCTGAAAGATGAGATCCTGGATCTGAATTTTCAACAAGCATGTTCACCTCTAGAGATCTACCAAAGTTTTTTCAGCAAGAGAATGCCATGCTTAGATCTATATTTTAAAAATAGGATCTCACTAGCAGACAACTGAAAACAAGGCAAATGACTGCTGCTGAGTGAACATGTGGCTTGGCTTTGCAGAGAGCCACCTGGGAATTTGTGAAAATGCAGACTTCACACCTCACCCAAAACATACTGCCTCTGAGTGAAGGTGGAGGGGACTAGGGCTCATATCAGGATAAACCATATAGAATTGCCACATTTTAGGTTAAAAAATCAAGTACTAGTAACTTCTTCTATTTCAATCTAAAATTTTAACAAACATCCCCCATACCTCTAAACTGCACAAAATTTGAAAGCAGCTGAGGTACAAACAGAACTCAATGCTTTTCTTTTTCTTATTAATTATGGCATCTGGCTGTCAAGATAGCTCAGCATACTAAGCATCTGCTTAGGCAAGTGCAGGGACTGGAGTTCAATCCCTGGCACCACATTCTGCACCAGCTCCGCCTCTGGGTACACTGGGCCAACCACCACATCCGGGCATGGCGGCACACACCTGTAATCCCAATGCTGGGGAGGCTGAAAACAGGAGGATCACTATGAATTCAAGCTGTGTAGTGAGACCCTGTACCAAATACATTTTAAAAAAGAAAATTATGGCTATCATTGACATTGATGTGCAAAGATGGAATTTCCTAATTTATGTACCTAATACACACATTGAAAGAAAAATGGGGATTAAAAACAGCCACCAAATGAGGAAAGGAAATGAATTTGAGAAATTTTGGGTCAGAAGGATCACTAATGATTATCCATCCCCACCCCCTCCACACACACTTCCAATATAGGCTTATCCATGAGGACACATACCTAAATGGAGAAGCAGGCTGCTTGAGGTCATGCTGAATGTTTCATTCAATTCCTCTACAGCAGCTGTTTTTTCATATCTCTTTAACAAGTACTAAAATCACCATAGCCAAAAAGTGTTGGGGATTTAATTTACAGGGTGCACATGTCACAGGAAGGAGGTCCTAACATGCTTGAAATGAAGGAAGGTAGTCATAGAGCAAACAGTTATGCACACGCATTTGCAAAATGTAACCAGAGAACTTAAATAATGCAAAAGTTAGGGCAGTTTTCAAATGTAATCAATGCTTACCAAATATTTATGAATGAATGGTTGGTCACTAAAAATAAGTTAAAGGAAGTATATTAATGCAAAGTATTTCCAAGGAAGTAGATTGTGAACTGGGTGTAGATTTCTAGACTTCTAATCTGTTCCAAGCACTCTTGTTTTCAGCCAGTGCCCACATCCCTGCAGATCTCAGTCCTGCCATGGGCACTTTTTCCCCCATTGACTGTGTCTAAACCAAAAAGCAACATAAAGATCACATCTGAGCTAAGTTCAACAATTCATCTTCACACATGAGCAATCTTTAAAACCCACCCAAACAGGAATAAACTAACAGCGAGAGCTAGTAAAAGTTACATTATAGCAATGCTACAGTTAACACTACCTCCATAATAAAAGCATAACTTGTACCTGCCTACTACACGGCAAGCTAGGGCTTCACATGCACTAACTTACTTAAGACCTCTTAATTCTCTAGGGTAAGCACTATTATCACCAGACTGATTTTATAGATGGGAATGTTTTAAATGACAAAATCACAATTGGAAAGCAGCACAGTGGACAGTTGAACCCAGGTGCCCTGACACCCAGGGCTTATCAGTAGACCTCTTTGCCCTCTTGGTGGCAAAACAAAAAGTGGCCTGCAAGCTGACATCTTGGAACACTCACCCCAGGAGGAACGCATTCTGCATAGTGTCATTTGGCCTACATTGTCAACCCCAAGGTCTGAAGTGTTTTGATTTGCGTCATGGGTCCCACTATGCACAAAGTGAGACCCATGATGCAATAAAGTGAAGCAAGAAGAAACAGGAAGGACTGCCATTCTCCGCCGTAGCACGGCCTGGTTAGCACTCCTGAAGTAAGAACAGTTAAACTGGGTCTAATACAAGGGAAAACTGAGTCTCACTTAAGAATGTGAGGTCTTCTCTTCATGTGAAGATGTTGTTGGAAGCTGTGAAAATATTGCCATACTTTATGTATTCAGTGATATCATTAAGAAAAATGCTTTCAGAAAGAAAAATAAACACAAAATATTTTCCTAAACCAGGGCAAAAAGCCCTGGATCAAAGGAAGCTAGGAGAAAAAGACTAACAAGTGAGATTAAACCTCTCCTAAGTAACTATGGCTTGGAGAACTGGCCCTTCCAGCAGTCCCAGAGGTGCCAAGTGTTCTGACAAGGACTCTAAAGTCCAAGCCGCGCGACCGGTAGCCCTGGCATTCCTAAAGAACGCTAAGGCTGGAGGAAGGGGGAGCATCCCGCAAGCCTGCACAATGTGAATATCAAATACTAGAAAGAAAAGTTTAGAAAACAAGTAAAGATCCAGGAGAAGTGAAGCAGATCTGAAAAGAAAGACCCAACTGAAGCTGTTTTCCACACTCAGATTATCACCAAATCTCCCTCAATTCAGGTTGGTCATAGTTCAACACGAAACAAATACTGCACAGCTAAAGCAATGCAAGGGTCGAAATTAATGCAAAATAGTGGGGAGGTCTTCCTACCAAAACTACTCCTAGAATTCCCTGCACAGTCCCAACCAAGACAGGCAAATATAAACAATAACATTAAACCCGGAAGACACACAAACAACCCAGGCAGAGCCCATCACGCCCACCTCCACCTGCAGCCCGGACCCCTTGCCTCAAGGGATTTATGCACCGCTCGCAGCCAAGAGCCCCACAGTGTCCCGCCAAGTTCTACGGCCTCCAGACTCGAGTTGTCTAACTCTTACCCAGATTCAGAGATCTTGAAATTTGCAGCGCAACCTGGTCTTTCCACAACGCCAGCCAGCACGGGAAATCTTTTCTACGCAGCGCGTTCCCCTCCAAGCAGCGTCCCAAGAAGAGGTCACTTGCCGGTCCTCGCTCCCGCGCGGAGACCGGGACCGGACAGGTGGCGACGGCTCCGCGCGTTTCCAGACTCCTAGTGTTGCGCACCGAGAAAGAAGTTGTTGCGAACTTGAACAAGGTTTCCCCTGTCTGGCCGGAGATGCTGAAGGCGGAGGCGGAGGCGGAGGAGAGTAACTTGAGCCCGGGCCGGGGTGCCAGCAGTTGCCCGTGCCGCAGCTGCCGGCCGAGGAGGTTGGAGCAGGGGTGCGCCAGGCGCAGCTCGCCGTGCCCGCTGCAACCGTCGGGTCCTCCAGCAGCACCGTCCCCCTGCACGTTGCCCCAACTCCTGCGCCTCCGCCCCCACCTGGGGGGACCCCGCAACAGACTCGGAGTTGGAGACCTACGGTCAGCGCGAGCCCCTGGCCGCGGTCACCAGGAGACGGACAATAACTCGATTCGGGGTCCGGGACCAGCGCCCCACGAGTACCGGAGTGGACAGCGCGTCCCGACGCATGAGGGAGGAGCGCGCTGCGGCCGGAGGGAAGGGTGCGGGGTCGGACGCGGGAGAGGCCCGGAGGTGGAGGGGCGAGGGCGAAGGAGCGGCGCAAGGGGCGGGGGAGAGAAGCTGGGGCGCCCGGGAGCCCCGCCGGCTGGCCCGCGGTTTCCTGGCGAACAGCGCCCTCTGCTGACGCTGAGGGGTCCCGCAGACCCGGCCCGAAAGTGAACCACGAGAAAGGCCAGCGCCGGCTGTGGGCCGGGCCAGGCCCGCCAGCCCCTGGAGGCGACGGAACCTGTAGACACCGGGAAAGATTGAAACCAGTCCGATCACCAGAATGTTCTTTCTTACGTTAATTCTACAAACAAAAACAAAAGCTATTCCGAAGTTGCAACAGATAATCTTCTCTTCCTCACCTCACTGGGAATGCTTTCTCTTTGGAGAACTCTTAAGTGCCGGGCCGGGCACAGCTCCCGCCTGGCAAGGAGTGCGGACGGCGCATTATGTCTGAGTGAATGCACAGCGGGAATGAGCGAGCATCGTCATTGTCTGAGCAGAAATCCACGTCTGAAGCCCCGCGTTCCTCTCCCCTGGAAACACACGGGGGAAGAATGGCCTCCTTCATCAGCTGGTGACTCCAGGCGTCAGAGTCCTTCTCTGGCAGCAGTGGCCTTGTTTCTCTCAGGGGACCACCCTGCCCCATGTATTCCCAACAGTCTGGGTGGGGAGATCAGTGAGGATGGACAGCCTCAGCCTGCTCTGAGGTGGACGCTGGCTGACCTAAGCTGGCTTCTCAGTCCCTTCCTCCCAGGAATCTGGACTTGGATGAGAGCCGCGCAAGGACAAATAAACCTGAAGCATCCTGAGCCCTGCGGCTGCTCTCTAGGGTCACAGGCCATTATTTTAGGCCATTTATTCCCCAATGATAACCTGCTTATGGAATTGTTGTTCCACTTTCCTTTGAATGTTTTAATCAACTTCATTGAGAAGTAATTTACATTCAGCACAATGTCCTCATATGAAGTGCACAGTTTGCTATGTTTGGGAGAACACACACCTGTTCAGCTGCTACCACAACTGAGATAGTAACTCCCTGTCCCCAAAGCGGCTCTTCGCATCTCCAGCCCTTTTAAATTTTGTTTAAATTTTGAGACAAGATCTCAGATTGGTCTTGAATTTGTGACCTTCCTGTCCCAGCCTTTAAGAGTTCCAGGATTAAAGGAATGTGTTAGCCTGTTTTT
>NW_004524616.1:10730863-10732012 GCF_000260255.1 Octodon degus
AAAAAAAAAAATCGTAAAGAAATGTGTTTAGCCATTTTTTATGTCTGGGTTTTGTTCATGAACTCTCCACCTAGACCTATGTCTTCAAGATCTACCTTCTTTCTCTTCTAATAGATTCAGTGTACCTATTTTAATATTTAGGTTTTGGATCCATTTGGACTTGTTTTTCCATAATTTTATTGAGAAATAAATAGCAATGAGACAGTTTCAAATCAAATTGGTAGAACAGTTCCAATAATTAATATATTGCATATGGTCTTCTCAGTGGTTATTTGTTGTACAAGATACAGATATGATATCCTATTTAAAAGCACTATTAGAACAAATCCCTCTATTCCTTGAATTAAGAGAATGTAGCTATTTATCCTAACCATTTTAAATACATAGATACAAAATGGACATTCATCTATATCCCCTTTTTTTGTTTAGTTCCATCATTTAAATGTTATTGGTGTGTGAACTCAGCAAAATATTCCAAAATAGTCTAGTAGTCTATAATCGTATTGGGTCTTCCACTTGACTGGCAATGTCAGAAATTGTTGACCTGAGTCCCCTACAGCTCAATATAACAACATGGCTTTTTTTCTTGCACTTCATTTTCATACTTTTCTGCTGGATGGTTAAGACCAAGATAAAGCAAGACCTATGCAACAAAAGTTGTAGCTTTTGGATCTGATAAGGTCAATCAAATCGCCTCAGGATTTATCCTGAGGCCTTAAACCTCAGATTGTAGATCCTTTGTCAGTGTCAGCCATATGGATGAGTCATGGCCATTGCTTGGCCAATTTGCTCTCTGTGAAAGCCTGAGAGAATGTTTCCTCTCCATGTGACTCTCCTTAGGCATACTCTACCTCATTGATCACTTTCCTCTTTGGCCCCATAATCTCCTTGATCAGAAAATTTGGAACACAACTGAGTTACATGATGCTATAGTACAAGTCTTCATATGTCCTGAGTCGTAATTGACCTTGGAAGGGTAGGGCCAAAATGTTGGCTTTCCTTGCAACCCTCCTTTTTCTCTAATTTTTGGGCTGCAAACTTAGGTTGCTAACCCTCCAGAAGAGAAGCTTATTGTTATTGCCATTATAACCTAGACTGCTGAGCTTAACCTCACTATCTGTCTGAGTATCAAACATCTTAGGCATAACA
>NW_004524616.1:10748197-10753250 GCF_000260255.1 Octodon degus
CTTCAGTTACCTGAATGTCAGATTGTTTTCTCATATTTGGGAAGTTTTCTGCTATTACTTCTGCCCATATTCTTTTTATATTATTTGTATTGACTCCCTCTTTCTCATTGATACCTATTAGTCTCACATTGTTCATCTTTGCATTGTCTTGCAAGTGATGAATTATTTTTTCCTGAATCCTAGCTGTTTTTAAGAGATCTTTTCTTACCTTTTCACTAGCTGCACCAGTGTGTTCAAGAACCGAAACTGTCTTCACTTACACTTAAATAGTTTTGCAGGCTTGTGATTGAAATTTTAAGTTCCTCTATATCTCTTTGACTCTGCTTCATGTAATCCATTTCTGTTTTTTGTTGCTCATTCAAGGAATCCATCATTTTTCTAATCTCTTCCATTTTTTATCAATGTCTTCTTTAGAAGTAGTCATTAATTCTTTTACTGCAGAGTTTTTTTCAGATTGGGTTTCCTCCATATGTTTCTGCATTTGATTCTTTACTTCAGATGCTATTAATTCATAGATTTCTTTATTTATTTCAGAATTTAATTCTGTTCTGAGTTTCTCTATTCCTTTCTGCTGTTGTTTCTTTACTTCTGATGCTATTAATTTATACATTTCAGCCTAACTAGTGTCCTCTGCACTTGTTCTAGGTGGGCTCAAGACCTGAGATTGCATTTTGCTCCTTCTCTTTGTCATTTCATATAGCACTGACCTCTGATCTTTGGTGCAGTTATAACCTTAGTACTTGCTGAAATTCAGGTGCAGTTCTATTAAGTTTGAGTTTATCCAGTTATGCCTGGCTTGGGTCTAGCTCTTGTGTTCAGCCCCATCTTGCTACAACCCTTCAAAGTGAACCTGTTGTGCCCCTCTGGCACAACAGTGAACCTGTTTTGCCCTCTTTGTGCCCCTAGCCCAGGGGGCACAGGGAAGCGCAGAAACTCTCCCACACACTAGATGTTCCTGGGTTTGTGCTGGATCTGCATGTCCCAGGAGCATTGCAGAAGTTCTCACTCACTGGCAGGCTTGGGGATAGGGGCTCCAGAGGGGTGGTGGGGTCCCAAAGGAGCGACTGAGGATCTCACTTATGAGGTGTGCCTGGGTTTTTGTCTGGAGTGGTTCCGCTGGTGCAGGCAAGCCAGAAGCTCTCCTACACACTAGCAGTGCCTGGTCTGGGCTGGATCTAGGGTTCCCAAAAGTTTCGCAGAAGTTCTTACTCACTAGGTGGGCTTGGGGGCAGGGGCTCCAGAGGGTTGGAGGGGTCCTGAGGGTGTGACAGTGGGTCTTATTCATGCAGCATGCCCAAGTTTTGGCCAGGAGAGGTCCCGCAGGTAGAGGGAAGCCAGGAGCTCTCCCAAATACTTGCAGGGCCTGGGCTGGGCTGGCTCTCGGGGTCTAGATTTCTAAATTTCAGTGTAAAAATATGTAATTGTTTATTCATACTTTTTAAATTTTTTAAATTTTTAAATTTTTTCTCAGGGGCTGGGGAGATGGCTCAGTAGAACAAGCACTTGCCTGGCAAGTGTAAAGGCCTGAGTTTAATCCCTGGTTCCAGAAAAAAAAAAAAGTCTGTCACAACTTAAAGTTTAACATATAAATACTTGATGGAAAATACCTGTTCCATGTTATGCCTAAGATGTTTGATATTCAGACAGATAGTGAGGTTAAACCCAATTGCATA
Source organism: Octodon degus (assembly GCF_000260255.1). Lineage (NCBI taxonomy): Eukaryota > Metazoa > Chordata > Mammalia > Rodentia > Octodontidae > Octodon > Octodon degus. Next base: position 10,749,871 of record NW_004524616.1, read on the forward strand.
TGTTGTAGGGTAATAATAAGCTTCTCTTCTGGAGGGATAACAACCTAAGTTTACACACCAAAAATCAGAGAAAAAGAAGGGCTGCAAGGTCAGCCAACATTTTGGCCCTAGCCTGTCAAGGTCAGTGAAGACTCAGGACATAGGAGAACCTATACTGTAACATCATGTAACTCAGTTGTGTCCCAAATTTTCTGATCGAGGAAATTATGGGGACACAGAGCAATGTGACTGATGAGGTAGAGTGTGCCTAAAGAGAGTCATATGGAGAGAAAACATTTTCTCAGGCTTTCACAGAAAGCAAATTGGTCAAGGAATGGCTGTGACTCATCCACATGGCTGACAATGACAAACGATCTGCAAACTGCAATACAGGGTAACAGAATAAATCCTGAAGGAACTTGACTGATCTTGTCAGATACAAAAGATACAGTTCTTGTTATATAGGTCTTGCTTTATCTTGGTCTTAACCATCCAGCAGAAAAGTATAAAAATGAGATATAAAAAGTAAAGCCATATTAATATGCTGAGCTGTGAAAGGCTCAAGACAACAACTTCTGTGGATAACCCACTACTATTGTGGACTGCTGGACTGTGTTGGATTGTTTGGCTGAATTCAGGCACCTGCAGTATTTAGATGCCAATGGAATACCCATTTCTGACAGGACTAAACAAAAAGAGGGGATACAAAGGAAGGACCATTTTTTATCTGTATATATAAAATAGTTAGGATAGACATACAGCTAGTTTCTCTTAATTCAATGAGAAGAAAGATTTGTACTAATAGTATTTGGACAGGATATCATGTCTGCATCTTTTACTATGAATAACCACTAAGAAGATAACAATATGTAATGTATTGATTATAGTATCTGTCCTATTAATTGGTTTTGAAACTGTCTCACTGCTGTTTCTCAATAAAATTAATAAAACAAGAACCAAAAAAATAAAATTATCAAAAGTCAAAAAAAAGAAAGAACTATGTTACAATAAGAAAGTGTGTGTTTAAAATACTGTCATATTGAAGAGCAATTCATCACACTTAGAAATGAATTTGAACCTGGTAACAAATTGTACAGGAGACATTATTGAATAAAGTGTGATAGAAGGTGTCCCGGGAAAAAATAAACAAAACACACTTATTTCATTAAAATATTTGTGTGTATATTCATTATATTGAAAAAATATATCTTTTTTGAGTTAAATATATTTCTTTTATGCAACATATGGTTGGATCTTTTATCTTGTTCCATTCTGACAGTATTTCTTTGGTTATTGAACTGATATTATTTACATTGATGGTTGTAACTGACATGTATTGAACTATTCTTGTCATATTATTACCCTCTTTTGGTTCCTTGTTTTACCCCTGTTTAATTGCTTGCCCTGCCTGGTGGCTTATTCCTATTGGCATCCTTAGCTTTTTGTACACTGTTATCTTTCACTACAATATCTTTCAGAACAGATTGGAGAACTAGTTTGGTGGTCATGAATTTCACTTATTCTTTGTCATTGAAGTACCTAATTTCTCCACTAATTCTGAAAGATAGTTTTTCAGGGTACATTAATCTTGGTTGGAAGTTATTTTATTTCAGCACTTGGAATATTTCACTCCAAATTCTCCTTGATGTAAGAGTTTATGTTGAGACATCAGCTGTATTCTAATAGATTTTCCTTTAGAATTGATTTGTGGGGTTTTTTCTAACAGCTTTTAATATTCTGTTCTTTGGGTGAATTTCTGAAATCTTAATTATTATATGCCTTACTTTAGATTTATTTTGGTCAAGGATAATTGGAGTTCTGCATGTCTAACATCTGTATGTCAAATTTATTTTCCATGTTTGGGAAGTTTTCCCTTTCTTCTGTGAACAGGTTTTAGTCATTTGTGCTACTATTTTTTCACTGACTCAAATCCATCTCATAATATTCTTATTTGCATCATCTTGCAACTTTTGGATTGTTTTTTCATGATCCTTTCTTATTTTTAGGAGACCTTTCTGTTCATGATCACTAGCTACAATCCTGTCCTCTAGGTCCGAAATTCTATCTTCACTTTTGTTGAGGTGATTTTGCTAATTTAAATGGAATTTTTTGTTTCTGAGATATGTGTTTGAATCTGTTTCATTTGTTTCCTATGTTGGCCATACATGGTTTCCATCATTTTTCTATGATCCTCTTTTTTAATCTATGTATATTCTAGACTTTTTTTTCAGTACTGGGGACTGAACTGAGCACCCTGCACTTGCCATGCAAGCACTTATTCTACTGAACTATCTCCCCAGCACCTACTCAAGACTTCTTGAGTAAGTCTTTCATTATGGTCATCATCTTTTTTTTAACCCAAGAGAATATTTGTTATGTGACTTCCCCTACAGTCTCATGCACCTGTTTTTGAACTAGTGCTGCTATCATTTCAGATGAGTGGCCTCTATTTTCTTCCACTTTACTGTTCCTTGGACTTGTCCTAGGTGGACTATAAGTGTAGGGTTGAGTTTTGCTCCTGTGTCTTGTCACTTTCTATTATTTTTCTCTGTGATAATGCCTATATGTTTCTTATAATAAGTAGCTTTATCACTCATATTGAATCCTCCCTAGGAAATACCTGTTCTTCAGAAGTGTCTTCTGAAGTTCTTGGTTTTTGTGTCTGTCCAAAGATCCTACCTTCCCAATTTATTAAGAATGAGATATTGCCATATATCTGCCTCAGCCCCAGTTGTTTGGAACTGAACTACGGTGATGGTTATAACCCCAGATAGTCACAGTATTATTATAGAAAGGAGAACAACTAATTACAGCTAGTATGATAGCCTTGCTAAAGTATTGCAATTATTAATAATAGTAGCACAGGGGCTGGGTAGATAGCTTAGTAGGATAAGTGCTTGCCTGGCAAATGCAAAGGCCTGAGTTCAATCCCTGGTTCCACTAAAAAATAAATAAATAAATAAATAAATAATGACATCATGCATGATCTAGAATATGACAATCCATGGCAATTCTTGATTTGGCATCTTTAACTATATGGGCAAGATGTACAGTTATATAATAAAACCCAACTTATATCAGAAACTAGTAGATAACGAGTTTTCCCTGGTAGAGTTATTTCCTACAGTAGGGAAATTTAAGAGGCATGAAGATAAGAGAGAGAAAGGACACAGGATGATTGTGCAGGATTTAGAAAGCTGGAGAAGAGGACAGGAGAGAAAGAATACAGGAGAAAACAAAAGATTACTGAAGGAAAGACTAGGGGAAATGTTCACTCACATGAAGACATCCTAGGATCAAGAGAGATAGGAAAGAAGACTTATAGAACAAAAATAGATGTATACAATTAACAAAGGAAAAGGAAGAGGAAGAAGAAAAGAAGAATAGGAGGAGGAGGAGGA
>NW_004524616.1:10753357-10789300 GCF_000260255.1 Octodon degus
GAGGAGGAGGAGGAGGAGGAGGAAGAGAAAAAACCCTACCAGATAATAAAATGGAAACAATATACACAAACAAAAAAATGAAATTCCTCTGGTATCCACTGTTCTGTGGTAGTGTCCACATCAGTATCCCACCAATTGTGCAATAGGATTAGTTCTGGGTTGGATGTGGGGTTCAGTTTGGCCTCTGGATGTGAGGGCTGAGGCTGGTCTTTAGTCAGCAGCTTTATGGATGGCCTGCTTACACTCCTTACCCTGTGTATCTCTGTGTTGCTGTCCTCAAACAGACAGCCCAAGGTGGCTCCCAGTTCCATGTATAATTGGCTCCTCCTGGGCCCTGTACAGACTGCTCCATTCCACATCACTGCTCCTCTCACTCTCTGTCTTCTTGTCCCATGCTGTGCTTGTGGTTACAAGTTTGTCCTGAGCTGATTGTTACAAGTTGGAGGGAGTGCTGACTTCCTGGCCCAAGGATGTTTGTGTTGGTGGTCACTGTTTTCAGAGCAGTGATGTGCTTGTCTTAGGTGTCATGGGATGGTCCAAGTCCCTCTTTTGAGCCCACCATAGGGCAGGAGGAGTTGTATTGCTTCACTAGTAATCCTTACCAGTGCCATAACTGGACCCTAACCTTGTTGTCACTAGATGTTCCAGTTAGTGGTTATGGTGCTGTACAGGGAAAGCAAAAGAAAAAGGAGAAGAAAGACAAAAAAAAAAGTGGTCTGTCAGGCAGAGAGCTGTCACTGACTCCCATGTGTGCCAGCAAAATTTGTTACTAGGCCGCAATGTTCTCTGTTTTCAGGAAATCAAAGGAGGTGAGGGACCTTACATTCTAGGTTGATCCTGTGTGGACTGAGTTTGCCCTTGCCATACCTTCGCCTTCTCTCTTGGTTGCTTGTGGGGAAGGACTTCCTGGGAATGGTAATTCCTGCTCTGATTCAAATCTTGCTGATAGTAAACCCACAAGCAGGCCTGTGGGATGGTTTATCATTTTATAAAGTCCTGAGGCTATGTTTTATTTGATCTACAAGTCTTTTATCTCAGATTAATCATGGTATTAGAATGTATATCGCTCCCTTTCTTCCAATTACCTGTCTTTTTAATTGATATCTTCTGAGAAACTTGAGTTTGAGTCTTTCTTTATTCAGCCATGTTGAATCTCTCCACAATAGAGTCCTGCCTTTCTAATTCTGTAACATTTAAATTTACTTACTAGTTCTGATAGCACTTTCTTTTTTAAAAAAACATTCTGTGAAATTTTCTATATGTTAATAAATACAGGTTTTTTTAAAAAAATTGTTTTTCTTGCCTTTTTGTACTGGGTAGGGTACTCAGTACAATGCTGAAATAAGGTGGCAAGAAATAATAGTTTTGTTTCTCATCTCAGGTCAAAAGTAGCCTTTTATCACTAAGTAAAATGTAAATTTTATAAACACTTTGGATTGATTGAGCAACTTCCTTTCATTCATGTTTTTCCATCAATAAATTTTTTAGTATTGTCAGATATTTTCCTACATCAAATGAAATTATTGGATTTTTTTCTCCTCCCTAGTATTTATTGATTGAATTAATTTTGATCCTTCACTGAATTGTTAATTATATTAAAATTAAAATGGCTTTTTCAGTAGATTTATTTTTTGATGAATGGATGAACAATTAACCAAATGAAGGTCACAGGAAAATAAAAACACAGACCAATAATCATCCTGAATATAGACACAGAGATCCTGAATGCCTTATTAGCAAACAAAATTCAAAAAAATTGGGATACATTCCAGATATAAATATAGCAGAAGGCTAACATTTTTACTTCATCAGTCCTAACAATGGCAAGAAGTATATGCCGATACTTCCATTTTGTAGGTAAGAAAAAGAAGGCACAAAGTTCAGTGAATGAACTCATGCATGATAACAAATGACAGAGAGAGAGAGAGAGAGAGAGAGAGAGAGAGAGAGAGAGAGAGAGAGAGAGAGAGAGAGAAGTGGTCCAAGGTCTGACTTCAAAGCCTATCCATCTCATCCTGTCACCTGTCTCAGAACTGCACTGATCTATTATGGCCTTCTGAGTACTTTCCATGGTTCTTTAAAGTTCAACAATGTGTTGGGTTTAAAACATTTTTTCAGGGCCAGTGAGATAGCTCAGCAGACTAAGTACCTGCTTAGGCAAGTGCAGAGACCAGAGCTCAATCACCAGCACCACATGTCATGTTGACCCTGCCACTGGGCGTGGTGAGCCAGCCACCAAGACCAGACATGGTGATGTGCACCTGCATTCCCAGCCCTGGAAAGGCTGAAAACAGGAGGATCACTATGAGTCCAAGCTGCCTAGTGAGACCCTGCACCAAATACATAAATTTTTTTAAAAAATCACTTTTTTCCTCATGGACATTGACAGTCTGTTTTATGGAGTTTGACTTTTCTTTGCTCAGGAGACTTGAAAGCTCATGGGCAAACAGCTTCATTTCTCCTCACAGCACAAAGCAGCCAAGACTGGATAGTCTGTACCACTAATTGTGGAAGGGAGGGTTGGCTCATGGGTGTCCCCACAAATGTCTTCATTTCAGTCTCCTTCCCCTAGTTCTAGATTTTCAATATACTCCCTTCTCAAGGATGATGCTTGTCCAGAATTTTGAAGATAAGAGTCACTTTTTAAAATATTGGGAAAAAAGGGGAGAGAAAGAAGTAAATGAGGCAATCATATTTGTAGCACCAACTCCATAGTAGGAGTTAAGGGTATTTTTCTGTCTCCTTTATGTAGCATATTTCCACAGATGTGAGGAAGCTGTGGTATTCTTACAAAAAGGTGCAACATCTCCCCTAAATAAACGGGACCTGATCGGAAAAAAAAAAAAGGTACAACAATGAGATTCCACACTGAACTACTTATTTCCCCAGATCAGTGTCTTTCACTTTTAAAATGTGATGTCAGTAAGAAGTAAATTTATCATAATGACCAAACTCAGTGTGTTGAATGTGTGTGCACACGTGTGCTGAGAACAAGTTTCAGGAAATAGCTTTTATTATTCTCAACAGCCTCTGACATTTTCTATACTGATCCTTGAATTTTAAGGTGCAGGTTAATCTGCTGGGGTTTTGTTTCTAAATGTGAGATTTAGATTCGGCGTCTGAAGGGAGGCCTGCATCTGTCCAACTTCTAGGTGGATGCTTGTGTCTCTGGGACATTTTATTTCATTTTATTTAAATGTTACTTTATTTCTATGACTTTTGGACATATCTAGCAATTTGTGAAATGGTTACTGGTATGTTTCTTGGTACAGCACCAGGCTGGGGCAGCTCTGGAGTTGACAGCATGCCCATCTAGCATATTCTTGTAAAAGTAGACCTCCTTCGGAATATTGCCATGTTTCAAGTGGTTAAAAAAAAGTATCCATCTCACATCTACCAAGATCAAAAACTGCAGCAGGTAAAAAGGATACAGCATCTTCCTGGCATTGCCTTTTTTAATTGCCACATTTGACACAGTAAATCTGCTGCAGTTTCAAATTTAAGCATTTTGCATACTGAGAACTTCTTATAATTATGTGTGAAAGGAAGCTTACAGAAGATCTTGAAGGTGACTGTGACAGTGTCACACATCAGAGAAGCAACCTGTGTGGCATCTCTTTAGTCTGCGATATGAATGCTTGCAGTGTCAGTCAGGGTGCTTGCTGTCAAGGAACAGAGGGCAAGTCTGACTAGCCCAATAAAAAACGAAACTGGGGGATTCCAGAACAGTGGTCAGCTATGAGACCAGAGCTGGAATTGAGCAAAAACTTCTCCAGAGGACCAGGAAGGAGGAATCAAAGCCATGGTCTCCAAGCAGAAAACGTTGGCCAGGCTCCCCCTGCTAAGGTTAGTGCACTTGAGCTGCTTCTTTCCTTAGTCCTCACATCATGTCCTCAGTTTGGAGTCATGAGAGAGAGCATTTATTTGGCTGAACTTGGACTCCTTATTGCCTCCTGGACATCCTAGGAGAACAGGAAGAATTGGGCCTTTCAGACTTCTGTAGTGGGGAGTAGACAGTTCCTCTAAGAGCACAGAATGAAGAGGAAGTAAAATGTCCCAAAAGTAAGTCAAGATGCCACTGGGAAGAAGAAATGGAAGTTGAGACATCACAAGCTGTGTTGGACAAAGCTCTGTGAATGCTGCACTTACTGCCAGCGTATCAGGGCAGTGAATAGAATTTTCTCAGGGAACTGCAGCTATCGTATCACAGCCAAGGACTACAAATGGCCCATATTCTAAACAGGGGATCCAAATCCTTGCAGGACTTAATAAAAGGCACCAGAAAACTAGCTCTGATAGCACCAGTAAGCCCTTTTTCGTTCCCCACCTCAAAGCCTATAGGGGAAAAACTGAAGAATTCTCATTTATCAGAGTTCCTATCATGAGGAAATCATCATCCACATGGTGTCATTTTCTTCATAATACGAGAATGAAAGAAAATGTGTTTTCCTCCTGATGACAAGTTAGCAAAGAATAGAGAGAGAGAGGCAGGAAAAATGACCACAGAGATGAGGAATGCTAGCAAGAGGCGAAACCAGTGTCTCTACTGTTTTTGTTCTTTTTTTTTTTTTTTTTTTTTTTGGTGGTGGTGGAACCGGGAATTGAACTCAAGCCCTTGCTCTTGCCAGGCAAGCACTTTCTCTACTGAGCTATCTCCCCAGTCCCTCCATCTCTACTCTTAACTGGACTTCCTTTTATGCATGGCAGGTACAGCTACCTCTTTGTAACCCCCCACCCCCCACCCAGGTGTGTGTATATGTGTTTGAATAGGACAGAAATTGAAAAATAGCAACAGTGGGAAGTTTCTGTTCCCATTGTTTGGTGTGTTTTGTGGAGCATGAGCCTGAGTTTCCTTGGGGCGCAGCAAACACCACTGGAGGTAATGGGCGTAAGCAGTGTTATTGTCATTTCCAATCTGAGAAGGTTGCCTGCTAATAGAGGAATATAACCAAGGGTCAGAAACTGAAAGGGTAGGGAAGGGAAATTCAGAAGGAGGCGAGTTGTCGCACATCTCCCATATCAGAGGCCCATGCATGTGAGCCCCAGAAGGGCCTCCTGTGCACTATGCTTCAGTGGTGTCTGGTCATCCATTAAGATGGGACTGACCATATTGTGTGGACCAAAGCAGCACTGGTCAATGAAACAATGTCAGTCTCTTCCCTCATCCCTCCTCTAGGACTTCAACAATCAGAAGAGATAGAATAGATGAATCCTGAAGATGAGGGAAGATGAGGATATGAGGAGAGAAGCAACACATATATAGTTCCTCTGGATACAGCCATCTGTACCACTGGTCAAACATGTGCCACAGTGAGAGAGAAACTGAAAATGGATATATGATGAGTCCAGCTCTGAGCTGGATCCCATTGACCTTGGCATTTACAAACCTGAAAGTCAGGAGTGCTACTAGAACTTCCCAACATGTTGTGGAGCAACAGAAAATGCCTCCAGAACAAAGCATATTTGAAAAAAAAATGTAGAGAAATGGAAAGACTTCCTGTTAGCATCCCACTGAATGCAGATTCTTCAGGAAACCGATCACATAGCTAAAGAAACTGACTTTGGGTAGTTAAGAAGAAAAAGAAAGGAATTTATTCAGAAGTAACTGGAAGTTAAAGGTAACACCAGGAGAAAGGCTGAGAACTAGACTGGGAAGGTATACAGGAACAGTATGCAGTTCTGACCCAGAGCTAAACTCAGGCCTTGGCCCTTGTCTGTGAAGTTCTACCCCAGCACCTGGTGCGAGGTACTGCAGTTCTCACCATCAGCACCCGAGCTCTGGACACTTGAGTCTGGGGCAACCGCTGTCTCTGACTGTGGGAGGCTGCTGCCTCACTAAGCTGCCAGAAAGAATACTCTCTTGTCTAAGATCCTTGTACAAAGTCTGCAGTAGACAAACTTGGTTGGCTGAGCCTCAGTCACATGTTCAGTGTCGCGCTACAAAGGAGACTGAAGAAGCAAATAGTTCCCTTTGTTGTCTCTTTCTTGCAAGGAAATTTCGTCTCATTGTGTCTCATAAGCAGGACTTTGATAAGCCTGTACAGTGCTGTTGGCAAAAACAGGAAAATACATTCCTCTAATGGCAACATTAGCAAAGGTTTTTCTCTCTCCAGTGATTAAAGGTCACTCTCAGGGATTGGGGACTAAGTATGGCTAGACTGCAGACCTCCCTCCGTCTTGGCTAGGATCCTGAGAGCAGGACATTCTGAACAGCTGTATGCAGTAACCTGGTTTCTATGGTGAGCATTTCTCAGATATAAAAGGTGATGCAGCTGAAGTGGATACATACTAGAGGAGGATGCCCAAAGGAGAAAGACGGTGAGCAGACGGCCACCAGGCAGCACAACGAAGATGCCATGGACAAATGCTGGTACAAAACTGAAATAAGTGACCAGAAGCTGGACAAAAAATTGGACATTCACACTTAGTGTGAAACTAAACCATTATTATGAAATAAGTGCTTCTGTCTTTGCATCACGTTTAGAATTGGCTGTCAGTGAATGGAGGTCTCAGTGATATTGACAGAGAGTGGGCGCATCTCAATTGTATGATAGTCAATAGATAAACTTTTACATAAATGTGTGCTGTCAATTTAAAAATAAACATGAGTAAGTTATTGTTTTTCTCATTCTACAAATAATAGAAATACAAAGAAAAACACATTGATCAGATCATTTGATGTTGACTAGTCAGAGGGGAGAGTGGTTTGATTGTGAAATGATTTGTCTTGAGGGCTGGCCAAATAGCTCAGCAGATTAAAGTGCCTGCTTAGGCAGATGCAGGGGTCTGCTGTGCCAGCCCTACCTCTGGGGGCATGCTGAGCTAATGATTAAGAATGGTGCTGTGGGGCATCTCTGTAATCCCAGCACTTGGGAGGTTGTAAATAGAAGGATCACTACGAGTCTGATCTATGCAGTGAGACCCTATAGACCCTGTTCTAAAATAAAAATTAAAAAAAAAGACTTGTCTGTACCATCAGCCTACATCCAATCAATGCTGCAGTGCAGGTATGACAGTGCTTCTGCATCCACTGGCTTCACAGGTGCTACATCTGAAGTTTGTTTTGACAGTGACACTCTGTTTCACTAGGGCTCAAGAAAGAATGGAAGGAAAGCACCAGAGAGGAGAAAGAGAAAGAAGAACTGGGCAGAAGAAAGTATAAACTGTACTTCAGTGGGCCCTCCAGAGTGGGCTTGCATCAAGGCTTGGGCATCCAGCTCTTATGCTCCCTCGTGGAACAGTTCCCGGATGTGGGCTGCACCCAGAGAAAGAGTATAAGCTGGGGGTGGGGAGTCTCCACTCCGGTACTGCAATTAAAGAACTCAGCTAGGAGTCATCTTAGCCAACAGCCTTTGCAGTCAGGGAAATGTGTGCCTTGGTCCTGAAGCACACAGTGATGTCCACTACAGGCTCTGAATGTCACTCCAATGTCACTTGTGGCTGTTGTCCTCTTCCTCGCTGCCTCAGGCCCTTTCTCTGACTTCTCTTCAAACACACTAGACTAATTCACACCTTACAGCCCTCACTGTTTTCTGCCTAGAATGTGTAGCTTGCTCTCTGGCCTCTTGAGTGTCTTATTTGTCTTCCAGTGAACATTCCTTTTTGGTATAGCAGCCCACTTGGCTCCCCAGCACACCTGACCCCCTTTTCTATGATCCACTTTCTCTTTTTTGTACCTCTTTCCACCCTCCAGGGTCCTAGATAATTTAACTATTCATTGTGTGTATTGTTTGATATCTGCCTTTCCCCCACTGGAACACAAGCGTCTCAAAGGCTAGGATCTTTATCTGTTTTGCTTACCGATATATCTCAAGCACCAAGAGATACCCCGGTGCACAGTGATTCTCAGATATAATGAACATATTTCAGATGAAAGCTTTACACCTCAATAGAGGCTCTTTTTTCCACTTGGAAATTATCTTTTCTAAGTAGGAAATTATTTTTAAGATCAGAGTCTTCTGAACATGAATTTATTTAATTCACTTAATACACATGCCCAAACCACAGAGTTGCCTGATTCTCACAACAGAAGCAAGTTTATCTCTCGGATTATGATCATTATCTCACTCCTGCTGTAAAAACAAAGAAACAGAGGAGTAGCTGTAGATAAAGCATTAATTAATCAAGGCTGTAACTTTTCAGGAAAGCCAGGGAATTTATATCGGTCTGCCATGTTATTTACCTAACATCAGCCCCTGGAATATCAATGTTCTGTCCTGAGATTCACAGGCTTCTACAGCCATGATGTGTACACACAGCTGAAGAGTGAGTGGCCCCTAAAGTCTTTCCCTACATTTCTTGTACGTTTCTGTACAACACTCACATTCTGGAATATTATTCACATTAAAATAACAGGAGATTATTTTGCTAAATAATACCTATTAGTTATTTTCATGACCCACTAAGGAAAGGACAGCTGTGCTAATGCGGCATGGTGAGGAGAAGAAGGGATGTCAGGGAGCCTCTGCTAGGCTTCTCTGCTGACCAGCCGTGCTAGGCAGTCTGGCAGGCGCTGGGCTGGTGGACCATTAGCCGCGCATCTCTGCTAAATCTGAAGAAGTAACAGGAAGTTTATTCTTACCAGAGGATGGGTGAAAGCACTTCTGTAGGAAAGATATGGTTCATACCTTCAAATTGGTTTTGTTATACCCTGTCAAAATTGACTCCATTTTGTTGCCCTTCTAACCTTGCCGAGTTTCTGTTCTGTATGCGCCAACCCCTCCCAATTCCTCACCCCTGTGACCCAAGTCTTATGACATCTGTACCCCAAACCTTATCTTGTCCTGCAGAATTCTGCGTGATTTCAGCACCCCGCCCAATGGGCCCACTCGATGAACTCATGACCTCGCCAACTCAGCACCCCCACCCAATAGGACTACCCGATGAACTAGTGACCCTGCCACTTCTTCCTCTCCACCCCTTCCCTGTTTTTGCGGTTTTCAAGCTTAAATACTGCACCTTGTTAATGCTCGGCACACCTCTTTGCACCTTGCATAGAGGCTGCCGCTGGGTATCAGCTAAAATAAAGCACTTCTTTTAACTTTTGAACTTGCCTCGTTGTCATCTGATTTTTGAGCTACAACATTTGGGGGCTCGTCCAGGATTCCTAAAGGTCATTTCTTCTTGATGTGGTAAGTAAATTTCAACCTAAATTTTGTCATGCCGGCTTGGTTTTGATTTGGCTTTATAGATTTTAAAACTGCGATTGCCGCGTCAACCTCTCCTTTCACTTGTCTCCTTGACATATCTTGGGGCGAACTTCGCCACAAAATTCTGTTTCTTCCTTTTGGCTGCATCCTTCTTGATTCTGAAGTGGAGACTCCGGTCTCCGGGTCCTTGGAGTGGGATGCCCTCCAAGCCAGAATCGGTATTGGTCGCCTTTAGGGATTATGGATTTCGGTCACATGTAGAGGTTTCTGTGACCTCTGGGGCCTCTTTAGGTACAGTTCTTTTTACCCCTACCCCCCTACCCCTACAGATTTGTTGACACTGGCTGTAGGGGACTAGCCACATGTGTGCGACCTCTTCTTTTGTCTCTCTTTGAGACTTTATGCCTCCCCTACCCTTATCAAGTCCCCCAGCAGATTTAATCTGATTGGGGGCACACACCATGAAGATTTGTTTAGGCTTATTTAGATTTTATTGTCATTGGTTTTGTTCGGTCTATTTGTGTTTGTCTATGTTGCTCCTTACCAAGTCCCCCAGCAGATTTAATCTGATTAGGGGCATACACTCCATACAGGAATTTATTTTGGTCCATTTGGAACCATCTGGTTAAGTCAATCTGTGTTGTCTGTCTGTACAAATTTGTTTTCTGTCTTTGGTTTTGCTTGGTCTATTTATGTTTGTCTATGTTTCTTTGTCTATCCCCGACCATCAAGGGACAAATGCAAAATATGTTGATAAATTTAAGTTAAAACATGAAACTGTTATGAGGTTATGATACTTCTTTAATGGGACATCTTACGACTATTTTATATTTATATGTGTTACATCTAAACTAATTGTAAATGTACTGATATTCCTTGTTCAGTTTTAAACTATAGCATTAGAAGGTAAAGTTAATAGGGTTCTTATTGGATGTTATATTATGTAAACTTCTGTAAATTAAAACTTTAGCCAGCTTGAACTTAGAAAACCTACATGCCTCTATAAAAACGGGACTCCTTTTGCCAATTAAATGACATTTAATGTCATTTAATGTCGGCAACTGTTCTTAAAGACTTGGAGGACAGGTTTCACTGGGATAGACTGGTTCCGATCCCTCTCTACATGCTAGAGGGAATGTCGGGCCTGATCTGTTTCAGTTTCTGTGCTTTAACTTTACTCCTGATTTTCCTATCTCTCTGCACTTTCCTTTTAGAGGCATATAAAAATTTAAACTCTGACTGTTCTAGCTAAGTAAAGCCCTTAGAAAATGAGCGTTTGTTAACGTCAAAGACAGGGAAGTCATTCTACAAGAGGACACATATCCCGTCTCTGGGTAAGATGAGACAAAAAGAAATTATGCCCATCCAGGAGAACACACATAAAAGCCATGTCCCGGCTTAGTGTTCTGGGCAAGTCTCCTTTGGGAGGCTAAACCTGAGACACAGTGGAGAGAACCCGACTTCTGGGTGACACCAGAAGGAGCTATCTCCAAAAGCAGCACACTTATGGGACCAAAACATTTAAGCATTAGAGAAAAATTTGACCTTTTCTCCTAAAGTTTAGTTATCATTTAATTGAATAAGAAATAAATTTTTAAAAAAACTTAGGGCCTTTACTGTAAAGTGTTTATATAATCTTGTTCGGGCTTTTGAAATTTGGATAAACAGTGGTTGCTCTACCAATATTCTTCAACCTCTCCGATTGGCAGATTTCCAGATTCTTGAGCCGACACCACGTCAACTTCTCCTTCCACTTAGCCTCCTTGCCTTCTTTTTGTTTTAACTTGCTATCTACTTATCCTCTCACTCTGTCATGGGCCAAACACCATCCAGCCCTCCAACTCCTCTGTCCCTTGTCCTTGACCACTTTTCTCTTTTTAAGGAACAAGCCAAAGGATATGGCGACCCTGTCTATTCAAAAAGACTCCAGACCTATTGTGAATTTGAATGGCCTGCCATCTCAAATGGTACTTGGCCCCCTGAGGGGTCATTTAACCCTTCTTTGGCCCAGTCTCTCAAACAGGCCATCTTTGGACTTCCTGGCCACCCTGACCAATATACCTACATCCAGGTTTGGATTGATTTGATCTATGACCCTCCCTCTTGGTTAAAACAGTACCTTCAAAAACCAGCGGTCCTAGCAACCATCAAGAACCCCCCTCCAAGTAACATAAAGCCAAAACCACCCGTTCTTGAGAGCCTCCCAGGAGATGACCTTCCGCTACCTCCTTACCGACCCCCCCCCCGCGGGCTCCCTCTCTTCCCCGCGATCCCTCCCCTCCTCGACCCTCCTCTCCTTCCCTTAGCGATCCCTCCCCTCTTCCACCTATAAGCCCGCGATGAACTCACAGTCAGCAGCGACCCCTTTCACCCGACACTACCACCGTTTCCCCTCGGATCCTCCCACTCCCCTTTGCCCCTTGCGAGAGGCCCCCATTGGACCAGATCAAATCCCTACGATGGTCTATATCCCCTTTACCACCTCTGACCTTTCTAACTGGAAAACTCAGAACCCTCCTTTCTCGAAGGACCCCCAAGGACTAACAAGCCTCCTTGAAGGAATTATGTACACCCATCACCCCAATTGGGATGATTGCCAACAGCTCCTGCAGACCCTCTCCACCTCTGAGGAACAGGACTGCATACGCTCAGCTGCCCATAAGGCGGTACTCGGACCTGATGGGACACCAGCCACAGACATCGACCTCCAAAATGTTGTTTTTCCCCTCTCATGCCCCGATTGGGACCCCAATACCGATAGAAGTAAAAAGACTCTCGACAGGTATTGCCAGCTTCTTCTGGGAGCCCTTAAGGCAGCAGCCCAGAAGCTCACTAACCTATCCAAGGTATCAGAGGCAAGACAATTGGCTACCGAGTCCCCTGCTGCTTATTTAGAAAGACTCCTAGAAGCCTACCGTATCTATACTCCAATAGATCCAGAGGCACACAAAAATGCACAAGCCATAAATATTGCATTCGTGACACAATCAGCCCCTGACATAAAATGAAAATTGCAGAAAGTAGAGGGTTTTGAGGGAGCATCCCTTAGTCAGCTCACGGAGATAGCTCAGAAGGTTTTTAATCAGCGTGAATCCAAGGATGATGTAAACAAAAAGAGACTTACTAAGATTCTTGAATGTCTGGCCACTGGGAACAGGCCAACCAATAAAGGAGAAAAATGACCTCCTCTTGAAAAAGATCAATGTGCTTATTGTAAGGAAAAGGGACACTGGGCCAAGGACTGTCCTAAATTAAAGGCTAAACTGGAAAAAGATGCAAAAGCCCTCCTTAATCATCATTAGGGAAGTCAGGGCTCACGAGTCCCCCCCACCCAGCCCATGCTAACTTTAACTGTTGGGGGGCAACCCATAGATTTTCTGGTAGACTCCAGAGCAACTCTGTTTTGACTCAGCCAATTGGAACTCCCACAGGAACTTCAATAAAGGTCATAGGGGCCACCGGACAAACTAAAATAGTAAAACAACTTAGGGAGTCACTGGGGCAACCTGGATAGCCCCTAATGAGCCACACCTTTCTTTGGGCACAAGACTGTCCAGACCCACTCCTGGTAGAGATCTCCTACATAAATTAAGAGCACAATTGAGTTTTGAGACTGAAATGCCTACTGTAACCATTGAGATCCAATCATTAAGGTGATGGCCCAGTTCCCGGTAGGGGAAAGCCACATCTTATTTCAAGAAGTTTTAGAACCTGAGGAACAAAGATTTGATTTGACAGAAAGAGACGAATTGCTATACATGTGGACTCAACAAATCCCAGAAGTATGGGCAGAACATAACCCCCCAGGGTTGGCCAAAAATCAAGCTCCCTTGGTGATAGAGTTAATTCCAGATGCCACCCCGATTAAATTGAAACAATACCCAATTAGCCTGGCAGCACGCAAGGGAATCACCACCCACATCTCGTGATTCAAACAACAGGGCATCTTAAAATCATGTACTTCTCCTTGGAATATCCGCTTGCTTCCAGTACAAAAACCAGGAACCCAGGATTACTGACCGGTCCAGGACTTACGAGAGGTAAATAAAAGGGTGGTCACCTTACATCCCACGGTGCCTAACCCCTACACACTCCTGAGCCTTCTGCCACCACATCACATCTGGTACACAGTATTGGACTGAAAAGATGCCTTCTTCACCTTGCCGATCACCCCAGTGAGTCAACCCTTATTTGCCTTTGAATGGACAAACCCCTTTTCAGGAGTCTCAAAACAACTAACTTGGACTCGACTTCCCCAGGGTTTCAAAAATGCCCCCACACTCTTTGATGAGGCTTTGTCCCAAGACCTCCTCCCCTTTCGGGAGGATCATCCAGGACTGACGTTGCTCCAATATGTTGATGACCTCCTATTGGCTACGGAGAAATATGAGTCCTGTGTCTCAGCCACCCAAGCCTTACTAAAAATTCTCTCAGATCTTGGATACCGGGTTTCAGGCAAAAAGGCCCAACTGTGCCGTAAACAGGTTACTTACTTAGGTTATCAGATCCAAGAGGGAAAACGCACCCTCTCACTGTCTCGGGTTCATGCTATTCTACAGATCCCCACCTCTGCCAACAAGCGGCAGGTGCGAGAATTTTTAGGGGCTGTGGGATATTGCCGCCTTTGGATCATTCATTTTAGAGAACTAGCACAACCCTTATATGAGACA
This sequence comes from Octodon degus, assembly GCF_000260255.1. NCBI lineage: Eukaryota > Metazoa > Chordata > Mammalia > Rodentia > Octodontidae > Octodon > Octodon degus. Next base: position 10,767,177 of record NW_004524616.1, read on the forward strand.
TTGACTGGAACTACCCAAGACCCCCTTGAGTGGGGACTGAAACAAGACACTGCCTTTACTAACCTTAAAAATGCTCTGATTGAGGTGCCTGCCTTGGTATTGCCGGACCTACAGAAGCCATTTACCCTGCTTGTAGATGAAAAAAGGAGCATTGCAAAAGGGGTCCTCACCCAGAGATTAGGCCCTTGGAATCAGCCCATTGCCTATTTGTCCAAGAGGCTGGACCCTGTGGCTTCTGGATGGCCTACATGCCTTAGAATGATTGCTGCTGTGGCCCTACTAGTACAGGATGGAAAAAAGTTGACTTTTGGACAGCTCATTAGAGTGGTCTTGCCTCATGCATTAGAGACCTTAATAAAAACACATCCTGATAAATGGATGACCAATGCCCGTATCATCCACTACCAAGCGCTTTTGTTGGACCCTGCCTCAGTCCAATTTAAAGAAGCTACCACTCTAAATCCGGCAACTCTTCTGCCAGATGATGACACCACCCTGCCACTTCACGACTGCCTCTCCACCATCGAAAAGATCACAAGGCTTTGAGAAGACCTGACTGACATCCCCTTGCCTGATGCTGAACTGGTCCTCTTCACAGATGGAAGTAGTTACATTCATGAAGGTAAACAGGTGGCAGGGGCGACTGTGGTTACCCAAGATCAAGAGTTATGGTCTCAACAATTGGACTCTGGTACTTCTGCACCAAAGGCTGAATTGATAGCCCTAACCCAGGCATTGCACCTGGGTCAAGACAAAAAGATCAATATCTATACGGACAGTAGATATGCATTTGCCACTCTTCATGTACATGGGATGATTTATCAAGAAAGAGGTCTACTGACTTCTAATCGACAAAAGATTAAAAATGCAGCCCAAATTCTAGACCTACTGGCTGCCATTTGACTTCCACTAAAGGTATCTGTTATGCATTGCAAGGCACATACCACAGGCTCAGACCCGATAACTAGAGGAAAGTGTCTCACAGACCAGACAGCCTGAGAGGTTGCCTTAAAATCAGTGGGGACGGAAGAGAACAAAACCCTACTCCTCATGCCTCCCACCATCTCTGGCCCTATGTACACTTCAAGTGATCTTCACCTGGCAGCCCAGTTAAATGCTAAACCAAGAGACTCAGACAAGTGGTATCAATTACCTGATGAAAGAATCCTTATACCAGAAGCTTTGGGCAGAGAAATGATCCAACAAGCCCATCAGGCTACCCATCTTGGGGACTCGAAGCTAGCTAGCCTATTCCGTAATCAATTTTTCATCCCAAAGTTGAACAAACTGGCACATCTGTCTAGCCTACACTGAACAATGCCTCAAGGTAAACCCAAAACACAACAATCCGGTGAGTACCCTCCGTTATCAGGGAAACACCCCAGGGGAACATTGGGAAATTGATTTTACAGAATTAAACAAGCCAGGACAAAGTGGATACAAGTACTTGCTTGTTATGGTGGATACTTTCACTGGATGGATAGAAGCCTTTCCAACCCTCTCAGAATCAGCTCTTATTGTAGTTAAAAATTTAATCCAAAAAATTATTCCCAGCTTTGGCCTACCATTACCTATGGGGTTTGACAATGGTCTGGCTTTCATAGCCCAAGTTACTCAAAAACTTGCCCAAGCTCTCCACATTAATTGGAAGCTTCACTGTGCCTATAGGCCTCAGAGCTCAGGCCAAGTAAAAAGGATAAATCAAACTCTAAAGTCCACTTTGGCTAAACTCTCTTTGGAGACTGGTGAGAACTGGGTGAGTCTCCTTCCTTTTGCCCTTCTAAGGGCCAGATGTACCCCCTATGTCTCTGGAATTTCCCCTTTCGAGGCAATGTTTGGGAGACCTCCTCTGCTTTTGCCTCACTTAACAGAAGAAAAGATTGCTGAGATTACTAACCAAGATCTCAATAAGTCCCTCCAGGCCCTCCAGCTGGTGCTTGCCTCCACCCACCGGGTTTTTAGACAGCAGCACCCTGCTCCTGACCCTCTGGCCCCTGGACTCTGCCAGCAAGCCATGGAGCCAGAAAGCCAAGTGCTACTCAAGCGTCTGGATCCAAAGGGACTGGAGCTTCAGTGGGAAGGGCCATATACGTGATACTCAGCACCCCCACAGCAATCAAAGTCACTGGGAAGTCAGCCTGGATTCATCATACCAACTTCAAACTACTACCCCCAGACGAATCCACTAACCATCCAGCTACAGATAAGTGGACAATTGTCAAGGGAGAAAATCCCTTAAAGGTTAAATTGAAAAAATGTACATAATCTTTGTGCTGGTATTACTTTCTGCTTGCTTGTTACACCCCGATGAAGCTATATTCCAACCCCATGCCCCTGTGTATACAACTTAGTTTGCATACTCTACAGACATTATCCCTTTTTCTAGTGAGTCAATGATTTGACTTACCCCCTTAAAATCAGTGGGGAATATTATACCCTGTCAAAATTGACTCCATTTTGTTGCCCTTTTAACCTCGCCGAGTTTCTGTTCTGTATGCGCCAACCCCTCCCAATTCCTCACCCCTGTGACCCAAGTCTTATGACATCTGTACCCCAAACCTTATCTTGTCCTGCAGAACTCTGCGTGATTTCAGCACCCCGCCCAATGGGCCCACTCGATGAACTCATGACCTCGCCAACTCAGCACCCCCACCCAATAGGACTACCCGATGAACTAGTGACCCTGCCACTTCTTCCTCTCCACCCCTTCCCTGTTTTGGCGGTTCTCAAGCTTAAATACTGTTTGTTAATGCTCGGTGCGCCTCTTTGCACCTTGCATAGAGACCACCACTGGGTACCAGCTAAAATAAAGCGTTTCTTTTAACTTTTGGACTTGCCTTGTTGTCATCTGATTTTTGAGCTACAACAGGTTTCAACATCAATATTCTCATAAATACATTTTCCTATAGCAAACACAGACCACACTCAGTGTTTCAAGTCAACAGTACCTTGATTTTTTAAAAATAAACATTTAATTATTGTAGGACAGTCCTTCAGCTTTTCCACTGGACTTGTGTGTTTACACATGTTCCACTTTATAAATTCTTCTGTCTCTTGCATTGTTCAATCTAAAAGTCTTTTTCCTCTGGTGACCTTGCTAGCAGAACTCTGGAGGCATTTGCAGGCAGCACCTTGGAGATAAACTCTCACACTACTTGGAAGATCGCAGAAAGGCCCCAGAAGCATTTCTCTTCTTCCACTGGCAGCAGTGAAGCATGTAACATGGGCACCAGGGGAGATGCCTGCAGGGGCTCTGTCCCAGACATTCACCTATGTGGGGCTACATAAGATTAGTAGGAGTTCTGCACATCCCTGGTGCTGGGAGAGAGACACACCCAAATGTGAAAGGTAGGCCCCTGGCTCAACCACCTTTTGCCCTTAATTATGTAAGTACCTCATGCCTTCTGTTTATTTCTCTGCTCGCAACACCTAGGGTGCTGTGTTGTTGTTTGAGCCACGACTGAAACACTCTTCTTAGGAAACAGAGAAATTCTATTTTTTGGTGTAAGACAATCATGAATATAAGGCTTTATTTTTCATTTCACAGTAAAGACACATTATCCCAAGCTTTGTCCTGTCTACAGAGCAGAATGTGAGGCTGCCTTCTGCAGGCTCAGTAGAGTCTCGTTCGTGGAGTTTCCTACTGAAGTACCACCAGCTATGGCTTCTATTCTAGCTAGTCTTAGGCAAGGATAAATTCAACAATGTAACAACTGTAATTTTCTGTGTCTCTGCTACCTAAAACATATAACCAGAAGAAGGGCATGAGTTCCTAAGTGAAAACAAAGGTTTCTTTCTAGAAAAAAAATAGTGAAAGAATTTAATGAAGCAAATAAAATATACACTCCACCAAACTGCTTAAAATAAAAGTCATCTTGATCTCATGTATTACTCCCAAATAAAAAGATCTAATTGATAAAAGAAAAAAATTTGATGATAACCTCAGTGACTTGTTAGAGAAAATATTTTCAAAGTATAATACCAAAGGCGAAATCCATTTTTAAGATAGGGTTTTTAAATCTTTTCAATTTAGAGGTTTTAAAATGCATCAAAATTAGAAATCATAATTGCTACCACCTGGATTATTAAATTGCATTGTTTCATAAGTGCTTCATCCCTCTCTCTGTGTTTTATTCTAACATTCCAGAGTAAATTTAAAATATCAAGACAGATCACTTCTAGTGCTTCAGTTTGGATCTCCAAACACTTAGAATAGAATCATTCTGGCTTGTGTTTTGACATCCTTCCCCATCCACCTGGCCTCATGAGCTCACAGGTGGGTCTTTTTCAGAGATGGTTGAATCTAGGGTGCATGACTGACTTATAGTCCAGTGTTAGGATTAAGGTGCTAGGATTAAGGGTGGGTAATTACTAAATAAGGCCACTGAATGGTGTGGCATTGCCCTAATCCAGACAGCCTAAATACCATATAGGGACAGAAAGAGGATTGTCTTCTACCTTGTTTTGCTACCTTCTTCTGGCATGAACTGTTCTTCCTCTTCTATGTTTGTCTGCCATGCCACCCTGCCTTGGAGCCAACTGATTATGGAGTGAAACCTTTATAAGCTGTGAGCTGAAAAAACTTTTCCCTCTAACTTTTGTCTGAGCAATGAGAGTAAATAACTAAGACAATATCCACAATGTCTTTTCACCTAACAAAGTTACATAACTCCAAAACATTTTCTCATATCTAGTCAATTTTCAAATTTCCTTTTTTATACCACAGAAAGAGTGTTTTTACCTGCTTCTGTTCAGTTAAGGGTTGAGCAATCCATTTGTTTTTATCTCTCTTGAACTTTTTGAGATTGAGAATAGTCCCCTCCAGTCCCACTTATTTTTTCCAGAGCTGTGACTTTTCTAAACTCAGATCAATTTTCTCATAGAAATTCCCAAGACATTGACTTTCTAAGCTCTGATCTGTCTTTTTAGAGAAAATACCATGCTCTTTTCAGGTTGCTTCTTTATGCTGTTATTTAATAGTGATTTAAAGACACTTGATCCAGTTTAAAAAAAAAAAGAAGAAGAAGAAGAATTGAGGTAGATTTCGGAACTTTCTATGACAATGGAAATGGTTTGCAATTATAGTGTTCATTATGATGGCTAATAGTCTTGTAGAGCTATGCATCACTTGAAGTATAGCTAATGTGACCAAGGAACTAAATTTTAATTTAATTCTAATTCATTAGTATAGCCACATGTGTCTACTGCCTACTGAATCATTTGTGTATTATAAAGGTGAATACAAAGTGCTGACATTCTGCCTGTGTGGAGGTAGGTATTTGCTTTTCAAAAGTATTTTTTCATTTTTTTCTTTTAAAGAGAAAAAATTAAAAAAATTTCAAAACAAGATAGTAGGAGGGCCATAATGGTCAATACTTTGCATATTGTTATCTTTAAATTAGTTACTCAGAGTACAAGAAATCAACATTTAAATCTCCAAACAACATTAGCACAAACCTTTCTTTTCAATGAACTAAGAGAAATTAGTAGTATAACTATCTTATCTTTCATTTATATATCTGTATATCTATACATCTATCTACATTTTGCTTTTTCCTCCCTTCTTTTCTCCATTCTCCCGTCCAAGTTTCTCTTTCCTTTTGAACAGTTTCTTCCCATTTTACTATATTTATTGTACCTTTTGGATCTTATTTACTCTCTCAGTTTCTCTTGTCTTCTAGGAAGATAATATGATGTTTACACATGTGAGTCTGGTTTATTTCACTTATGAAAATCTTGAGTTACATCCATTAACCATATTCAGTCTTCTAGATGTCAGAGGAGTATTCCACTGTATAAAAAGACCACATCTTTTTCATCTATTCCTCAGTGGATGGACATTTACATTATTTCCAAGATTTAGCTGTTACAAATTGTGCTGTTATAAACATGGGTGCACATATATCACTGTAATGTGATGTCTTTAATTCTCCTGGGAACATATAAAAAAGGGGGGAATATCTGATCAAATGAGACCTCCAGTCCTAGTTTTCTGAAGAACCTCCACAGTGATTCCACAGTAGTTGTACTTGTCTATATTCCCTCCAACAGTAGAGAAGGGTTTCTTTATCCTCGCAGCTCTACCAACATTTGTTATTGGTTGATTTCTTGATAATAGCTATACTTTCACGAGTGAGATTGAATCTCAGTGTTATTTTAGTTTGAATCTCTTGAATGACCAGTGATGCTGATTTTTTTTTTTAGGGAAGGGTCTACAGGGTGTTAAGGGTCTCCCTACTAGATCAGACTTATGGTGATCCTCCTGTTTACAACCTCCCAAGTGCTGGGATTACACCATACCCAGTCTTAATCTCCATCTCAGTGTACCTGGGGGCAGGGCCAGCACAGCTGTGAATATTTTTTCATAGATTTATATGTTGTTTATATTTCTTCATCTGAGAAGTGTATATTCATCCCAGATGCCCATTTTTAGATTGGGCCTTTTTAAATTTGAGAGGTCTACCAGGGACAAAACAGTGGGGCTCCCCCTTCTGTCGCTCTCTCAGACAGAAGCTTTCTTTCCCCCAATAAATATATTTTGTTCTTAACCTCAAAGAATAAATAAGTAAATAAATTTGAGAGGTCTCAATTTTTTTCAGTTTTTTATATGTTCTTGATATTAATTCTTTGTCTGAAGAACAGCTGGCAAACATTTCTTCCCACACTATGGGTTGTCTCTTCACTCTGTTGGTTTCTCCTGCTGTGCAAAACTTTTCAATAAGATAAAATCCCTAGGGCCAATGAGATAGCTCAGTGGACTAAGCACCTGCTTTGGCAAATGCAGGGACCAGGGTTTGATCCATGGTCCTGCATGTCATGCTGGTCCCACACATAGGGCACACTGAGTGGTGACCAAGGCCACATGTGGTGGTGCACACCTGTAATCCCAGTGCTGGTGAGGCTAAAAACAAGATGATCACTATGAGTCTGAGCTGCATAGTGAGACCCTGTACCAAATACATTTTTAAAAAAAAGATGAGAACCTAGTTGTTGATTCTTTGTGACAGCTCCTATGCAATTAGGATTTTGTTCACAAAGTCCTTGCCTGCACCAATGTTTTAGAGTTTCGCCTATTATATCCTCAGCATATTTAATGTTTCTGTTTTAATATTTAGGCTTTTGATCCATTTCAGATTTAGTTTAGCATATGGTGAAAAATATGGATCCAATTTTAATCTTCAGCCTATGCAGAGCTAGTATTTCCAACACCGTTTATTAAAGAGTTATCTTGCTTCCAGTAAATGTCTTTGGCACTTTTATCAAAGGTAAGTTTTCTGGGTATGTCTGGGTTCATTTCTGCATCTTCTAATCTATTCTACTCATCTTTAGGTCTGATCTTTCCAGTACCAACCTATTTTAACATGGTAGTTTTATTTATTTATTTATTTATTTTTAACAATAAAGAAGCTTCTTCTATTTTTTTCCATAATTTTATTGAGAAACAAATAGCAATGAGACAGTTTCAAAATAAATTGGTAGGACGGTTTCAATAATTAACACATTGTATGCATTCTTCCTAGTGGTTAATTGCTGTACAAGATGCGGACATAATATCCTATCTACAAACACTATTAGAACAAATCCCTCTATTCATTAAGAGAATGTAACTATATATCTATCCTAACCATTTTGAATGCACAGATACAAAATGAACATTCATCTGTATCACCTTTTTTTGTTAAGTTCCGTTATTTGAATATTATAGGTGTGTTAACTCAGCAAAATATTCTAAAAGAGTACAGTAGTCCATAATAGTATTGGGTCTTCCGCTTCACTGGTAATGTCAGAAATTGTTGACCTGAGTCCCCTACAGCTCAACATAACAACATGGCTTTACTTCTTATACTTTGATTTTATATTTTTCTGCTGGATGGTTAAGATCAAGAAAAGCAAAACCTATGCAACAAGAGTTGTAGCTTTTGGATCTGATGAGGTCAGTGAAATCCCCTCAGGATTTATCCTGAGATCCTGTACCTCAGATTGTAAATCCTTTGTCAGTGTCAGCCATGTGGATGAGTCATGACCATTGCCTGGCCAATGTGTTCTCTGTGAAAGCCTGAGAGAATGTTTTCTCTCCATGTGACTCTCCTTAGCCACACTCTACATTGTCAATCACTTTCCTCTTTGGCCCCATAATCTCCTTGGTCAGAAAATTTGGGACACTCCCGAGTTACGTGATGATACAGTGCAAGTTCTCATATGTCCTGAGTCTTAATTGACCTTGGAAGGGTAGGGCCAAAATGTTGGCTTTCCTTATGGCCCTCCTTTTTCTTTAATTTTGATCTGCAAACTTAGATTGTTAACCATCCAGGAGACAAGCTTATTGTTATTACCATACAACCTAGGCTGTTAAGCTTAAGCTCACTAACTGTCTGAATATCAAACATCTTAGGTATAACATGGAACAGGTATATTTCATCAAGTATTGATATGTTGAACTTTAAGTCCCTACAGAATATGATGGAAAAACATTTAAAAATTAGATTATATTTTAAAAATAGGCATAAAGAATTACATAATTCTCATGTTTACACATAAGTCCAGAAATGTAACCATATACGAGCTTGAAGCAGGATAGTCCCACAACATCCTTTTTCCTGTCTCCTGCCTTCATTCACCACCTCCTTCTTTTTGAGCAATCATCTACCTGAGAAACAGCACAGCAGCAACTGGCATGTCATGACAAACAGCCCATATTCAGAAGACCAGAATGACACGCACTCCAAGCATGAACCTAGTATTACAAATTACCATCTTCAGTGCAGTTGCTTAGTTCACAGGTGTCAGTATATATAGTTAGTCAGGGTGAGAATCCTTCCAATTAACTGCTAGATTCAAAAATCTTCTGGAGATTCTCAGAATCATTGCCTTGCCCATCTTCTACTTATAACTTTATGGCTTGCCACTGTCATAACATTGTAGTTTTATAGTATGACTTCAAACCAGGGTTTGCGATGCCCCCTCCTTGCCTTTGTTGCACAGGATTGCCTTTCCTATCCTAAGTCTCTTCTGGTTCCAAATGAATGTGAGGATTGTTTTCACTTATTCTGTGAGATATGGTATTTGAATGTTGGTCAAAATTGAATTAAATATGTATAATAGTTTTGGAAGTATGGCCATTTTCACTATAATGGTTTCTTCCTACCTAAGAACAAGGGCTAGCTTTCCATTTTTGATATCCACTTCAACCTCCTTTTTCAGAGTATTATAGTTTTCAGTGTAGAAGTGTTTTACATCCTTCATTAGATTGATTAATAGGCATTTTGCTTTTTTGGATGCCATTGTGTAAGCTGTTGTTTCCCTAATTTGTTTCTGAGTTTGTTGTTCATGTACAGGAAGCCAAAAATATTTTAAAGAAAGTGTGATATAAATTACATTATCATGTAGATTCCAAATAACCTGTATGTTTGACCTCATGTAATTAAAACATTTTTCAACAGCAGAGAAGGTAAGATCATTTATTTACTTCAAGAATCCTCCTGACCAGCACTGATAGCTATCATTATCTAGGTGTGTGATCCATGAAAAAAAGCTGTGTAAGTAGTGCAATTATTCTGCTGCCTATATCATATATAAATATATATAATGAATAGAAATAAAATATGAATTATAGCCCTTAAGCCACATATATAGCTATAATTCATATTTTATTAAATTCACATCTTCTTTAAATTTCTTTATTTCCTGCTGTTTGGATTACTTAAATCATGCAAAACAATGAGATTCAACGTTGGGATTTCTTACCACCTTAAAGAGAGGATTCTCTTTTTTTCTGTGGGCCTGAAAGAAAAAAATATGAGCCTGTTGGGTAGAGAGTATAACATACAGCCCCCAAAGGAACCGGAGCTCCATTCTGAAGATCCCCATACCCAGCTGTGCCTGCATCCAGTGATGCCAACTGAAGAGGATGGCACCAGTACTCATTGTTTGATGAGACATTACGCTTTGTGTGCTTACTAAGCTAAGTTAAATCCTGCTTGTACTTGAAAGTGCTACGAAAGTGTAGCAAACAGGAATCAGACAAACTGGCATTAATATATCTCAGATAATGCTTCCACATGCAGAACAGTGCTTTCCTCTTCAGCCTGTCATGAGAAACTAAATTAGATGGCAGTACATTCTGTATGTTAGAAATACCCTGAACGTGCTGGTTCCTTTTCTGAACTTCCCCTGAGATTTGTGTTGATATGACATCTTTCAGTCCTCCAACACTATTTTCCTCTTTTGTTGCTCATTTAAAAGTTTATTTATACCCTTATGGAATGTGAGACCACCCTGGACCTGAGTATAAAGTGAGGAACATTTCCAACAAGCAGTGGTGGGATGTTGCCCGTGGTACTTCATAAGAGAATCACTGTAAGGAGTGTTGCTTCTCTTTGGGTCATGATAAAGAGACCCAAAGAGTCTCTTTATCAGAGACTTTCCCTTTTAGGTTGAATTTGTGTTGCTAAAAGAGCGATTGAATTTGTGTTGCTCTGTCTGCTTTCTATTCCTTTTTGACTCCTGACACCAGTGTCCTGGTGACTATTCCACGCATGCTCTAATCACAAGGCAAATTCCTTTGCCTTCTCCAACATAACATATGCAGAATTTTTTCATTGGCACTGAAGACTCACTCACTTTTGTGATCATACTGGATTTAAGTTAAGTAGCTTATTAATCAGACTGAATATAATTAACTAATCTTTCACAGAATTACCACGGCCAAAAATTGACACAGTGAAAACTAAGCAAGCACGCTTCTGCCCATCTAAATCCCTGTACTAATACAGGTGCTCAGACTTTAAAATTCAAATGCAAAAAAAAAAAAAAAAAAAAAAAAAAAATTCAAATGCACTTTCAGGAAAATGTCCCTGGACTAAAAGATTAGAAATATATTTAAGTTAAATTTAGAATTCAGGGAAAGCAATCCTGCAGCTTACCTTCTTCCTCTCTTTTTCTTTTTCTTCAACTAAGCTCTTAAGCTGAACAAATTAAAGTCTCCAAGATATTTAAAAGGTTCCATCTATATTAGTATGCCAGGGTTACTATAAAATACAGTTGTAAACTCATTGTTAAATTACCCCTAATAACTGCTTAGTCACAATGGAAATCTCTAGCAGAAGTATGAATGTCCTGCTTACCTATTAATTTTAGTTCTTTATCTATAATTGTTCAATTCTCTTTCCCAGAGCCTCATCATTTCTGACACAAAGCATCATGGTCATGAAATAACCTTCCCAATCTATGAGGCAAAGAATTGCTTTATATTATCTAATAATCTGTCTAAAACAATCCCATACACCTTTGACATTTTCTTTCATTGTTATAAAGTTTTACCATAGTATATTTCAAATTGTTCCAAAATTAAGAAAAGTAATATATTTGTAAGGGTAGGCAAATATATTACTTTTCTTAATTTTGGAACAATTTTAAGAAAATTGTTCTATTACCTCATATGCTTCTAAAGCAGGAGGAATGGGGTTGAGGGCCTTGCTAAGGGCTGAACTCAGAGCCTTGTGCATGCTGAGCACACACCTACCTACCATTCAGCTCCCTCCCAACCCAGAAGTAGGAATTTTTTTGTTTTTTGTCTTAGCATGACCCTTATTGCTACTTTTAACAAACACTGTAAGAATTTCCCACACTATACCACCTCATGTCTATTTCCACACATCTATGGGAGGTGAAACTTCAAAGCACTAATCAATGCAGTCTTCCTCATCCCCACCAAGACTCTCCTCAGTTCAAGCAGTTTCACCTAAAGGTTTTGATATTTATAAAGCAAAGAGTTAGAAAAACATTGAAAACACAAATGCATAGAAACATATATGATAGTCTTTCTTAAACCCAATGTTAAAATTCTCTGCACTAGGCAGTGAGAAGATCTGAAATGAGAAAAATAATGAAGTGAGTGGCCCCTATTTCCTATTCCCTTTCAAGATCTTGTCCTTGATAGGTTTAGAATCTTTAGATAAAAGGAGACTTGTGGCCTACTTTCTATCTAGGCATCGAAGAAGTAGCATCTCCCACAGAGCTCTGATGTTTGTGTTGTTTTGTGCTGGATGCTCTGTGTTGCTTCCCATCCTTCAGCTCTTTCCCTTGAATAAAAGGGACTAGAAAACTAGACGTACATTGCCTTGTCTCCCTTGTTTTCTAGATTCCAGTTCAGGACCTACAAGAGATTAAAGGAAAAATCTGGAATACTGAACAGCCAAATGCAAAGAAATACAGTTGGAATTCTCCCTCACACCATATACAAAAAAATTAACTCACAATGGATCTGTGACCTCACTGTATCATTGAACTACAAAAGTCTTAGAAGAAAACATAGATAAATCTTCATCTTAGATTTGGAAGTGTATTCTTAGATCTAGCACTAACAGCATAAGCCTCAAAAGAAATTACAGATAAATTGGACTTCATCAAGATTTAAAACTATTATGCACCAAAGGACATTATCAAAAAGTGATAATTCCATAATATAGAAGAAACTATTTCAAATCATATAGATAGATAGATAGATAGATAGATAGATAGATAGATAGATAGATAGATAGATGAAAGACAAAGAATACTAGCCAATAAGGAAATGAGGAAAGCATCTAACGAGACATTTCTCCAAAGAAGATACTATACAAAAGACCAATAAACACATAAAAAAAGCTTAACCTAAAAAAAGTTCCACCTCATTACCCATGAGGAAAATAGAAATCAAAGTCATATTGAGATACCACTTCATACCCACTAAAAAAGTTAACATAATAATATTTTAAATAGTAGGTAACAAATGTTGGTGAGAATGTGGAGAAAGTACATTGCTGGTGGGAATGGAAAGCAGCTGCTTTGAAAATTCAGTTTAGCAACTCTCCAAAAGGCTAAACACAGAGTCACTCTATCCCTCAGCAATTCCACTTTTGACTACAGACATATACATATTTATGGTGTATTATCATATATATTTATATTCTCACATAAAAACTTGTACATTCATAACAATGAAGTATCATAGACAGTCGCCAAAAGGCAGAATCAACTCAAATGTCTATTAGCTAATAAATGCATACAAAATGCAGTAGATCAATGGAATGGAATATTATTTGGCAATAAAACCAAAGTGCTGACATATACTATGACATGAATCAACCATAATGCTGAAAACAATATGCTAAGCGAAAGAATCCAATTATAAAGGATCACTATTGCAAGATTCTATCTATAAGACATACCCAGAATTAGCAAATTTAAAGAAATTAAAAGTAGATTAATGGTTTCCCAAGTCTTGAAAAAACGAGCATAAGAGAAAGTTGATATCTAAGCAGAAAGTCTTTTTTTGAGGTAATGAAAATTTTCTAAAACTTATGGTGGTGGTAGAATCACAACTTTGGTTCGAGTCCAAGGGTAATCTCATTTCCCTGTGAATATATTAAAGGCACTGCATTATACAATTTAAATGCATGAATTATTTAACATGTACATTACATCTGTCTTTTTTTTAATCTTAAAATGATGAGTCATGTATGTTGTTTCAAGCCTATAGTCTCAGCACTGTCTGAGGCTGAGACAGAAAGATCACAATTTTGAGCCCAGCCTGAGCAAGTTAGTGACTTAGTGAGACATTGTCTCAAAGCAAAAATTACAATACTGCTGAGGAAGTAACTCAGGGTAAAGGTCATAGGTTCAATCCCAAATATGACAGGGGGTGGGCATTAAAGGGAAGAAGCATGTCAGGGCCATGTTCTTTGGCTTCGACTAGGGCAGTAACATGGCCTTGTACTACATCCCCTGGCCCCACAAGGAGAGAGAGCATGACCTAGAAGTTTCCATACTAAACAGGCATGTTCTTGCAGCAGCTCCATCGTTCCAAATCTTCCTGAGCTTAGGCTAACATCACCTTACTCCTTTTTTGCTCTTTCATTCTCTCTCATGATTCTTTAGGTTAATTCCCAGTACTAAATCCTACTCTGATTGAAATCCCTAGAGTTGTTTATCTTCTTAACTGGATTCTGATTGATATTATTGTCTGGAGAGCACCCATCTTTTTTGTCCTCTGCCTAACATACTCATTCTTTATTTAGGTACTCATTTCTCTCCCAGGTAGCCAGATACCTCAAGAGACAGTGACTGCACTTGCAGCTTCAGAGTTCAGCCTGGTTTGGGTCCAAGTGTAATTTCATTTCTCTGCTGAAAATTGGCTCAGAAGGAGACTCACAGTCCAGTTCATTCTAATGGAAAAAGAGAGTTTTACCAGAGACTCCTGGGAGCAACCTTGCTCACTCTTAAGAAAGAACCATGAAAAACCAATTAATTATAAAAGAGAAATCTCTAATTTCAGCTGACATCTATTACAGAACCAAAATAGGATCTTGCTTTAGAAGGACAGTACAGAGATAGGGCAGAGAGAAGCAGACCTTTAAGTACATTATTGAACTGTCGGTCACCTCATATCCTCACTTCTTATATGTTAGTAATTTACCTTATGGCAGCTGGAAATAATACCATGAGCCACTATTGGTTTGACACCCCCCCCAGGCACAGAGCAGTTGAAGCAACTCCTAAATTTCACAGCTCCAGGCTGACATGAGATACTTAAGTGACAAGAGCCACTTTTAAAGGATGAGGAACTTAGCTGAGAGTGCTGAGCTTGAAGGGGCATCACAGCCACCCTGCAGCGGTACAGCCATACAAGGCCAGAAAACCAGAGACCTTGTAGGAATGTGGACACCACAATTGATTCTGTGTAATGACCAGGATACAGATAGCACCTTTGACACAGCAAATACGTACAGGACAGACAGTATCTTGGACATTGTTCCCACTTGACACCTCAAGCCCATTTAAGACCCCTACTTTGATCCCTTGTAGCTTGGAAATATGAGGAACTGACTCAGTTAACTTTCCATTAGAAAATAGATTGGAAGCTTAACATAGAGATTGTTAGACTTCAGAAAATAAATGAAGTGAAGCATCGAGAAAATTGAAGTCCTAGAAGTATACGTCTCAGTTATACAGAACTCTTTCTGTCATTGGTGGGTGGTAGGGGAACCAGGGTTATTTTGAATAATCCTACTCTGTGTTGTGTTTACCAATTGTGCCCCCAGGGGGAGGCACATTCAGCCTCACTACATCCTCCTCTGCTCTGTTCTCCTGTAGAATTGCTCAGACTTTGGACTCAGACCATCTCACCCAAAAAAGTTGGTATCCTAGTGGTACTGCAGCCCTAGTGTGATACTTAACTGACTGTGTCAATTGGAGTAGGAAAATCCCCAAACTTGTTGAATCCAGATGTGGCTGAAGGAATGGACTGAAGACAGCACAGCCAGCCTGGGAGTGAATGGCACCCACCAATAAGCTGCTCTCCACAATGGCATGGAAAGGAAACCAAGAAAAATAGCTTGTCTTGGCTTTGCCTTCACCTTAGATTCCTTTCCTGGCTTCTCTCTCAGATCCTTTGACCTCCAGGCCTCTGAGCTTGTCCTGGGTCCTTTGCATCTCCAGTGTGCGAACAGCCCTTTCCACACTCCCACAGCCCACTCTGTGCAAACAGCCACTGTAAGCCTACCTTGTAAATAATATATATATTTGTATATCTTATACTAAATCTGTTTCTCTAGTGAGCACTGACTAATACACCCAATTTGAGCTTTCCTTATAAAACTGGCCCCTGGAACACTCTCACAACCCTTAGCCACCATTCTTTTTTTAAAAAGTGGGTGTATAACTTGTCTTACTTCATTTTGTTATGCTATAATCAAATATCACTAGATAATTTATAGCAAGCAAAAATTTATTCCTCATAGTTTTGAAGCTGGGAAGTCTAAGATCAAAGTACTAGCATCCTTTAAGGGCATAAGGAAAAAGAGCAAGAGGAGGTGAACCCATTTTCTCCTTAATATTAATCCACTCATGAGTGTAGAGCTCTTGTGAGTGAAATAGTTTTTCTTTTGCCTTTTTTTTTTCCAGAACTGGGGATTGAGCTCACGCCCTTGCACTTGCCAGGCAGGCGCTTATTCTACTGAACCATCTCCCTGGCCCGACAATTTCTAAAGATCACATGTCTCCATGGCAGTTAAATTTTGGGGTATGTTTTGGAGAGGAAGAGATGAGCATTCAAACCAGAGCACTAGGCAAGAAAGACTTGCAGAAATGGCTCATAAATTCTGTCCCACCACACTATGCTTCTCTTTTACATGTCTTCTGAAATCATACTGTTCCAAAACTGTTTCATGGAATAAACTTTAAATAGCTACTGATGCATAATATTCAACTTAATGTTGGTCTAACTTAGAATATGAAAGCATTTAACAACTATCTTCTTTAATTAATGTTTTAGAACTAACATAGCACAGTGCAGGAAACAACTATTGTCCTAGAATTCCTTGCCTTCGTTTTCCGCATATAGATGTTAGGACACTTTAAAATACATCCCATTTTCTCCAGCGAGAAACTGAGGTTAATACAAATGTCTGGATTCTGAGAATAAGGGAGGTTTTCCATGATTCCATTCCAGAAGGCACAGAGTTTGCTATGAAATTGAGAATACTGCACAAAATTAGAAAAGTAAAGCTGATTATCAGATTGATAGATCTCGATCTGATTCCTGTTATCAAACTTATATTAAGAAGTTTAAGCCCATCGACTGGCCGAAAATAATTTCAACCTTATATTTTACCACCAAGTTAAAGATATTCTTTAGTTGAATACTGCCTAGAAAATGTTGATGGAGTCATAGAAATAATTCTTGCTTTTCATTAAATAAAATTGGGGGAAAATTCATATACTTTTTTCTTGTGTTCTTACAACTTTATAGATAAATAAATAATATTTAGCTATTATGTTTGTATTTATCACTGAAATTTTCCAATTAAAATCATAATTATTTTGTATTTTGTCACAAAAAGGTTAAATTTCTTCCTAGGTTTGTTTCCTAAGGGCAAAGTTTTCTTATAGTTGAAGAGTTAGAGTTGTTTATAATATTTCTACAGAATTGGTGATTTACAACTTTGTAATTAGGTCATCGATTAATATTATTTAAAAACTCATCCATGGTGCTTGTAAAAGATGGTAGAACTTTCTTGAAAGAGGAGGCAGTCAAGACCAAATCTATGACAGGGAGGAAGTGGGGCTGGGGCACTGACAGGGACCAGTGAGATTTATTACCTAGGAGCAGAGTGCGTGTTGAAAAATCCAGATGAGGAATTCTAGTTAAATCAGTTTGATGGAATTATTTCAGGAAGAAGATGAGGGAAACAGCAAGGGTGTTCAGATCCCAAGTGTGGAGGATCTTCCCTAAAAAGTCTCAGAAGGATTGGTGTTCAGTTTTCTGTATGGATGGGGAACAGATCCCAAAGTCAAGCTTAGGCAAGCAGAGAGTTCAGAGAAGTCTGACTGAACTTTTGGTCAAACTAGAAAGTCCTTATTGAAGTGGTTTTTTGTTTTTTTAAATTGTGTATGTTGAGATTATAAACTAGATTTTTCACACCAGGTTGGTTGCACTCATTAACTTAAAATCCATTTGGATTCCAGTTGATTGAACTCAAACTATTTTGTCATGTGTAAAAAGAATGGAGGAGGTTTTCCTAAGATTAACGTCTCTTACCATTTAGAAGCATAACTTATAAAGATATATTTATAAGTTAATTTTTAAATAAAATGCCAGGTAGACTCTCTGATCCTGGGCTTGGGTGAATGTGGTGGCGAGTGCAGGTCGCAGCGGGCACCCGAGAGTCCCCGGAGGTGGCAGAAGCAGGATAATAGCAGCAGCCCCCAGTGCTTGTGGCACAGAGGCAGCAGCCTTTTCCTCAGAGGCCAATTCTGTGGCCATCCCCAGGAATCTGCAAGAGAGAAAGTGCCTCCACATCGAAGACTGGAGATAATACAGGCCAAAGACATGGACTCCAGCGCCAAAGTGGAATCCAGCCTCAACAAAGGACAAGTTACTTTCTCAGGATGATATTGAAGGGAAGGCCTTGTGCACAGACAAGCAGCAAGACTAAAGAGCAATCAATCCAGTGTGGAACGGGAGGATGGATCCAGGACGTGTTTTCTCAAAAACAGAATTCTTACGTTGTCCTCAGGTGCTTCACTGTATAAAGTTTTCTGTCTGTCTCTGTATCCACTGTCTTTGTTTCCATTGTCTCTCTCTCCAATAGCAAAGCAACATTAACAGTAAACTATTCTTTCCTGCCCTCTATTTTTTTCCAGTACCAGGGATCGAACTCAGGACCTTGAAATTGCCAGGCAGGAGCTTATGTCCCTGAGCTATCTCCCCAGCCCCTAACAGTAGACCATTCTTAACAGGTACAGTTACAGGTAGACAGAGTAATGAGTGCTAGTGCTCTGTTATACAATAAGGTAGTTAACAATAATATATATTTCCAAATAGCTAGAAAGAAGTCTTTAAAATATATTTTATTAGTGTGTATTAGTTATACAGACTAATGAACTTCATTTAGGCACAATCATACATGCATATAATATATTCTGGTCATGGTACTCTCCTTGTAAGGTGATAGTTATATTAATAACCCTGATTTGGCATTGCACAACACATACACATGTGAAACCATCATTTTTACCCTATAAATACATACAAATATTATGCAGCAATTTTAAGAAGTGGACAGCTATTTATCCTGAAAAAACAAGTTATATGAAAGAAATATACCCATATATAATACTTATGTAGACATTCTAATTTTAACATTGGGTATCGGTAGAACCAAAAACATTATCAGGATAAAGAAAAGATGAAATTCCTGAGCATTTGTGGGGTACATACTTGAGGAGAGAGACAAGTGGGGGTTTGAGGAAAGTGTATGAAAATTAAATCTTGTATTTCCTATTGAAAGTTCATGAATAATATTCAAAGTGGAAAAGAAACATGAAATTTTAGTAGCCATCTGGGTATGTGCCTGTAATCCTGGCCCTCTGGGAGGCTGAGACAGGAGGATCAAAAGTCTGAGAACAGCCTAGGCAATTTAGCAATTCAAGGAGTTACTGAAATAGAATAAAATAGGTAGACAATGTATGTTGGTCCATATTTCAACCTCTAGTACTACAAAAAAAAAAAAAAGTAGCTAAAAACTCCACTCGAATAAAAAGAGATGTAGACACCAGTAAAAACCATCTGAGTTACTGCAAAATATTGACTTTGGAGGTGGGAATCAGAGGCTAGAATGATTAAAGCTGAGAACTGCTGTTTAAGCTAGCAGAACTCCACATCATTAAACTGAATGTATATAATTTTGACAAAAACGAAGTTCTGTTCTTGTCACAAAGAAATGATAATGTTTGAGATGATAGATGACCAAAGTGTCTTGCACTATCAAAACACAATGTAAAGATGTATGTTTATTATCAGTCAGTGAAAAATTCTAAGTTAGAAATTTAGGAATTGCTTTTAAATTCTCCCCAAAATTGCATTACTATTTGATTGGAATTGTACTGTGTTTGCAAAAATATAATTTACAGAATTAACATCTGTATAATCTTGAGATTATCCCTCTAGAAACACAGTTAGACTTCTTTCCTATCCTCAAATAGAGTTGTATCATTTTCTTGTTATAAATCCTGTGTGTTTTCTATTGTTGATGCCTAGACACGTTTTCCGCAATGTTGATGGCATCTTTTCCAATTATATAACTGAAAGTTGCCAGTGCGAAGGAAAGCTCTTGTAACTTGCTGCCTTCCTGAATGCTTATCTCTGAATATTTCTTCAACTGATTATCTTTAATTTTCCAAATAGACAATCACATACACATAAAAATAATTATAATTGCATATCATGATTTTCCTTTCCAATATGTGATTCATTTCTTTTTTCTTCTTTTATTTCATCAGGTAGTATTTGTTGAATACAGCTTTAATAACAAGAATAATTTGTTCCATTGCTCTTGTCTTGAATGAGAATACTCCTAGTTTTCCTCAGCATGAAATTATTTTCTATTGCTGTCAAATAGAAACTTCAATATTAGAAGGGAAAAAGACATTTATGTATATATGCAAGATAGCTTGGATAATTGTACTGCTGATTTCTTGTCTGAAAGGAGCAGTTAACGCTTGAATTTTTTCTTCTTTTTAATTTCTTATAACTATTGTTTTCTACCAATTTGGCATGTTTACATCAGGTAATCTAAACAACTAATTTGAAGATAGCATCATGCACTACAACAGCCATTGTCAAATTCCTATTTAGTGAAATTCTGTATTGTTTCTGCTTTTTCTTTCTTTTTTTTTTTTTTACTATTTTGTATTCTCTTTAAAAATAAAAATAAGTAGAATTCAAAAACTTAACTATAGAGGGCTGGCCAAATAGCTCAGTGGATTAAAGCACCTGCTGAGGCAGAGCGCAGCAGCCGGCGTTTGATCGCTGGCATGGTATGCTAGCCCTGCCCCAGGGCACGCTGAGCTGGAGACTGAGACTGGGTGTGGTGGCACGTGCCTGTAATCACAGGTGTTGGGAGGCTGAACACAGGCAGATCACTACGAGTCCCATCCACATAGTGAGACCCTGTAGACCCTGTAGACCTTGTCGTAAAATACAAAAAATTTTGTTAAAAAACCACCTTAAATATCTGTTTTTCATATGTTTAGAATTTTTCTCCTTTTACTTTATCATATTAGTGTCTGGTTCTATACCAAACTGAAAATAATCCCTAACTCAACATAAATATTTCAAATGAATGGATCAAGTTTGGAAAAGTCATGTTTAGATGGTTAGGTGTTTTATCTCTTAACCTGTGACAACATTAGTATTTTTCATACTATTAAATAAGTTTTGCATCCTACTTTATTATTACATGGATTTGTTAATACTTCCTTTTGAATGTTTGCATCTGTGCTTATGAGTATAAATCACAGCTTAGTTATTTGTTATTTTCTTCAGATTTGTTTTGGGCATTCTGTTAACCGTATTAAATAAATTACGATACTGTGTGTCTTGGCTCTGCAACAGTTTTAAGGGTTATGTGGGACATTAAGAACATTTGCCAAGGAAATAATCTACCACCGGCTATTCTTTTAGCCTACAAAAGATATCCCATTATGTTCCTTTATCCTTTACTGTACATAAAAAACGTGAGTGGACGTTCACTGTATAAAGTTAAGACTATACCTAAGTGATCCCAGCGCTTGGGAGGCTGAAAACAAGAAGATTACTATGAGTCTGATCTGTGTAGTGAGACCCTACAGACTCTGCACTAAATATATTAAAAAAAAAAAAAAAAAACCTATACCTAAGTGTGACAACTAAAAGTCTGCGAGTCTCCCTCCTCTCTCTCACTTTGCCCTTCCTCCAGATTAACTAGGGCTAACTGTTTAGCCCTACCTTTTCAGTAGTTTTTCCATATTCTCACATATTTCTATATAAACACAATATCTATGCACGTGTATGTCCGTGTAAAATAAGAAGTGAAAGGAGTGCGGCACACCACCTGTGAAGCCGCAGGTCAGAGTCGCGGGCCTCGGCCATCGGCGGACCTTTCTTTAGAGCCCTGTAATTGCTCTCAGGAAGCCTGTGACCGCAGGGATCCGCGTGTCTACTGCCCAGCTGCTATCGTGGTGCGGAGTGTGTGGGGGCCGATTCCAGAGTGGTTCTCCTGGCTGCGGGTGGCCGCTGCCTCCAGCCCATTTCTGGGAGACGCAGCTGCCTCCCGCGTCATCACTTCTGCTATCCGGGGTGTGCTCCATTTCGTTCTTCTTAAGGCTCCATGATCCCTAAGATGCTGCTGCCAAAACACCCTGTAAGGCTTTATTAACACTGTATTTTAGTAAGTTAAATTACATAATTGTGGGAGACATGGCATATTTTGGTTTAAACTATAAAAAACATGTGTAAGCATTTTCTGGCTATATTTGAAATTCGTGGTTTTTCACAATTTGCAAGTGCTCTGGGAATGCAATCCCTGTGAATTCGTGGGGTCCACCATATTCTGAAACTTTATATACTCTTTTACCACAGGGTATTAATGTGCCTATGTGTCACACCTTTACCAACCCTGGGCTGTCAAGCTTTTGTGCTTTGGTTCATCTGTTCATCTGATGGGTGAGAATTCATTAATGTGTTAGCACACCCATTTATATTACCAATGAGGTTGATTATTTTTATGACTTATTGAACACCTCTCTCTCTCTCTCTCTCTCTC
>NW_004524616.1:10793750-10794929 GCF_000260255.1 Octodon degus
CTCTGGTTAATTCTTCATTATGTTGCTGATAACATCTAGGAACGCATTGATTTTTTTCTTGCACCAATTTTACATTACCATTACCCTAAAGGCTATTGATTCTAATAATTTTTGCAGGTAATTTCTTGGATTTTGCAAGGTAATCTTTGTCAAATAATCATGCCCTTGTTTTCCTTTGTAACACTTAGGCTGTTCTTTTTTTTTTTTGCCTTATTGCATTGGGTAGTTATGCCCTCCATTTCAAGGTTAAGCAACAGCAGTGCGAGCAGGAAATCTGTCCTATTCTTAGCTTAGGAGGGATGCTGCCAGTTTTTTACATTAATAGAATATTTGCTCTTGGTTTATGCTAATCTCTATTCACTTAAATTTCCTTTTATTCCTGGCTTGCCGAGACTTGCTGTTTACTTGTTTTTAACAAAAGTGGTTATTGAATTTTAGAACATAAATTTTTTGCCCATATTTAAATGTCTTCAGTTCTTCTTCCTTTGATCTATTTACCTAGAAAATTCTGTTTATGGATTTAGTGTTGAATTAGCCTTGCATTAAAAATACCTGTTTAATATCCTTGAACCCATTCCAAGAACTGCAATAAACATAGTTATTAGGTAAACATGTATTTAAGATCATTGATTCCTTTTGGAAAATGGACTTTTTTATTTTGAATTTTTATATTCATCTATTTTTAATAGTGTATGTCTTTAATACATAAAATTGCCATTCCTTATGTAGAACTGGCCCGTGTACACACCACATTTTAATTCCTTCTTCATCCCCTCTTCCTCTCCTTGTTTCCCCTTTCTCCTTCCCTTACTGCCTTTATCATCTGAGAAAGCTCTACCTCCCTACTTCCTGCTAGCTGTCTTTTATTTTGCTCTTTATTTATAATTTATATAAAAATTATAATCATTTCTCATATAATGGAAATGATACAGTATTCAAATTGTGGGCTAGATTTATCTCACTTGAGATTATGGTGTTACAGTGCACCCACAGTGCATGAATGACTCAATTTTCTCCTTCTTCATAGCAAAGTGGTACTCCATTGTTTTTAATGCCCCATTTTCTTTATTTGCTCACTTCTGGATGGGCATATGGCCACTTTCAGTCATGAATTGTGCTGCTAAGAACATGGGTATGCACTAACCATTGTAATGTTATGTCTTTAACATTTAAAAAAAA
>NW_004524616.1:10796134-10797357 GCF_000260255.1 Octodon degus
GCGCATATGCATGTGCAGGCATTAATGATTTCTCCCCAGGGATTACTGTATAAATTCCTAATTTATCATAATGTATTTCCAATTAATATCATTGCATTTCACATAGAATTTAAGAATTTTCAACTTGTGGAATTGTATTTACCCCACCAAATATTAATACTATCATGTATTTTAGGGTTTTTTGTTGTTGTTGTTGTTCTTTTGAATTTAGGGCAGGGTGTATAGGGCCTACAGGGTCTCACTACGTAAATCGGACTCATAGTGATTCTCCTGTTTTCAGCCTCCCGAGTGCTGGGATTACAGGCATACACTACCACACCTAGCATTTATTGTTCACTTTAAAAATCCTGACTATAGGTCACATTTTTCTGCTTCTTTGCATATATAGAAATTTTTATTACATGCTGCAATGTTGTGAATGGTGTATTATAGATAGTGTGGATCATAGAGTTTCTCTTTCAAATATACAGTGTCTAGTTCTGGCCAAATATTACACAGTCATCTTAGTTATTATTTTCATTTTATACTTTGGGCTTTTCTATGTTGGCTTTTTTTAACCTTAACTCCTTCCTGAAGAATTGCCTTTCTGAGGCCTCAGCTGAATGACTGAAATCCCAGTAGCTCTTAAAACTATGAGCCTCTAGTGTTTGCGGCCATGTTTCAGCCCCTTATGGTTCCCTTGCAAAATCTCAAGGTCCTATGAATCCTAAGCTACACAGGCAAAGCCCAGAGCAGCTCCCATCCAAAGTGCCAAGAAGACCCGCAAAGGCTCGCCAGCATCTCTCTGTCCAGCCCTCGTTTCCGTGGACTCCTACCCTTAATTCCAACTGCCTCTACAATACCGCGTTTTACTCTCTGCCTCCTGAGCTAAGTAAGACTGATGATCTGCCCCTGGGGTGCACCCCTCTGGGCCGCGTTTGGGAAAGTATTTCCAGACATAAAATGAGGTCAAATGTGGTGTTTGCCTCATCTAAGACCCTACTCCCACTCCGCCTACTCTCCAGTGCTAACAGTAGTCACCTCAACTTGCTTTGTTTGGTTTCAGAGTGGAAGGATAATACAGCAGCTGCTGTGCGGTGGCCTGGAAACAAGATTGGAGCAGAGGTAGGTAACTAATGTTTCTTTCTGTTGCTTGCATCTTACCTCATGGATTCTTTTAATCACAGTTTTGCTGAATACTCCTTACACACACACATACACACACACACACAAACACACACACA
>NW_004524616.1:10799199-10808113 GCF_000260255.1 Octodon degus
TATTTTTCAATACTTTTCTTGAAGCCATATTTTATAATCTTGAATTTACTGTGGGCTTCTGTGTTCAACTGCCCAAACAAGGACAGGAAAATATAACCATGAAAGTGAACCTTTCCCTAAAACAACCATGAAGTAGAAACAATACAAGAAACATCTGTATTTTTTCCTGCCAGTATATTATCTCTTATTCTGGAAGCACAGGATGTCTTTACTCTGTCAGCTGCAAAAATATTATCTCTCTGCAGGAATGAAACAAGTGTGGAATGTATATTACACTACCACATTACATGCATACCTAAGCAGAAAACAAAGAAAATAGCCATTTAATATATAACTCAATTTTGCCTCCAGGCACAGATAAAAAATGTTTATTATAATACTCGAATGGTACAGTCCATAAATATACATGGGAAATGCGATAGGGATGTTAGGCTTTTTTAGCCAGACACTGATGGCTGAAAATTTATCATCTAATTCCTTTTTATACTTTCTTTCCCATAGACATGAAGTGGGTTATATTTTCATGAGATCCAGGAGTTGTAGGCCAAAGAGACCAAAACCCATCACTATTTTTTTAACAGACCATTAATTTTTAAATATAAATGGACAGCACATACTAGCTGATATCCCTCAATTTCATTTCAAGCATTATGCATTCTACAGTATGCTTAATAAACAAGCAAAATATTAAAAATAGTAACTGTAGCTAATTTGGTAATTTAATAACTTCAGATGATTCCTGGCGCTTAGCTATGTTTGGTCTTTTAGAAATCAATAAGTTTTCATTTGGAATTTAAATCCACTTTAATGAGCATTCTGCCAGAGGCAGCTTTATTCAGGGTCCTAGTTTTATACAAACAAAAGTAATAGAGAATTTTATCTAGGTAACTTTTGCAGGCAACATAACTGATTCGAATCTATAAGTCACTGAAATCTGTTTTATGTGCTCCTTAAAAATTTTAAGTGCTTTTAACCAGAAAAGAGCTTATATAAGGGAAGTGCTTTCAATGTAGAGAAATCTTCATATTGCAGTTACTTGCAGCAGATCTGGAACGGCTCTTCCAGGGCCTTGCTGTCCTGCTAAGCCCATGCAGAGCAATAGCTTGACTTCCTTCTAGGGAGCGGAGGAGAAACAGCCGGGATGATGCCCCTGGCTTTCCACATAAATTGCCTATGTTACTGCCTTATCAAATTCAAGTATGTGTCACCGTGCAACACCCTGTTTGTATCTTCGCATTTATTTGCCCAGATGCAATGCTCACAGGGTTTTCTGCATTGTTTTTCTACCTTTAAGAAACCTTTTAGGGTCACATAATTTATCTGTATAAAACTAATTAGAAGTGCCCACCATAAAACAAGGAGGCTAGATCTGCTGCTTCTGTAATCCACTCTACTTTGGCTCTGAGCCTTGGGAACATAAGTGGCTCTGAGAGCCCCCAGAAAGCATTCCAGAATGAAATACAATTTGTGCGGTTATCAGGGTGGCCCTGTGATGCTGCCTCCCAGCACTTCAGGGCTACCGCACACTTAATGCACCAGATCTTGCTGCATTCCCTTTATAATTCACAAAGTCATTCATTAAAAGCAACGATTTCATTCTCCTATAACGCTACTCTCCATAAAGAATCAAAAACTAGTTCTAGGGTCACATGAGGAAAAAAAGCACCAAGTGAAACCTCCAATTTTGCCCCTCCTCAATAGCTTTGTGACAAAATCTCTCCTTAGCCCAAAGCAAACAAACAAACCCAAAACAAAAGAAAAAAAGTCAGATCACACAAATAGTTACCCAGACACATTCTAAATACTAGTACAAATCTAAGGGTCCCCAGTGTCAGTGGGTAGCTTACAGTGCTGCTTCATGAACATTCCTTCATTGCTCCTGAGGGAGAGCTTAGCTGAAGCTAAGCCAGCACAGTGAAAAGTAAGCTGGGAGATGACGAGAAGCCTCAGTCAACCTCCACTCAATCCCTGAAACCAGCATCTATGCTTTTGGGTTCCCATAATATGTGCCAGCAAATTTGCCTTTTGACTAAGTCAGTTTGGATGAGAGTCTGTCACTGGCAACTGAAATAATCATTAATATACTAATAATTGCAATTTTTATTGGGTTACATATATTACATTGCTTCAGGAACTGGAAACAGCAAATCCCAGAGATTCCTAGCCATAAACACAATAGCCCAATAAGCAATTGAATTAAACAAGTACACATAGATCACTCCTTCCTCACATCTATAAAAATAAGAACAGGCAAATTTGAAGAAAGAACAAACTTTTCCATCTTGAAATAATGTATTAAGGGGAAGACATCTGCCCAATGTCTAGGGCTGGGAAGATGAATGATTCCATTTTATGTTGTTATTAAATTGTATTGCTCTTCATTAAACTTAAATGCATTTAGAGGAATTAAGCTTATCAAAACTTTGGCAGTGTAATATAAGTGATGATTCTTTGTTTATTTGACAACATCCTCCTGTGAGTTGATTCACAATTTTAATTTTGGAAAACAGTATTTCCTTGATGGGGGCTGATGGAATGATGTGAATGGCCGTTCACTTTGCATGAAGTCATACCGATTGCGAAAAGAAACAGAGGCCAAGTGACTTAACCCGTTTTTCAAGGACTGTTAGGACAATAATCTTTCTATATTGCAAGACAGGATCACATCAACTTAAGAACTGAAATTAAGCCTCAGGTTACATTTTCCTGTCTTTTTAAAGAAAGTACATAAAAACTCTATAAAGACAAAAATTCTAAATACTTTTAGTGAAAGAATATCTTAGTTAAAACTATTAAAATATCAGGATTAGATAACTATTAAGCACACAATGGCAAGCTAAACAGCTACATCAAACAGGTGGCAATCTAGAGACAAAGGAAAGTATTAATTCAATCACATAGAACTAAAACTCCTACTGGCAGGTTACCTGAGTATGGCACCTGCTACGAGAGAAACCCACACTGGGGCCTTTACCTAACCAGAGAGAACAAAGAAGGATTTCATGAATAAGCAATATTCAAAAACTAAATAAACACTACAGTGATTACATGAAAAGGGGGAAAGCATTCTTCTCAAGGAATAATCCTCTACAGAGGTGTAGGGTAAGCTAGGCTGAGCACTGGAGGCCAGATCTACCGTGAGATCAGAGGGGAGTGAAGATGATGACAAGGACTCAGTAATAAAATGCTTCTCTTGGGGGAGCTGGGGAGATGGCTCAGTAAAATAAGCACTTCCCTGGCAAGCACAAGGGCCTGAGTTCAATCCCCGGTTCTGGGAAAAAAAAAAAAAAAATGCTTCTCCTTAACACAGTACGCAGACCTTCAAGGACTTTAGGTGAGTCTGGAATGATCAGTTTTCCATGCTTAAAAAAATCATCTTGGCTTCCAGTTGAATAAGGACTGGGGAAGAGAGGGTCTCGTGGTACAGACAAGGAAAAATGGCATCTGGGGCTGGGTAGGAGTGAAATGATTGCAAGATAAAGTAACTGCTTTGGTCATTTATCCTTATCAAACACTTATTGAGAAGCAGTGTCAGGAAGTCCAACTGAATCATTCTCTTCTTTAGAACTTCACTGTAAAGGCCAGCAAGATGGCTCAGTGGAATAAGCACTTCCCTGGCAAGCACAAGGAACTGAGTTCAATCCCCGGTTCTGGAAAAAAAAAAAAAAAATCGGTTTAGAACTTCACTGTAAGGACCAGTGAGATAGCTCAGAAGACTAAGCACCTGCCTAGACAAGCACAGGGACTGGGGTTCTATCCCCAGTGCCACAAGCCACACCAGCCCCACCCCCATGGGTGTGGTGGTGCACGCCTGTAATCCCAGTTGCTGGGGAGGCTGAAAACAGGAGGAGCACTATGAGTCTCAACTGTGTTGAGACCCTGTACCAAAATAAAAAAAAGAACTTCACTGTAGAAAAATCCTTTTTTTTTTTTTTGAGACAGACTTTCATTATGAGGTTCAGGCTGGCCTTGGACTCACCTTGTAGCCCAGGCTGGCCTCCAACTCACAGTGATCTGCCTGCCTCAGCTTCCCAACTATGGAAAATTTTAAATACCTAAAATAATAGGCAGAATGCTACATTAAATCCCTATGTATGCAACAGCAAGCTCCAGCGACAACCAACGCGGGACTAACCTTGGTGGATCTCCACTCATTTCTCCATTCTCATATGCATGTTTAGAGTTGTGGATACCACTAACCTTCAGAAAACCTGTGAAAATAGCATGACATTTACCATTTATCCAGATGCATTAGTTGTTGGCACCTGGTTAACTTTGCATTACATAGAATACATGTATAACACATATATTATGTATTGATTTGTTTCATCATCTGTTCCTAAAAGATATTCTTCTATAAAAATCATCATATAGGGCCAGTGAGATAGCTCAACAGGCTAAGTGTCTGCTTCGGCAAACACAGGGACCGGAGGTGTCACATGCAGCGCTGGCCCCACCTCCATGTGTGCTGAGCTGGCCACCATGACTGGGCATGGTGGCACACGGCTATAATCCCAGTGCTGGGAAGGCTGAAAACAAAAGGATCACTATGAGTCTGAGCTGTGTAGTGAGACCCTGTACCAAATACATTAGAAACAAATCATCGTATCATTATCACTCAGGAAACTTAAAATTATCTAAAAAATAGTCCATATTCCATATTTCCTATTTATCCCAGAATTGTCCTATATAGCTATTGTCTTCCCCTGTTCAGAACCAAAACAAAGATCATGCATTGCATTTTCTTGTCCTGTCTCTTAAGGTGCCATGAATCTTAAAGACTTCCTGAGCCCTTTTCATTTTCTGTGACATTGATGCCTTTTAACAGTCTAGGCCATTGCTTTACGGAGTGGTCTTTAACCTGTTTGTCTGATTATTTCCTTGGGATTAGACTCAGGTGAAACATATTTGGCAGCACCATGACATAGGTGTTGTATCCACAGTGCATCACATCAGCAGCCATATAATATCAGTTGTACTTTTATTAATGATGCTTCTTTCACTGTTTCCACTGACTGAATTCATATCCTGTAGACATAATCCATTACCGAGCAAACCAGACGAGGACTGCAAAATAGAATTTCTATTTCCTCATGAGCCATCGTAATGCCAAAAGACATTTACACAGGTCATTTATATAGACAAAGCTTTATTGGTTTTTATTCAGGAAAGGAGGAGATAGATCATAAATCGACACTGGTGCGGGATGAGTATCCTGCAACAATTAGGGAAAATTAGCACACTTAGGAATTAAAATCCTGACAGGTGAGAAGTGGAGCATGAGGGGGGTTTGTGGCTGCAAGAGCCACGGACTGGGAAGTGGGCCTGGTGCTGCTTGCTAACACCCTCTGTGGTGTGGGCAAGTGGCTCCACCTTTCCTGGTCTGCTTCCACATCTGCATCCCATGTCATATGCTTGGCTGCGCCTTGGGGTGCTACACATGTGATGCCCGGCATGTGGCAGCTGTCAATCAATGGTGTGATGATGAAGTTTTGGTGAAGGACCACTAACTTCTCTGTATTGACTAAAAGAAGATGTGAAATCTTCTTTATAAAAAGTATTAGCTGAGGCGGTAGAGTGGCACCTGCCTGTAACAATAGCACTCTGGGAGACTGAGGCAGAAAATTTGCAAGTTTGAGCCTAGCCTGGGAAAACTAGCAAAACATTGTCATAAAAGGAGAAGAAATTGAGAGTGTAACTCGATGCGAAGGCCCTGAGATCAACCACAGTGATATATATTTTAAAAGTGGGACTCAATTGGAAATATTCATAAAATGTCAACAGTTCATATAGAACCATTAGCATCATCAAATAAAGAGAACTATTTAGAGCAGATGAACTTGATCTTAATAATTAATGATTTCGATTAATATTTCCCAAAAAAACATTAATTTTATTTTATTTATTATTTTTGTGGTTCTAGAGATTGAACCCAGAGCCTTCTGCAGGGAAGGCAAGAGTTATACCACTTAGCTACATCCCCCACCTGTAAACAATCATTTTAATGATGAAATGCATTCAATATCACAGGAAGTTTTGGGGGTTTTTTGTTTTGCTTTGTTTTGGTACCAGGAATCAAACTCAGGACCTTGGGCTTGCCAGGCAGGCACTTATACCACTGAGCTATCTCCCTGGGCCCACAGGAAATTTCTTATAGACCTAAAGTATTACTTAAATAATTGTAGCATATTGTTTAGATGCATACAAACTTACAATTTAATTTATAGCATTTTTGCAATTATACAAAATAAATATTAAATTTAAATCAAAATAACAATATCTAAATTAATAATATCAATTCAGTGTTGTGGATGGTATCATTTGTCTGGTAACAAATTTCCACTATTGACCTGCTCAATTTCCTACCTGGGCTGGTTCACCCCTCTTGAGGCAAGCTGGTGATCCCCTGCTTCCAGGAGGTCATTATATTGATGTCGAACTTAGTGCGGGCGCTGGATCGACATAACATACTACACAGCCCATCACTTATGGACTCAAGCGATCCTCCCACCTCAGCCACCTGCATAGCTGGTACCACAGGCACTCGCCACCATGTCAGACCAAATTTCCACTCTGAACATTGGACCTACTGATCCAATATAGGTTATTTTTAACCCAGCAAATTTTACCATTAGGCTAAATGATGGTTTGACTCATTTAACAAAAGGTAAATACTTTCCTTAACAAGACAGTGACTTCATTGGTCTTTATCTCAAATGCCTCAGTTGAGAGTACAATTCTTTTTCTCTTTCTCTTCCTCTTCCTCTTCCTCTTCCTCTTCCTCTTCCTCTTCCTCTTCCTTTCTCTTTCTCTTTCTCCTTCTCCTCCTTCTATTAATATTGGGATACCTCAGTTTCAAATGGCTCCAAGCTTGAATTTTCACTACTCAAACAACAAAATTTAAAAAAAAAAAGTCTGGGGCCAAGGAGCTAGTTCAGTGGCATAAGTGCCTGCCTGGCAAGTGCAAGGTCCTGAGTTTGATCCCCAGTACAAGAAAAAAAAAATCTGCTTGGTGTTTTTAACTTTGCTTGATAGTCAAGCTGAAAATTCCACTTGAAAAAAACCTGATGGGTAGAGAGAGAGTGACATGTCACCCTCACCAGGGACACGAAGGGATGATGTTTCTGTTTCAGTGTTTCTCTTGTCCAAACAACTAAACTATAGTGCTTGTGTTACTGCATTTAAACACTAAGTGTGCTGGAAGAGAGAATAGGTAGGATTCTTGAAGACACATTTGTAGGCAAAAACTTCATGAATAAAATCTTGACTGCATAAGAAATACTACAAAGAATCAACAATTGGATCTCATCTTGTTAAAAAACTTTTTCACAGAAAAAAAAAAAAAAAAAAAAAAATCACCAACAGAATGAAAAGAAAACCCACAGAGTGGGAAAAAAAACTAAGCCAGTTGATTGTCAGACAGGACATGTCTAGAATATATAAAGAATTTAAAAAATCAACCCCTCCCAAATTTAAAGACCTAATCCGTAATCCACAAATAGCCATCTAAATGAATAGGCACCTCTCAGAAGAAGTACAAATAGCAAATAAATACATGAAAAAATGTTTAACATCACTGGTCATTTGTGTGATGCAAATTAAAACAACACAGAAATTCCATCGCACTCAGAAAGAATGGCTATTATTGAGGAATCAACCAATAACAAATGCTGATGGGGCTGTGGGGGAAAAGGAACCTTTCTTCACTGTTGGTGGGAGTGTAGACTGGTGCAACCAGTGTAGAAATCAGTGTGGAAATTCATCAAAAAACTAGGATTAGAAGTCCTATTTAGCCCAGCTAGCCCCCTTTTTGGTATCTTCTCAAAAATATTAAGAGCATCATACCACAGCAATATATGTACACGCATCTTTACAGAAACACATTTTATAATAGTTAGATCTTGGGGCCAGGGAGATAGCTCAGTAGAATAAGTGCTTGCCTGGCAAGTACAGGATACTGAGTTCAATCCCTGGTACTGCAAAAAAAAAAAAAAAAAAAAAAAAAAAAGTTAGATCTTGGAACAACATAAATGCTCATCAACTGAATGATAAATTTTAAAAGATATGCTTTTCTGATGTAGTGGAATACTACTCAGTCATAAAAAGGGATAAACTGAGACCATACTCTTAAGTGAAATAAATTGAATGTATGTGTGTAAATATCACATTGTATTCTTGGTGTGAGAAACTGAAAGTGTAAATAAGAACCAAATACATAATAAATATTGTGAAATAGGAAGTAATTAATCAAAGGGAAAGGAGGGTTGGGGTAGAAGGGAAAAGAAGAAATGATTTAAAAAAGAAAAAATGGGAAAACTTTGTAAATAAGGAGGGAACTTGGGGTTGTAGAGAGGGGAGGGGGATGGGAAAAAGAGGAGCTAAGATATATTGTGTACAGGCACAACTTCCCTGTGATGAATGTGGTCATTATGCATATCTAATTGTACCACATTTAATTGTTAAAAAGTTTGTCATTGTGTTATTTGTGTGTGTGCTTTCTTTGCATAAAATATTATAATCATGGCTCCAAAGAAAGTTAGTGATGCTGCAGTAAAAGAAGAAATCTGAGAACCATGATAGAATTAAAGAAAGAAATCATTGTGAAATTTGTTAAAGTACTGGAAAAATGAATTTATAGTTTTTAGGCCTCAGAACAAAATATTTGATTTTCCATTATTTCCTATGTTAAAAATACGTTCAGTTCTTGCATGTTTTGGTGATTGAACATGAATATGGGACCAACTGAATTCAACAACCAAGGTGTCACTGGATTACAGCAAGACCCAAGGAACACAGAAGTGTATGAGCATACACCAAAATTAGTTGTCTGTGTTCAGGATTGAGGAAGTCACTGAGGAATGCACAACTGCTTAGGCTTTTAAAATACTGTGCTATCCAAATGGAAGCAGAATTT
>NW_004524616.1:10809209-10814778 GCF_000260255.1 Octodon degus
CTTCTCATGTTTGCACATAAGTCCAAAAATCTCACCATAGGAAGCAGAATTTTAAATTACCACGAAGAGCTTGAGATACCAGATTATAGGCAGTTACTAAAGAAATTCAAGCATCAGATATTCATGTGGCAGCAACTTAGCTGAAAGCAGCGAGTCCAAACAAGGAGAACCTGAGAAGTGGTAAGTTAGACACAAAGGGACACATTTCGTCTGTTCAGTCAACTATTAGAGCAAAACTTGACATCCAACTATTGCGGGGAAGAAGGAATGCAAGGGGAGACACAGCAGCAATTCCCCAAAGGCCCCACCTATGTTTGCTGTGATGAACACAAAAAGGAGACACAAAATTCTGGGAGGGAAATACAGTAAGGTCACTTGGTCACGTTGAATTTAAGGCACTTGCGAGGCCACATCTTCATTCTGAGCGCAATCCGAGGGGCAGGAGTATACAGTCACGAGTCAAGATTGGCTCAGACTTAACGATCTGAAAATTGGAAGTAAGTGGTCGTGGCACCACACACTACTGACAGGATGGTAGTCACATCAAGAAGCAGATTGCAAGAGAAGAAAGCACCAGGTACCAGCAGCCAGCGGGCTCTTAGTGGCAGTGGTGACAGCTGCATCTTTGCCTACTCAAGTCCGATACATTCAGGATGATCTACACCAGTGGAGGGCAACTGTGGAGCATATAGTAGGAAATACCAATAGAAAAATCATGTATTTGTCTTAGTAGATGTGTGAGGGAGGGAAGGGTTACAGAAGATTTACTTCTGTTTACCAGAACTTGGTCTGTTCTCCCAGAAGTCACATTAACTTGGACAGAAGGGAAAAATGATCTGGAAAGTGGCAGTCGCCGCTATTGCCTGTTCAGTATTCACCCCTCACTCCCCTTATTTACTAACAGAAGCTTAATTTTTCTCAGGGTGGCAATGTAGTCTCAGCCAAAAATGTCATTTTTCAGCCCCTTTTGCACCTGTCATAGCCATTTGACATAACTCTAGCCAATGTAATAAAATAAAATCAATGGCTGGCACTTCAGGGACAGCTCTCAAAAAGGCGCATGCAGTCAGCTAAGAGGACCCTTTATCCTTACCCTTCATCCTGCCTAGAAACGTAATGCTGGAGGTGGAGCGTGTGTGTTAAAATCGCCAGACCCCACCACAGAACCCAATAATTACTCAATCCAAATACATAAAAGGTCAAGGGGCTCCAAGATGTCCCAGTATCAGCCCTGGACTTTCTTAATTCTAGATATAACTCATTACATGAGGCCTGGTGAGTTTCCAGCAAAAAGGAAGCCCTATTTGAAAATAGTCTCAGGTTAAAAACTCCCTGTAGAAAACCTGCAGTTAATAAAATAACCAGGAAAAAAACGGAGACTTGATTTCCACCTAGATGCAACTGGAAACCACTCATTCCTGTCACAAAAGCCACCTGCTTCAGTCCTTAATGAAGCAAAATGAGAGAAAGTAGGAGGCGGGCAGCCAGATTAGCTAGCTGTGTGCACCAAATCTCCAAATTCTAGCACCCTCTACTATATCCTCCTTTTGCTTTTCATCTTTTCCTTCATCCTTAACCCAATAAAAGAATAAAATGAACAATAAAGTGTGAATACTATTACTCCTTAACCTTCAGCGCCTTCTCATTGTCCTCCCAATTAAGCACATGTGGGGTAATTTATGGAACTATTAATCTGTGTTTTGTACTGCCAGTGTTTCCCTCCCCTAGTCCAAGTAAGGAGTCAGGCTAATTGCTACCAGGGAAATACGAGGCAGAAGCTTGAATTTCTGCTGCCCTGCCTGGTGGCTGACCTTTGTGTTCCTGCAGTGGGTTACGTGGGGGCAGAGGGGCAGCAAGGAAGCAGAGAAGCAAAGGACAATGGAGACCTCTGGACACTAGGAAGGTGTGGTGGCTTCCACAAATATCAGGAACCTCTGTCCTGCTTCTGCCATTACCTAGGAAGAAGACAAGGCCTCTAAGGGGTCTGATGTGTGGTAGAGGGAGGTCATATCCCTGCAAACAGCACTCCAGTTGTGAAGAAAGATATCTGTGGGCCAAAAATAATGAGAAACAATAACCACAAGTCAAGTGTCTCCAACAACTTTTAAAGATGTTGGGTCACCACCGTGAGCCAAAAATTAGGGGCAGTGCTCATGTTTTTCAAGGCATGAGTGACGTCTACAACATACTGAGAAAAGGAGAGACAGTCCCATACCATGAGTACAGTAGGCAGAAGGATGACAGGAATATCTCACATGACCCTAGAGAAGCCTACAGGTATGCAGGGCCTCAAGACCAGTTTTTTTCAACCTAGTGCTCTGGACAGTTGGATTTCCCATTCCTGCCTGAATCCTATACATTGCACTGTTTTTACTTGAAATTTTCAGCCCCATTGCAAAAAAGCATTGACTCATTCAACCATGGATGTCCATCTTTTATATTCTCAAATACTTTCTCTTCATACAACTTTTCTTATCTCTCTGACAGGTCCTAATGTCCTTGGTCTTCTCCTCCATCTTCAACTGTCGCATGTCCCTTTAGACTCTGTACTGCAATCACCTATCTGTTTCCCCACTGCATATACATTTCTAAAGAGTCACTGAATTCCTACTTTGCACATGAAGACAGTGACTGTTTGGCTCCCAAGTACCTAGCGTAGTACATATGCAGTGATCAAAACTACAGTATTTGGGCTCGTGAGATAGCTCAGTGGTCTAAGTGCCTGCTTAGCCAAGCTCAAGGACCAGAGTTTGATCCCCGGCACTACATGCAGTGCCAGGCCCTGCCCTTGGGTATGCTGAGCAGGCCACTGAGTCCTGGAATGGTGGCGCACACCTGTAATCCCTGTGCTGGGGAGGCTGAAAACACGAGGATCACTAGGCATTCAAGCTGCATGGTGAGACCCTGTACCAAATACATTAAAAATATTTTTTAAAACTACAATATTCAAATTAAAAAGATTTTGCAGTCAAAGACACATGGTCATTACTCTTCATCAAAATAGTCAAACACATTTCCCCTCATTTCAAATCATTCTTGACAATGTGTCATTTATTGTAATGAGTTTTTTAAAACCCAGAATTGAACCCAGGACCTGCACTTGCCAGGCAGGCCCTTGTGCTGCTGATCTATATCCCCAGGCCTTTAAAAAAAAAATCTAAACACTTCCTGTATTTTTTGATTCCCCCTTTATACATGTCTTCATCTAGTCCGCAAATATCTTGTGAGCATCTACTGTGCACCAGATCCTAAGACAGAAAATGAGCACATGTGGGCCCTGCCTGCTGCGGCTTAGTATGCAGTGTCCCCTGAAGATGTATATGTTGGGGGATCCTCGATGCAGTGGTGTCCAGAGATGAGGCCCAAGAAACAACAGAGGGTGAGGGCGCCAGTCTCCTCTACAGCTAATCTGTTGCTTATTCAGGGTGGAATGAGCTACAAGGGAGTAGCAAGGAGCTGGCAGAGTGTGGCCCTAGGAAGGTGGAGTGAAGGGGCACTCGTCCCTGGCCTCTTCCTGTCTGGCTCTGCCCCTCACCCGGCCTCCTGTCTGCCGGGAAGTGACCAGCTTTTTTCTGCCACACTTTTCTGCCACGAGCTTCTGCCTTAGCAAGTCCAGACATACTGGGGCCATCTGTCTACAGACTGAACCCTCCAACATGGTGAGCCCAAAGGAACCTTCCCTTCTTTAGGCTGGTTTTGTCAGGTGTTTTGTTGCTGTGGCAGAATGCTAAGTAACATGCGTCCTTGTGGTTCTAGGAGTCACTGTGTTATCCTGAAGGCTCTCTGGCTTGTAAACAGTAAATTCTCAGTGAGTCTTAGGCAGATTAGTTTGTATTGTGAAGCACTATTCAGCTTCTAACAGGAAAGTTAAGCAAAGCACAGAAGATAATTTTATTAGGGTGGGAGATTCGGAATGCTACAGAATATGCTCTCTGTGTGGCTTAGTATGAAGCATCCCCTAAAGATGTATATGTTGAGGGATCCTCGATGCAGCGGTGGTGTCCAGAGATGAAATCCAAGAAACAATGGAGGGTGAAACTGGAAGGGAACTATTCCACTTACAAGCATGATATGATACCACGGAAAGCTTGTAAGTGTGGTTTAATCATTTCCATTTTTAAAATAAATAACAGTTTTTATTTTCAAAGCAAATGTGCAAATAAAAATATTGTTGCAATCTATTTAAAGTCCATGAAAAATACTGAATGGAAGGAACTACGGTCCAAAAGCTACTCTTGTTTCCCACAGCTTCACGGTTGCTTGGAATCTGCTGTTATGTGTAATAAGACCCCATCACAAATGTTTTGGATAAATCAAAAAAACACTTGCCCGAGACCCAGCCCAGGCCACAGTGAAGAGGTGATCCCTGGTCGCCCTTCCCATGCTTCTCTGTTTAGACTGCTTTCTTCTCAGCTCCCCATTTTGCAGACTTCACTAGCGTTTGGGGAAAAGCTTTATGCTTTCATTCTCCGAGTAGTTACACATTTAATATCACAATGGCTAGTGAAAACTGGACCTGAAACCAAGGGGTCTCAGTTAATTTGGCCATTTATTCATGCAACAAATATTTTTGAGCATTTGCAATGTCAGACACTGACCTAAGCCCTGGAAAAGTTATAAAAAAGCCAGTGAGCCCTCTGCCCACAAGAAGCTTCCCTTATATGCGAAGGCACATAGTCCCCAAGTACTCAATCAAGAAGAGTATAGACTGATGCGATGAACGAAAGACATGGAACGACAAGACCATTAGGAGCACTCCGAGTGCAGTTGCTGAGGAAGGCTTTTGCGACAGTTAAGCAATCTGACGGATCATTGGGAAAATGATAGATTCCAAGGAAGAGCATTTCTGAATCTCACCTCTAATATGGCCAAAGCACAGAAAGAAGGTCAGCATGTCACGAACAGGGAGCCAAAAGAGCAGAACTCTAGTTAGGCCAGGAGAAACGTGTTAGCTCATGAGGATGTCGCAGCCATGCTGTTTAAATGTTTATCTAAGAGTTTAGAATGTATGGGACCAGGCAGATGGCTCAGTAGGATAAGCGGTTGACTGACAAACTCAAGGATCTGAGTTCAATCCCTGGTTCCGCCAAAAAAAAAAAAAAAAGAATGTACTTGATCTGCTTTAAGCAGAGGTATAAAATTATTTCATTTTTTAAACACTAATATGACTACTTCATGGAGGAGTAGAATTAGAAATAGCAGTTAGGCTGCTGCACATATTCAGAAGAGACAAAGGGGAAAGAAAACTTGATTCTTTGGAGACTGGCTCACCCAGGCCTGGGCAATTTTCTTCCTTTAACTTTGAAATGAAGGTGTTGAAAGAAATGGAATAGGCAGCCCCAGTCGCTTCTTCAGCACGAATATAGGCATAATTCTGTTGAGTTTTAGGACATGAGTGTGCTTGACGGGTTGTTTGTGTTTGCTGTGTCTTCAGTAGCCCCACACTAAGGCCCTGGCCTAAGGCCGCCCAGTGTCCACCACCCGCGCGGCTCCTGCTCCGCCGCCAGGGGGCGGCGCACTCCCGCCCGCCCTGAGCTGCGCGGGCGCCCCCCCTCCCCAGCCCCGGCCC
>NW_004524616.1:10815336-10837479 GCF_000260255.1 Octodon degus
GGAGTCTGCCCCCTGCAGAGCGCTCTCTTTGGAAATCTAAAGGATGCTATTTTATAGCCTCCCAATTCCTCTTGAATTGTTAGGACAGAGAAAGTAAATATCAAACTTGAAAGCTATCTCGGTGGTTATCTGGGGTTTGGCATGAGAAATAGGTACTTAAGTTTTGTTTTTCAGTGACTTTTCTGAAGAATTTCTCTCAGAAAGTTAGGAATCAGATGCTCCATTGTGTGTTACAGTTTTCTACTCACTCGTGTCGATTTTTGCTGATGCAACATACAGACTTTAACAAAAGTAACGGGAGAGTCAAACAGGGAGGAACCGATTGAGCCCCGATGCGGTAGAATAGATCTCAATATAATGTTTGGGTTCCCTTTTGAATTTAACGATGGCCCAGAACAACGTGCCCTATTCCAGGATCTACCTTGTACAAATTGTACTGCAGCTTCCATCATTTTCCCACATTTTATGTGAAGTTGATGAGGCAAGCTACAGTCAGGCCGTATTTACAGAAAGGCTAAAACTGACATTCTCTAAATGTCAAAATCTGTGCTTTGGGACACTTTTTGAAATTATAAGAGTATTCATTTTTCTTTTTACTAGGACTCTTTTTATTTTTAAAACAAAACAAACAGGGCTGGGGAGTAGCTCAAGGACATAAGTGGCAAGCCCAAGGTCTGGAGTTCAATCCCCAGTACCTCAAAATGAATAAATAAAATAAGATAAAAGTAAGACAGAAATAGCTTGAATGCAATTAATGGAAGTATTAGGCTTGTGCTTTCTCACAGGTAGCCGCCATACTTCTTTTTCCTCAGAAATCTTTCCTCTGAAGACACCAAGTTATGTGACTGCTTGCAGACCTTGGATGTACACAGTGTACTTGAGATCTGGACTTCAGGGTGGCACGTGGGCCTTGCATGTTCCTGTCTCCCTCTCCAAGTCATCTGACATTGACAGTGAAGAAACGAAGCAAGGGAGCAGGCAAGACACCACTGTGACTACAGGGAAGGAAGGCCATCCGTGAGGGGTGTATTTTGATGAATTTCTTGGCAACAAAAAGAAAACAGGACCACATGATTGTGTAAGCCACAGCAAAGAAAACAGAAGCCTGGAAGACAGTTTGGAAGAAGGGTTAGGTTAACACAGGGGAACTTTCTCTATGGCAAAGTCCTAGGAGACCCTAAATTTCGGTAGATAAGAAGTAAATTACAGTAGGATATAAAGCAATAACTGGGATTACTGAGTAAAGGACTATTTGCCAACTACTGCCCACAGGTAGTCCCTCCCACTGCGTTCCTATGCCCTTACATGGAAGGCATTAGACTGGAATTTGAACTGCCTTCCTCTTCCACACCCACAAACCCTAAAGCAAAGCACTACCTCCCCACAGAGCTCACAGAGCTCACAGACCTCTCAGCCCTGATGGTGAGCAGACACAAATGCAGGAGCAGGGAAAACCCAGGACAGAGCTCAATTGATAGATCGCTAACCCCTGAAGAAGTCCACAGTCAAGATGAGAGATTAGAGAAGAACCCAGGGAGCTTTGAATGAAGCTGATGAATGTATTTTCAGTAGTGATAATCGTGGAAGTAACATGCCTGTGTAGGTTTATCAAAAATCTTCAAACAGAACACCTTAAAAGGATACACTTCCTGGCTGTAAAGCATGTCTCAACAAACCTGAGCTTCAAAGAAGAAACACAAACCATGAAGGCAAAGAAGGCTAACGTCCTTGCTGTCCAATTTGGTTTGCAGGAGTGCTGGAGAGTTTGCATCTCTGACAGTGTGGAGTAGTGAAAAAAAAAAAAAAAAAAAAAAAGCCTGGCACTGCCTTAGCAAAGCATCATGCTGATTGACTCAGGAGCCAGAGGCTTTTGGTCCCAACATAGACTAAGAACACTGTAGTTCCAGGTGTCCCACAGGACCTCATGATACATCTACCTAGGAAAATAGCCCTTATCTCCCTATGCCAGACATTTGGGGTGTCTTCCATCAACCTAGGACATCTAGATGGGTGGCGCTCAGTAAATGTGAACTACATGTCATGAAAGTAAAAATGAAACAAGAGGCTTCTTCTACAAAGGAGTAACCGGAAGATGCAAAGGTCTTTTCAAAAATTAAAAGTGTGACTGCTAAAAGTATTTACCTAGAACAGAAAGGCTAAAAAGTAAAATCAAAGAAATCTATCAAAATGATAAGCAAAAAGAAAGAAATCAAAGTACAAGAGAAAAATTAATAAGTCCTACACTCACCTAAAAGAGTAAGAAAGAGAAACAAAATGCACAGGGAAAAATCATTTAAAAAGTTGAATAATTGATGCATAAAATGTAGAATGAGAATATAGTGATATATTACTCATCCATAAAAAAGAATGAAGCAGTAACATATCCATGTTACAGTGTGGTTGAATCTTAAAATTTTAGGCTAAGTGAAAGAAACCAGACGCAAAGACCTTATGAACTATAATTCCATTTATATGAAGTTCTCCGGGTAAACCATCGACACAGAAAGATTAGTGATTGCCAGGGGGCTGGGGAAAAGAGAAATAGAGAAGCAGCATCTGCTAATGGGCATGGAGCCTATTTTGGGGGTGATAAAGTGCTTTAAAACTAGATATTGGTGACAATGGCACTACTGTGTGATTATACAGTAACCAGATCATTGTATGCTGCATGAGGTGGAATTTTAAGTCATATGAATTAAACATTAATTTTTTAAAAGGGACGAGTAGGAGAAAATTTCCAGTAATGTAAAAATAATAATAATGACTTAAGATTATTACGTGAAGTGAATACAGTATGTAAGTCCACACTCCCAGTTCCATCCTTATGAACTTAAACTCTAAAGAAAGCTGAAAAGAGTTATAGAAAATTTTAAATTGATATAAAACTTCTCATCTTCAATACTGCGAGAAGATGGAACAATGTCTTTCCTCAGTTCTGCGTGAATATTTTATAGACTAAATTCGAATAGGAAGTGAAACATCTAAGAAATTGCAGCGACATCCCCAATATGCAACTAGTGAGAGACATGTCCCCTAGTCCCCAGAGGTTATCTGAAACAGCAAAGTGCCAAAATTTATGTATAAGGCATATATACATATATCATAGTTTAATATGCAAATTAGGTACAGTAAAAGATTAATAACAAAATAGAACAATTATAACAGCAGTAGTAAAAGTAGTACTTTTGTCTTTTTGGGTTTTTTTTTAATTTTAGGGAAGGATCTACAGGGTGTTCAGGGTCCCACTACTAGATCAGACTCAGAGTTATCCGCCTATTTACAGTCCCCCAAGTGCTGGGATTACAGGCACCCACCACCATACCCAGTCTCAATCCCCCTCTCAGGGAGCCCCAGTGGTGGGACTGGCACTGCATGCCCTGGGGTGGGGGGGCGTGTGTGAGCTAGCTCAGCAGACTAATCTCCTGCTTTGGCAAGCACAGTGACCAGGGTTCATCCCCAGTCCCACATGCTGTGCCATCCCTCTCCCCAGGAGGGGGCTAAACCTGTGACCAAGTCTGGGAGTGGTGGTGCATGCCTGTAATCCCAGTGCTGTGGAAACTAAAAATAGGAGGATCACTACAAGTCTGAGCTGCGTAGTGAGACCCTGTACCAAATGCATAAAGGAAAATAAGTAAATAGATAAAATGAAAATGCACACCAATCCCATCACGGGGGCAAGGCACATCACTTCCTGAAGTAAGTCAGTGTCCTTTGACAAAGAAAAAAGTAGCCAATAATGGGTCGTCCAGCTCCCTGACCAACTGCCAGCCCACCTACCATCCCTTGTAAGTCTGACTGTCTCTCTGTCAACTCACAAAAGCCATACTCTCTCACGACAAAAGATGATACAGTTCTGAGGCTTTGGGCCTATGTTAATTTAATGTGTATTAATCTTCAGAGATAAAACCATTAGTCATGTGTTGGCATCTGCAAATTAACACTGGCTTCTGGGGAGAAACTCTTGAGAAAAGAAAAAAAATCACACCACTGCATTTTTCAAAGGTTCAACATCAAAAATTTATCAAGTGTAAAAACCCAGTCTGTTTGATACTGTTAAAATGATTAATATTACTAATAGCTACTAGAAATAAGGCACATCTGACAACCTGAAGAATTAGAAAAGGAAGCAAGCATTTTCCTTTCTGAATTAAGAAAAGTTAGTTCCATCATTTCCATTTTCCTCCTGCATAACCTCTTAATGTCTCTGGCACATTTTTTCATTCAAAGTCTTTCCCGAGGATTCTATTTATCAGACAAGTATCGTGTTGCTTTTCAGCCGCCCCATCATGGTTGATTTACTAGTATATCCTGTAGACTCTCTGTGAAATCTATATGGCTAAGCCCACAGTGCCTCGTAATTCCCTCCTATTTTAAGTGAAGAACTTAATGCATAGATCGGATCTGACATATGAGTGCTGCTCGCCAGTTCACTGTCAGAGAAGGTGTGAATAACTAGCACTGGCAGCTTCTTCTTTCCAAATATTAATACCTTATATCATAAACGTCAAGCTTAGCGCACAGATGCAACTGGAAAATCTCTGCAGGGAAGGGAGCCCATGAATCACGGAGGGTTCACTCAATTTTCCCTCCATTTTACTATCAGAAAGTAAACTCAGGGTGGTGAGAGTTAGAACCTTGCGCTCCTCTAATTTATTACTGAGCATCATGTCTTTTCTGAGGCTGTCCCATGGGGGAGGAGGGACGATGATATATTCGAGGTAAGGAGTCAGCAGAACACCCTGGACAGTGTGTGTCCTCTGCCCACCACCTGCTGTGTACATTTGGGGCAGGGAGGCAGGGGGCAAGGGAACACAGCCCCACTGAAAGGGTGGTCTTCCTGTCTAAGGAATCTCAGCACCTGCCCAACCCAGTGAAGACAACAGTCTCTTTATGGAGAGAGAATAAATACAGTCTGAGATTGAATGCTGTAATGTAATGTTTATAATTTTTAATGAATTTGTCAAGGACACCAAGCCATAAATAAACATCCTACAAACTAGTAACTAGTTTTATATACAGTTAGTAAGGCCACATCCAAGCTCTTCCAATTGTAATAATAGGATTTCTAATTTAGAGAAATTATGAAGAATTCCTTACTTCATGAAAAATAACGAACTATCTTTGGCTGTTGGAAGTTTCCTATTACATTCTGCTGAGCTGAGCCTTTCTGAAACTCCTGTCAGTTCATCCTATTTTTCCCTCTGGGGTCCCACAGGGTAATTCTATTGTCTTTTTCTTCAAATCATTCATGTATTTGAAAAGTGCTATTTCCAGCCCCTTGTACTGAAGCTGGCTCTTTAATCATTCCTCATGTGACCAAGTTTCTGTCCCTCTTCTGCATAAAACACAGACTGTCTGTCATATGGTAAGTTCACCCAAACAAGTGAAACAGTCATTATAACAAAAATAAAGATACTTTTTATTCTTGAGCACTTACTAAATGCCCAGCACTCTTTAATGCATTTCACAT
Source organism: Octodon degus (assembly GCF_000260255.1). Taxonomy (NCBI): domain Eukaryota; kingdom Metazoa; phylum Chordata; class Mammalia; order Rodentia; family Octodontidae; genus Octodon; species Octodon degus. The sequence goes on from NW_004524616.1 coordinate 10,820,807, forward strand.
TCATTGTTTTATTTCATTTTTACAAAACCACATGTATTTTATATTCCAAATTTACACATGAAAACTGAAATTCAAAGACGTTAAGTCACTAGCCTTAGGCTCACATGATTGTTTGGAGCAGAGTTAGGATTGATTAGGATCAAAAGTCTTAGTTTTTGTGTCATCTTGCACTCAAATCCAGAAATATCACTTTTCTACTGTTCTGAACATGGGAACGAACCAAAGTTTCTCTTTCTGTTGGCTCACAGTTGATCCAAAATCTGTATTTCCAGCCCAAACTTTTCTCTGGCTTCCTAGATTCTTATAACCAAATACTCTCTGGATGTCAACCCCTTAGACAGCACTGGTGGCCTCAAATTCAACATGTTCAAAGATGAACACATTATCTTCTCTCACAAACATGCTTCCCAAAACTCAGTAAGGGGATTCACTATCCACTCAGTTGTTTCAGTACAAAAGGACTGAGAGTCATTCTTGAATCTTCTACCTACCCCCACATCCAAGTGATCACCAACTCTTTGATTTTTCTTCTGCATATATATTTTTTTTAATCTTTGCCCCCTTCTTTCTATGTACACTGTCATGGGTGGAGGCCCCCAAATCTCTCCCCTGGATGGCTACAACAAGCAGGTCCATTACTACCAGGTTACCAGGCATTTCTTCTGCCCTCCTCCGGACACTTCCCTCACTCCAATAGTAGCACTGAGGGGACCTTCAAAAAGGAAAATCGGATGAAGTCACTTCCTGGCCCCAATGTTTTTGTGGTTTACCATCCCACATAAATAGCTCTTTAAGTGAATTGCAAAATCCTTTGACGCCTACCCTGGTCCTACCTCTCTAATTTCCTCCTTCATTATTCCCCCACGCCCTTTATACCACAGATTTAACGACACTCCTCCCATTCCTACGCGAGCTGTTCCTTCTTACAAAGCATTCTTTCCTCTCCCATTGTCTGGTAAGCTTCTACTCACCCTTCAAATCTTAGCCTTGATGTTCCTTTCCCAAGGCAAGCTTCCCTGAAATTAATACATTTTTAATTCTACTATGACTTGTGTCATCCTTTGGTATTCTTATTTATTTCTGTAAGAAAAGCAATTGTTTTATCTTGTACATCATTAAATCTTCAACACTGAGCAAAAAATATTTTGGAAAATATTGGCTTAACAAAAGAATGAAGCAATGAAATAATGTGAGTTTAAAAATCCTATTTGATCATGGTGAACTTAAGTGTGTTTCCTTCAGATTGTGTTTGTGAGCTTAGTATTTTGAATTCCAGAGAGGATCTCATATTTATCCCCCACTATCCTTCATGTTGTTAGGCTCAGTTCATCATTAGCTGCTGAGACGTTTCGGGACCTTGATTCTCTAATAAACTCTGTACATATGAACTATCACTCCCAATTTAGTGTTATCTGCAAACTTGATTAGCATACCTTCTACACCTTCATTAGGCAAGGACAGAGGCTAGGGACACCCAATAGTGTCTACCTTCATAATCAGCACCCACAGGATACGCTCTTTCAATCAAACTCTTTAATCAAATATGCTATATTTTTCTCATCCTCAAGAATATCATAGGTAAACTGAAGAATCTTCAATATAATAAAGCCCAATTAAAGACTGTTAATTCCTCATTCCCATGATTCTCTCTTTCTCATTTATTTCTTGGCATATAACATTGGCAGATAATATTATTCAGATAATATCCTTTGCAGGGCACACTCAAGTTTTGTGAAATTCTCAGAACAAGTAAAACTCTTGTTCCTTCTCTCACATCAAAGAAATCACACTGGAAAGCAAATGATGACTGAGGTACAGTGACAGATGTGCTAGGAGTCCTGTCCAGAGCTGATACTCAGATTAGTGCTGGACAGCTAGTCGCTCCACCTACGTAGCACCGATGCAGTCTGCACTGAGGCAGTCAGCTTCCGCTGCCCTCTCAGAAGAACACAGCGTCCAAGCTCCTTCTCTCTGTCCTTGCCTCTGCACTCTTCTCACATGCAGTTTATTTTTCCTAGCCCAGTTCCCTGGTGGTCTCCAAGCATAGTAGGATGAAAAGAGCAAAATGTTTAAACGGATCCAATCAAATCAATAGAAGCTAAGCAATCCAAGAGCCTATTACCTGGAGAACTAATATTCTGCCAAAACAATTTCACTATGAAATGCTAATCAACTCCACAGAGCATCATCCCACTGTCCTAGTTGGCAGCCTCAGAAGCCCTAGAACCGCATGAGATGATTAATGCTGGCGTGGACTATGTCCACGAAGGAAGCAGAGATCAAAGCGAGAAGGATGAACCACAGCACAGCATAGTGGTCTCAGGAAGCATCACAGAAAGGGAGCAGGAGAAAGTGTTTGTTCTTATGTGAGACCACTTCAGCTCCTGGCGTTAGACACTGACGGCCAGATCAGTAGGACACTGGTGGAGAGGAAGTCAGAGTAACAGCAAAGCTCCGCCTGTGTCTGCAGGCAGAGAAAGTAAATGTGTGAGTGGAATGCAGAAGGTTTTAAAAGCTGATACTGGGGACTTTTGATCCAATAAACTCAAAAAACTAAAGTTTAAAGAGAACTCCAACCCACAAATTTGTGACCCAGGGAACATGAAAGTTAGCTAGTTTTGTTAGAGCTAGTTACTGCCTTTACCCCCTCCCCACCCCCGTTCCTTGTAAAATAACCCTCCATTTATTTTAAGTGGAATATGCTGTTATCCAGCTAACGGCTGACATTTCATAGCCTCCCTTGCAGGGATCCTAAGCTATAACTAGCTTTGCCCAATGAGCTAAATGAAGAGATGACTTATGCTAAGCCCGGGAAATCTCTTTGTGAGGGAGAGAGTACATTTCTTTTGTCACTTTCCTCCATCCAGCTGCTTGGAATGACAATGTGATGGCTAGATTTAAGAAGCCATATTAGAGCATGAAATTGTCTTGAGTGTAGAAGCCACACAGAGAATATAACAAAACAGACACAGTTTCTTGCTACTCCTACTGCCATACTGGTCTAGACTGTCTTCTATCTAGGTTTCTTTCAGGTGAGTGAGATATAGACTATCTTGTTTAAAATATTATTTTTCAGGCCAATTTTATGTATAAAGAAAATTTCCAAATCATCACTGATCTTCCTTTCAAATGTTCACAAAGACCCAACCTCAGCTCCACTCCTTGGCTTCCCAGGCTAATGACAAGGGCAGCCAGGCCAATTACCTCAGGCATCATTCTTACAAGAGGACCTCAAGGTCAACTTTCAACCTGTTTTCCAAATAAGTACATAGAGTTTTGGGAAATTTCTGGTCTTCAAAGCATTGTTTGTCTTTGCTGCAACCCAAATGTGCCACCATGTTTGGAGTCCTATGGTGAAAAACATTTATCTTTTAACCTCCCAAGAACCTCAAATAAATCAAAATGACCTGGAATCCAATGGAGGTTTTCTTGCAGCCATCAGTCCCTCACCAGCAAGTGGTGCTTCAGATCTGTTCTTTTACAGTCATCCATTCCCATAGCCATGCTTAGAACAGGGTCCTGAATAAGGAAAAGGGCCCTTGCTTTCCTGTGAAGTTGAAGTTTGATTATTTAAAATTCATAGGTTTGAGGACAGGGGAGAGAGAATATATTGTGTGATGCTCGGTTTCTGTCCATCTGAGAAAGGAGATTTTGAGGTAGGCGCTCGAGCCCGTGCAAGGAGAGTCAGAGGATGCCACGTGAGAAAGGAGTCAGACCACAGTTACGGCCTTCTTCAGGACCCTGAATGTCACCCAGCCTGTGAGCAATGCTTCTTCACACAAACAATCCCAGTCTTCTGAGAGACTGCAGGGATCAAGCCCAGGTGCTACGCTCTGTAAGGTACCCCTGTGATGGAGAAATACCTCGGGAAAGCTAGAGCCCTGTGGGAAGACGTCTCTCTGTGGATCGCTGTGGGCTGTAGGCTGAGGCCCTCCTCTGATTGCCCACACCTAACGCTATAGGCAGCATCACAGTCTGACAACAGACCCAGTAGATCAGATAGCCATTCCTACAACTGCTCTGAGGGAACAAAAAACTCCAGAAGATTATCATCCCCAACAATTTCCCTGTGGAGAAAAAGCACTATCTGTTGGAAAGGTAAAAGTCATATCCTCCAAATAGCTTAGTATCTTACCAACACACTTAGCTCAGTCATTATGAATTCATCTGCAGTTTTCTAAAAAGCCTTTATGCTTTCAGTTTCTTTCCTCTTGGGATAACATGTTCCATGGTTTCATTATCCATAATTTAAAGGGGCTGGTAATTCCACTGATCTGTTCTAAATTCACTCAGAATTTTCAAGACTGCATAATGCAACCTTTTTAATCAGGTCAACTATCATGTGACCATATCCACCAGTTGCAGGGTTATTATTAAACTTGAACTATAGTCACTGCCCCTGTGGCACTCACAAAACAAACCAATCCTGGTTCTGGGGATAGAATGGTCTGCATTCCTCTCCATCTCCTGGCTTATTCACACACAGTCCCAGTCTTCTGAGGACTTTTAGAGAGCCATTGCTTGAGACCCCAGGCTCACCTGGATTTCTCTCCTCTCTGGAAGAGGAGACCAAGGATCAGCTTCTAAAGAGAGTGTAGGGAAACCATTTGGTCGGATTTTCAAGAGAGCAAAATAAGTTGCCTGTGTCCTTCTCCAATGCATTTCCCTGGGCATCTACCCTGCTCCCGTCACAAAAGTTAAACTTCTTTTTCAAATTGGGAAGCAAGGTAATCCCAATATTGGGGATGGTGACACATACCTATAATCCCAGCTACCTGGAAATTTGAGGTAGGAGAATTGTAAATTGGAAGCCAGAATGGGCAACTTAGGGAAACCCTGTCCAAAAAAATAAACAAGATATCTTTAACTAAGCAGAGTAAAGCAAACTCAGCTATGCAACTATGTCTGAGCCTCTCTACTGTGTCCAGAACTGAATTGTTCCCTATGTCACCATCTATACTTTGTGAATCTTCTCACATTGTTTTTCCATGAATTTGAGCAATCTTGTCATTCTTCCAGGAAATGGCTGAACCAAAGCAGGTACATTTTCATGTCTAACAATAGATAATAATAGACAATACAAAAGTATTTCAAGGAGTTTCTAGATATTAAAGATATCAAAACTCTTCATATTTAACTTCATCATTTACTTATATATATTTGAAATTGGAAGCTATGAATTAATCAAAATAATTCTCCCAGGTTTCCTGGTTCTGACCTAACAATAAATAGGTCTTTCCTTAGCAGTTAGTGGTTCACAGATTGATACTATGATCAGAAGTTCAGGCTACAGTGAGATTCTTGTGACTGAGTTGGAAGGAATCAATATTGTTCTACTGGAAAAACAGATTCTAAAATATAAGGCAGGTGTTGGTTGGTCATGCATCCCGTTCATTTAGTTTAACAGTGATGATAACAATCTGAGCCACTGAGAATTGTCATTTCAAGGCATTGCTTCTTTACCATTACTGGATACCTTACTCTGACTTAAAGCAGGCTTTCTCCTAGTTGGTCTATAGTAAGCTTTCTGTTGGCTCTCTTTATGTATAAAACCATTTATGTCATCCTCTGATTTTATCATTTCCTAAAATATAATCAACCTGAGTTCATGAGTTTGGAGAAGCTATAAAACCCAAATTCCAAGGCAATTGGAAACATGGGTGACTATTACATCTGATTATCTTTTGAAATCGCTGAACCATACTTGATATAAAGCATTGTACTAGATGCTAGGGAGAGTAACATTTGTACACGTCTCACCTTCTACTTTGAACCTTAAAACACAAACATATGAAAATCTTAGAATATATTGTTACCATTGGTGTTTGAACAGCTCAGACTCCATAGAACATAACACAGGCTCCTTACTACCTTGCCAGAGGAATATTTCCAACCTTCATCAGTAGAGTATTTTTCTCCAGGGAATGGAAGAGCTTTCTCCAACCTCAGAAAACTTGTGGCTAGGTTTCCCTCCTAAGGAACATTTTGGAAGCATACACCTGGCCTTCATATCTATAACTTTCACTCCACATATAGCATCTGAAGAACAATGTGTCACACAAACTCCCATTTCTAACAGTGGCCTTTAAAGTAAACCTGTGTCCTTCACAGAGAGTATAGATGGCTAGAATTATGAAATACGCCCTTGGAGTTCAGAGTTTTATTATGATTTCATTTCCTGATTTTTGTTTTTAAATAAATAGCAACTTGGCACAATACCAACAACAAAATGTAAACCTGTGGATGATTCACAGAAGTGCCCAGGTTGCATTTTCATTTTGAATATTAATAAAACTCCTGCTGTTTGGGTCTTTTCTGAAGAAAGAGGATGAAAAAAGAAAAACAAAAAGAAAGAAAAAGAAAAACCAAAAGAGAAAGAATGAAAAGAGGAGAGAAGGGAAAAATAGCCCTACAGCACTTGATGGAGTAGGAAATGGCCCAAAAAGACTGAAGGTTCAGGTCGCTCCAGTGTGCTCTGCGTCCATTGGGCAAGCGTCCGTTCAGTGAAATCCTGCTGATTTTCAGTCTTGCTTTGTCTGTTTATGAGCACAGCGCAAGCGCTCTGGGCCCACACAATGAGTGATTAGGGAGGTGTCCAGTGGAGCAATGCGGCCAAGCTTGTAAATGAGTCTGCAGTTCATGCCGACGCCAGTTGCTTTCCAGATGCTTTCAAATATATGAAGGACACTCTTTGAATGATGAGCTTTTAACCTTGTGGCTGGTCATTTATTTCTCTGATTTGGACACACCACTGTCTGCCAGGTGGCTGCTCACCACAGGCAATAATGACCCCTTGCTCTGTCCCCTCCACACTCTGCCGCTGTTCCTGCTTATTATCATGGGGTTGCACCTCCAGGAGCCCAGCAATTGTGACTAATCACCATTGAGCTTTCCTTTTGTCATGTTACAGAGAACCACAGAATATTTACAGTCTAGCATTTACAGAGAGAAACAAAACAATTGTGTGCTTGTGTGTATGTGTAAGTGTGCGACTGTGAGTATGTGGGTTTTAAGAGAGAAAACTTGGAATCAAGGAGCTCCACAATGCAGAGCAAACCCACCCAACAAAATGTTCTTTCCAAAATAAACAGTGCAAGTTAAAACCCCACATAAAAGTTCTACTCTCTAGAAATATTCCATATTAGTCTGCCAAGCCCTAAGGGCCATACACTTCCACTTTATAGTTTACATTTCATTTGTTGCATTTATAATTTACTTAATGCCTATCCCTCCTGTGAACTTTAATGAAATCAGGAATTTTAGAAAAATTCCCAATGGTGGATACTTACAGAATTGGGCAAAATCCTTTCATTATAGTAGGCTCTGAGTAATTGTTTCATTCTCTTGATGAGAGAAAACCACGATTACTAAGCCTACACTGGTGTATAATGTGGTAAATCAGCTTAATGATGTGTGAATAAAACTATATTAAGAAAAAAAGACTTGTTTCCCAGGACTCAAAAAGAAACAAAAAAATTCTGGGTGCTTGAGGGAGACTGAAAAATCTATACACCACAGAGTTCTAGGGCTTTTTTTTTCTCTCAAAGATTTAAAACAACATGAGAAAAAGTATCCTGAACAAAAGATAGTCTCATAAATAACCTACTGAGAGTGAGATCTGAGCTTGGTTTTATATTTACACATTATACCCAGAAGTTAAACATTTTAAAAGCTCCAAAGAAATAACCTTGATTTGAAATAGTGGATTAGTCAGATGGGAGTGAGCACTCTTTTCTCCATTTCAACATGAAAATCCCAATATTCACTGCAGTTGTTATAACAACTGTTTTAAATAAAATGTGTATTATCCATCAAACATTAAAAATTATATCTATTCTTATCTCCATATAACTGGATTATATGGCTAAAGAGAGTAGGTGGATTTTTTTAATTAAAAAAATCTTTTATTTATTTATTCAGTACAGGGCTTTGCCATGCAGCTCGGACTTGTACCAGGCATGTACCACCATGCCTGGTTTCAGTGCCTGGCTCTGCATGCCTGTGGTGCTAGGGCTAGCATGCATACAGTACTGGGGATCAAACCCAGGTCCTTAGGCTTGCCAGGCAGGCACTTAAACCACTGGGCTATCTCCCCAACCTGAGAGGAGGCGGACATGGGAAACCCTGGTTGCTGCGACTAGGGGATTTGCTTTTAGAAAAACCCACATCTTGGAATTCATGCCTTCCAAACTCCCCTCTCACATAAGCTATTTGATAAGACTTTCAGTTTTTAAGTTATAAATTTTGCACATGAATAATTCAAACAGTATGAAAGACTATGTGATGAAACGTAACCCCTTTTTATCCGAAGGACCCCACAAACCAACTTGAGTACTAGATTGTATGCCTATGCAAACGTACAGTTTTATTTACCCTTTTTTCACTCAACTACTTACAATAGCATACATAGTGTTCTAAATGTGTGTACGTTAGCCCTTTTTCAACTAACGTATCAGTGTATGAAAGAGCTGTCTTATCCTTTTGCATAATAGATGATGCCACTCCTATTCTTTGCTACTGAGGGTGTTCCAAGTATTTAGCCCCTGTAATTAATGCCACAACATCTATCCTTGCTCTTTCTCCTTATTGTCATAGTCAATTAATGAGCCCCCTTATCTTCCATATTAATCCTCTTCAACAGTGTTGTTCTCCACAGTCACCAGAGCAGTCTATCTTCACAGCAAAATGAGTCTTGTCATGCTCCAACTTGAGCCCATCAGTAAATTTCTCCTTGCCCACAGAATGCATCCAGATTCCTCAGCAGGTAAAATTCTTCTTTTAGGTCCTCTCTGCCTTCTCAGCCTTACCTTCTACTATTCCCTCGTGCACATCCAGCATGCTAGCCATGTTGAAACAACAGTCAAAATGCTGCTGCTGGCTTGCTTGTGCTCCCATGCCTTGTATGATTTATCTTCATTCTTTCTAGGGCCTTCCTTGCTAGATGTGCTAGTGGTGCTGTTAGAACTGACCTGCAGTTCTGAACATGAAACCTCACAAGAAGCCATATTTAGTTGCGTGTTGCCCTCTTGGTTTCCAGACTCTACAGTAAGCTTGTCTGCATGACACATGAGCTGACCTATTGTTACCATCTACCTCTGGACACCTTGCCTAATGTCTGACCCTGCTTAGTTATGGCCTCTGTTATGGGATGTCATAAGCAAATTGCCTGGCACATTTTAAAAAAGCCAGATAAAAGTTCTTCTTGGAGGTCATTCTAGTTCAGACCACAGATCCAGGTTCATTCACTGGTTATGGGAGCTTAACTGTCTAACCCACTTTCAGTCTGACAGCATTAGGATTTCCAGTCCCACCAGTCTACAACTTTCCTTCCCCCAAACACCTCCTTGGCATTAGATTACCTAAGCTAAACATAGCTCCTGAATTCCAAAGTCAAACAAAGTTGTCCAGCTGGTGAAATGCCATTTATCACCTCACAAAGATAATGGCATAGGAAGAGGATGCATTTGTTTATTAAGGTATATGCAGACAAACAGTGACAGAAATAGCTAATGTGGGGTGTCCTTTTGTCCTCTTCCAAACTCTGACAGTATGCTGTGTCACAGAAGACTAAACAAAGAAATTACACACTTTGAAAGATGACTACACATAACCAGATGCCAGTCATGCATTGGGTTCAAAGGTGCACCTGACATGGATGTAAGATACCAAGCATAAGCAGAGAGAGCTTTAGTGAATGCCAGTTGAAATGAACAGTGAATTGGATTCCTCCCTTTTCTCTATAAAAAGTCATGAGGAAGGTAGAAGAAAAAACTTTTTTAGAGTATGGTCATTCATCAGAGCAAGTTGATGGACCATCTCTATATCATGTTGTAAACATGAGAAAACTCTTATTTTAAAACATCTCCTGTGGAACAAATTGTTAGATTTGTTTCCTTGCACTGTCTATAGAAGAAAAATATTAAAATGCAGTACAAATATCTCTCTTAGTGGGGGTAGCACTATAGTAATGCAAAGGAAAAATCATTAATGCATTTGTATTTAGAAATACTACTCTGTTCAAAAACATTTAAAAGTGAACTTTTAAGAAGGCAAGAAGACATAAACACTTTAACATTGCTGTAAAAAATTAATTATAGCACCATGTGAAAAAGCAAATTATGAATGAATATATAACATTATCCCATTCTTATAAATGAAAAAATATGCAAATGACAATCTCCCTTTCCTCTTAAAAAGGCTGAAAGACTAGGCTTTCCAGTGTTCAAATAGTTAAAAATTAAGATGAATATGTGTGACTTTTTAAAGTCCTTTTACTTACATCTTTTGTTTTAATTTTTGATGAACATACATTTATTCCTATCATAAGAAAATAGCCATAGAATTTTTATATCTATCTATGTACTTTTTGGTATGTGTCATTTTTCACATTTCTATGTGTTTCTGGGTTTAATTAAAACATGCCCTCAGTGGAAATGAACACATTTAATGTGAAGGAGAATGAATAAATGGAATTTGAAAAGGAAATGGATGTATTGTACCGATACTTTATCTCCTGAGAGTTGAAGCATGTGATCTTAGGGATTGTTTTTTTCTGCTCTAAGCCAAACGAGATTCAGAATAGTAGAATGAGCAGAAATGGTGGGGGAAGGCTTGGGGTACATGGGTGAGCCTTGTCTTTTTCCTGGGGAATTCCATGAAGTAAACAAAATTGGACCAAAATTGTTTTTCTGGGCTTTCATGTTTGAGCATAAACTTCCTGAGCCACAGAAATGGTTGTACAGATTTCATTTCTTTAAACTATTATTATATTGTATTATGGTAAGAACACACAGCAACTCCACAGAAGGAATAGAAGCATCATGTGCAGCAATCATTCAAAAAAAAAAGGAAGAGAATGAAGAGATGAGTGGACAGTAGTGGGAAGGAAGTGAAAAGGATGAGAAAAGGAATCAAGATGCGTTATGTGCTGTATGTACCGTACCAAATTCCAGAAGGAATATAAATATTATTACTGCACATTAAAATTCAAAAAAATTTTAATCTGATGTTTACCCCATCACAACAAATGCTTAAATGTGCAATGACTACTATTATTATAGTCACAATATTGTACAGCACCTCTCTACAACTCCTTCACCTTGTTTAGCTGAAACTTCATACCTGATGATTAGGACCTCCCTATGTCCCCCTCCGCCTAGCTCTTGGTAACCACTATTCTGCTTTTTGATTCTATGGATTTTACTATTTTAGGCAACTCATGTAAGTGGAAGCATTTCTTTTCCATGACAAGTTTATTTCACGTACCGTAGCATCCTCAAGCTTCATCCATGTTATCACGTATTATTAGCAGATCCCCCTCCTTTTATGACTGGATAACATATTCCACTGTGGAAACATTCTATGTCTTCTTGATCCTATCATCTGTTGCTAAATAAACATTTAGGATGTTTTCCAATCTTTCATTATTATGGACAGAGAAGCAATGAACATGGGATTACGGGTATCTCTTTGAGATCCCGATTCCAATTCATTTGGGTATATACCCAGAAATGAGAGTTGGATCATGTGGTAGCTCTTTTTAAATTTTTGTAGGAACTTTCATCCTGTTGTCCGAAGGACTGCACCATTTTGCATGCTCATAAGACGAGTGCAATGACCTCCACCTCTCCACATGGTCACCAACACTTGGGATCTTCAGGTTTTGTTTGTTAGTTGGTTGGGATTTTTTAATAGTCATCCCAATAGGTGTGAAATGATTCTCAGTGTGGCCTGCATTTGCATATCCATGACGATTAGTGACACTGAGCATTTTTATCTATGGGTATTCACATGTCTTCTTTGGAGAAGCATCTACTCAGTGTCTTAGCCCACTTTTTATTGTTACTAGTTTGTATGCTATTGAACTTTAGAAGTCCTTTATACATTTTTGAGATGAATTGTATATTAGATATATGATTTACAAATGTTTCCTCTATTTCACAGACTGTCTATTCTATTTATTGTTTCTTTTACCAAGTAAGAGGTTTTAATTTGATAAGTCCTGCTTGTTTATTTTTATTTTTCTTCTGTGGGCTTTCGAGGTGGTATCTGTGAAATCCTCAACGCTACCTTGTTTCCTCCACTGAGGTTTCCAGCCTCACAGTGAAAATGTATTAAAGTTTACTCTATTTTGAATTATCATAAGGATTAAATTTATATATGTATAGACTAAGGTCCTAATTAATTCTTTTCCCTGTGAATATACAGTTTTTCCAGCATTGTTTATTGAAAAGCCTACCCTGTATTGTGTGTTCATGGCATCCTTTCAAAGGTTAGTTAGCTACCTAAGCATGGATGTATTTTTTCCATTGGTCTGCACATCTGTCTTCATGTTAGCACCATACTGCTTTGATTACAGTAGTTTTGCAATATATTGTGAAATAAATTCTGAGTCCTCCAGCATTATTGTTTTCTTAGAGTCAGTTTGACCACTTTTTGATCTTTGCTGATTTCCTATTTTGACAATATTAAGTTTTTCAGTCCATAAATACAAAATGTCTTTCTATTATGTGTGTTTTAAAATTTCTTTCACTGATATTTTATAGTTTTTAGCATATAAGTAATTCACATGCTAAAAAATACATTAGTTTATTCCTAAGTATCTTATTCCTTTTGGTGTTATTGTAGATGAGAATGTTGTTTCACTTTCAATTTAGCTCATTCATTTTAGTGTACATAAATACAACTGTTCTTTGTACATTGATTTTGTATTCTACAACCTTACTAAAGTTATTTTATTAATTCTAACAGTTTCATTTAGTCTGTATGGTTTTATAAAAATATATTTGTTAACAGATAACAATTTTATTTTTTTCCTCTAATCTGGATAACTATTTTGCTTTCTTAATTGTTCTAGTAAGCACTTCCAGTGTGCTGTTAAATAGAAAGGGTGAGAGTGGGCATGCTCCCTTACTACTTATTTTAGAGGAAAAGTTTTCAATTTTTTACCATTGGATAGGATGTTAACGTAGACTTTTCATACACAGTCTTCATTATACTAAAGTATTTTTCTTCCTAGCTTGTTGTGACTTTTTATATGGAAAGTGTTGAGTTTACCAGATGCTTTTTCTGCATTTATTGAAAAGGGAATGTGACTTTTATCCTTTATTTTGTTAACATAGTGTAGCATAATTGATCTTTGCAATGTGAATCATATTTGCATCCCAGTAAGAAATCTTACTCAATCATTTTGTACAATCATTTTAATGTGTTGTTGGCTTGGGTTTGCTAACATTTTGTTGAGGTTACTAGTTTGTTTTGTTTTAATCTATATTCATCATGAATATTGGCCTGCAGCTTCTTTTCTTATTATATCTTTATTTGGCTTTGGTGTCAGTGTTATGCTGGGCTCAAGAGTGTGGAAGTATTCTCTCCTTTGTAATTTTTTGGAACAGTTTGAGAAAGATTGTCATCAGTTCCTCAAATGTCTTATAGAATTCACCACTGAATCTTTTCTTGGACTTTTGCTAGTTTGGAAGTTTTTGATCACTGATTCAATTTCCCTACTTACTTACAGGGCTGTTTAAATTTTCTTCTGAATTTAGTCTTGGTAGGCTACATATTTCTAAAAATTTACCAGTTGGGCTGGAAAGAGAGCTTGGAGACATAAGCACCTGCCTGGCAAGCACCAGTTTGACACCCGGTGCCACACGCTGCTGTCCCCAGAACCCCAGGTGCACCTTGCCTGCCTGGAACCAAGTATGGTGGCACACACCTGCAGTCCCAGCACTGGAGAGGCTGAGGCAGGAGGTTCACTCAGAGTCTGAACTGCATAGCAAGATCTGTATAAAAAAAATTTTTTTAAAGAATTTACCAACCTAGGGCCGGAGAGATGGCTCAGTGGAGTAAGCCCTTCCCTGGCAGGTGCAAGGACCTGAGTTCAATCCCCGGTTCCACAAAAAAAAAAAAAAAAGAATTTACCAATCTTCTAAGTTATCCAGATTTTTGGTGTATATTCATGATAATTTCTTATTCTTTTCATTTCTGCAACATCAGTTGTAACATATTTTCTTTCACATATGATTTTGTCTTCTTTCCTTTTTGTAGTCTAGCTAAAAGTTTGTCTATTGCTTTTAAGAATCCAAATAATTTTTACTGATTTTTAAATATTTTCTACTTCATATATTTTACTCTGATCTTCGTTATTATTTTCTTTTTGATAACCTGGGTTCAGTTTGTCTTTTTTTTTAACACCTGATATATAAATTTTGATTGTTTATTTGAGATTTTCTCTTCTTTTAAAATACAGGCATTTATATCTCAAAACCCTCTTTATATTATTTTTTTTAGTATAAATCATAAATTTTAATACATTGTATTTTCATCTTCATTTCTCTCCAGGTATTTTCCAATTTCTTCTTTTGTTATTTTTCTTCAGCTAGGTGATTCTTCAAGAATGTCTTGTTCCAAGAAATGAATTAAAAAACTGAATTGGGCTAAGTAGCAATCACTAACTTTGATACTTACATGATAGACTTAGCATATTATGCATAACTTAAATTGCACATTAACATTTATATTAAGAAAATCAGTATTTACTTTTTTAAATAAAGCACTGTGCTTGAAGGGAAGAAAGCATTTTAGTTGACCATAGATTTTCCAGATATACAACATTACCCACCTCTCTTCTTTCTCCTAGCTGTTTTCATGGGTCTCTTCTCCAGAAGGTCAACAAAAAAACAAGTAAAAATATGCCACATCTTTACTTTCCCAGAGAGTCTGTGCTGGTTTTATTTGATGAGTTTATGCTGAGTGTTTCACTAATCAAATCAGAGTGCAGGCTTTCAAGGCCTTTTATTTCTAAACTCTGAGTGAAGCAATACATCAATTAATAGAAGAAGAGCATTTTGTAAATTGCACAGTACCTTTTAGTTTAGAAAATACATTTCATCTTCAAATCAACTCAATTTAGGTAGCTATTTCAAGTGTCCATCTCTAGGTTTGCCCTGCTTAGAATCTATTCCGGCCAGTTCATTTGGTAGCAGACCTCTCAATTTTCACTGATGAGGTACCCTTTGCATTCTGATGTAATGCAGATGAGACTCACTTTATTTCATGTACAAATCTGACTGTGGTCAGTGTTCTGAGCTTGGGCACTCCATGTATTCCACCTCCCCAGCCACAGTAGCTATCCGGAGGCAATTGCATGACTTAAATTAGTCCCAGAGACTAAATTACAAAATTTTTCCTGAAGTTAATAAGCCAAGTGGCAGGTCACATAAAACACAAGACACTACAGATCAATGCATCCAAATGGATTATTGTTCTTGGGCACAACACTGCTGAAGAATAATATTCTTTGAGCCCTGCTAGGGTAACCAGTTCTCCACTTCATTCTGGACTAATGTATTTCCTACAACATGAGAGATTTTCAGTGTTAGCTCCAGCAAAATCCTGGATGAGTTGGACCTATTAGCCACTACCCTGCCACACAGTGCAAGCGCTCCACAGCCAGGGGAAAGGAATTAATTCTACTTTTTTACCAGGGAAAACCAGTAGTTGTTACCTTTCTGTTCCACAAGAGAACAAGGGTCCAAAGTGCCAGCCAGAAATAATAGAGAAAATGAATCTAGCAGCTATCAGTTCCTTTACTCTATTTAATCTTTAAATTATTAGCAAAAAAAAAAAAAAAAAACCCTAAGAACCTTTTAACAGCTTCATTTTTCAATTATCAAGTGCTGAATTAAAAAGGAATTCAAACACTAAAATTTAACACACTGCTAAAAATGAACATGTCTAAAATATTAATAGCAACTCTAAATGATTTATAGTGCCCTCTTGGGCCTATTTTATGATTTATTGATGTCATTTTAGCAGCTCCGTGGGTGACAGTCGCCTCATGCTGTGTGTGCTTGGGTGGCTTTCTAGGCTACTTACTCAGTAAGCTACTCACTCCGACTTTTGCTGCGTGCACATCAGATTACAGGTGAAGTAGAAAAGGTAAAGATATTAATTTTTTCCATAAAGCACCGTACTATAGTGCTACAAGGTTTTGAAAGTGATTATTTCTTATTTTCTTAACTTCGTGATGGGCCATACTAGAACTATCTTCAATCAGCTTCCCTTGTTGATTTGTAATGTCAGTCCTTTTTGTCAAAAGATTCTACTTTGGATCTAATTTTTACCCTCTCTGCATCAAGCAAAGCCCATTTCCTTGAGAATAGCTCATGATTTCTGTGGTAGTTAACTTCCTTTCTCTGACCTAATCATGTATTTTTCAGACCTTTTTGCTCATCTCACAAATTTTTTTAAAAAATTTCTCTGCAAGTTTTCTAAGACTCTCTGAGGTTGTAGCACACAAAACCCATTCTTACTAAAATTGTGCCTGTCTTCTGTCTCTTCCAGTGACACAGTTCTGGCATTTCTGTCATTTGTCCCTCTCCAGAGATCACCAGCTTCCATTCTGCCCTTGGGATGAACACTCTGCATATTCTTTCCACTGTCAGCTGCACACATCTAAGCAGTAGCCGTACATGCCTAGGGGGAGATACTAGTGCACCAGCTCTAACATTTCTATTCATTCTTCAGCCTGCTCCACCCTTCAAAACTCCCAACTCCAGCTGGGTGTGCTTGTGAAATAATCCCAGCACTCAGGAGGCTGAAGAAACACAAGGATCCTAAGTTGAGGCTGGGCTGGGTGATATAGAAAGTTCAAGGAAAGAGAAGAAGAAGAA
>NW_004524616.1:10837764-10842687 GCF_000260255.1 Octodon degus
CCCCCTAAATTCTTCAACATGGGGATTTATAGATATAAGGAGTTTTACAGGGAGCTTTCTGAGAGCCCATTATATCAAATTATGTTGAAAACCACGTATCTTCTGTTGAAAATTATAACCAAGACCCAGAATTCTGTGTAGTATTAATAAATTGGGGAAAAGAAAACCTTAAAATATTTTACTATTTACTTTTCTGCAGCAAGTATTTGACTTGCTTTTTGAACTCCGCTCCAGTGTTACTGACTCACGGCTACTGAATTTTTTCACCAGATATGGTTCACTTCTTGTCTTATTTTAGTGATGCTTTAAAAAAAAAAAGTCCCTGTAATTACATAGGCAGAACCCAATGATCCTAAGTTGTGGCATGTAATTGCTAATGTTTAAACTCTGATGAACAATTTACTATAGAAACCAAAGGAGTAGAAGCAGGATATTAAAATGTACCACATTTCTGCTTTATCTCAAACATTTAGTAGACATAATTACACTTATAAAGATATAAGAACACTATCGTTACTCAACATGCACCTGTTTTTGAGTGCCTACATCTAACTCAGCATTTCCTGCTCATAGACACCCAGTCAGGCCCCATGAGGATGAATTGTCTCAGGAGTAGTGTGGACTCCTGCTTGAGCAGTAAAAGATGCTTCTTCCAAGAAACAGATTTGCTGCACTGGGCAATAATGTTATACAAAGAAAAGGAGAGCATTCAGACTGCGCACAGGGAGAGGTCAGACCACGAGGTTGATCTGATGGAGTCCTGGTTGGCCGTCTGGAGAATTCTGGACACAGGTGCCCAGTACAGGGGTCAGCATCAGTGGATGGCCTGGGGAAGCCCAGGAAGAGTTTGACAAGGACTCAAAAGCTGAAGCAGAACAGAAAGGACCAGCAAATGGAAATGTCAGCCAATTGCTCTCCTAGAAGCTGAGCATCATGTTGTTCTGCAAAAGAGGCTTGCACATGAATTAGACAGAAAAGTTACAGGGAAGATGAGGATCAGAACTATGTACATATGGGAACTACTGTGCTGAGGCGTGAGAGGGTCTGGAAGGGTGGTGGACGAAGCAGTCGCTGGAGCTGTAGAAGCAGTCCAATCCTGTCCTTCAAGTGCTGCAACCTCAACAAAGGTACTGATTCCAACTTTGTTATACGTAAAACATGGACAAAAACCCAGTACCTATCAGGTAGAGTTGTTAAAGGTTAGCTCATGTTACTCAGGATATGGATCATGCAGCTTTATGATGACCAAGAAACTTGTTAGAAGTCCAAGAGGATCTTGAACTCCAACCCAGAACTTCAGAATCGGAATCTTTGTATTAACTATCTCTCCAGAGGGTTTGTGTGCACAATAAAGGAAGAAAAACACTGGGTTAATAATATGATATACATCAAATATCTACTACAGTGTTTGCCACATAATAAACCACAAGATAGATATTACTTGTTATTGTTTTGTTATTATAGTTATTTTCATGCTGAATCATGTTGGGCAAGCACATCACTTAAGAAGTATGAACTAATGGCCATGATACTATCCATCTATCTAAGGATCAGATCAGCGTTTAAAGCCCTTTCAACTCCTAGGAGATGCGAGTGATGTACTCACAACCATATGATGGTATCAGGTAATATTTCACCTGCATTTACTAGACGTCAGATGCTATTCTCAGTGCTTTACATGTGTTGCCTTATTTAATCACCCAATAGTGCTATGAGATAGGTACTGTTTTGAACATTTATTTTACAGCTGAGTGAACTGAAGCATGAGGAGATTAAACAACTTGCTCAATAAAATACATGGGAATAGGGTCAGGATTTGAACTTTGGCAGCCTGACATGACAAACTACTCTCTTAGTGCTGTCCCCCTAGCTAGGCTATGAAAGAGAAAGTGACACTGAACTACAATTGATGTCATCAAATTGACACACCCTAGCTTCAGCAGGCAACATTCAGGCTGATTCTCAAATCTTACTATATAAATTCCACATTTAGAGTAATTCTCAAAGAGTGGAGATTTTTAAAACTACAGAATTCTTAAATCTCATTCCTGAAGATTCTGTTTCAGTAGATTACAAAAGCAGCTAAACTTCTTATTTTTAAAAAATTTGCTTGCAGTGAATCTGTTGCAGAATTAGGAGAATGTGTAGGAAGATGGGTCAACAAACTATTCCTTCTGTGATCAGCATGAAATTAAACTTCTTTCCAAATAATTGTTAGGAGTGAGGAAAGAAGGAAAGAAAGAAGAAAAAAGAGAAGGATGGAGAGAGGCAAGTTGGATATTTATGTACAAGCGATTTTCTCTAACTCTTCCAATTACATTGGCATCTGCGTGCTTTCCTCATCTATGTTGTAATTAATAATTGTCCATCTGAGCTGCTGTTGGCTGGGAGATGCTTACTAACACTGAATAGAAAATATGTTGGCTGGGATGGTGGAGATGGCTCAGTGGTCCAAGTGCCTGCCTAGGCAAGCACGAGGACCCAGATTCGATTCCCATTACCACACGCCATGCAGGTCCTGCCACAGTGCCAAGGATGCCAAAACCAAGCATGATGTGCCTGTAATCCCAGCGCTGAGGAGGCTGAAACAGGAGGATCAATATGAGTCCAAGCTGTGAGACCCTGTATGAAAGGAAGAAAGAAAGGAAGAAAGGAAGAAAGGAAGAAAGGAAGAAAGGAAGAAAGAAAGAAAGAAAGAAAGAAAGAAAGAAAGAAAGAAAGAAAGAAAGAAAGAAAGAAAGAAAGAAAGAAAGAAAACATGTTGGTGTCCCTGGGTGAGTGAATAGTTTCACTTTGTTTCTACCTTCATTCAAAGGTTGTGAGTTGAACCCTCCACATCCCCTAAGATAACCCTAAGAGGACTATACCCAGCTTGAAAAAAAGGACATAGACAGAGACAAACCTCAGATGAGGAGAAAACGGAAGTGCACTGGGAGAGTACAACATCAAGATTTTCCAGAATAATTCACAGCCAAACTGGTCTACAAAACCAGTTAATAAAACCTCGACTTGAAGCAAACTTTAGCCCAAACAAACAGAAGCAGAGTATAGTCTGAAAATAATGATTTGGCTCCTCCCTTTAAAGATAGTCTAAATCACTGAAGTCCTTGGATGGCTGACAAGAAAGGAAACCCAGAGTACAAATACATTAATGGAAAATAACCCTTGGACCACTCACATGGAGAAAGGAGAACTAGAAAATGAGCTCAAATTCTACTTGACAATAGCTTGTGATTTGTAGTCTACATTAGTGCTGTCACTGAATGCTAAGTTTTTAATGCCAGCATTTGCTTTCAATTATTATCAACACATCACCTTACTATTTTTATATATTTGTAGTTCAAAATACCCTCAAGAATATCAGACACATATGTGTGGCCCAAGAAGACCCGATGTGAAATATCTGATCCTAAGTGAAGTAAACAGAAATGCCCACAAATCTCCACCTCCAACCTGATACTGCTCTCGGTGTGTAACACATCATTTAGCTAGCCCTGAAGAGCTACAGGGGAAAAAAATTACGTTAGCAAACAACGAAGAAAAAATAGCTCCTTCTTTAATAAAGGTATTTTGGATTAACAATGATGGCATGATGTACTAGACCACAACAAACCTAGTAAGAATTCTAGACTTATTTATTTTTTTCTCTTTTGGACAGTTTGCTTTATGTATTCAAACCATCAAGTCTTGCTTATCCTACAGCCAAAGAATTCCAGATTTAAATGGAATGAAATCAGTAGCTGGCATGAGAAGGCATTTAGTGAAAAAAAAAGAAGTGGATAATCCTTTAAAAAATAAAACCTTAGGAATCAAGGATGTAGTTTAGGAGCATAAGTGCCTGCCTGGCAAGCACAAGGTCCTAAGTTTGATCTCCAGTGTTGCAAAAATAAAAAATAAGCTTTAATCAGCACTTATTCTTAAATAAAATATTATAGATTTTATTGTTATTTAACATCACAGAATTCTTCAAGGACACACTGGGCATGAGGGGCTAACCATTCAAAAAATAATACATGCAGAATATAGAACTATAGATAAAGAAAAGAGTAGTTGATTGGTTTTCTCCAAGAAATTATTAATGTTATATTACATTTTATTGAATTGGTTTCAAAAAATAACAGGGAGAGGGCAAATAACCGCGGCTCTCCCGGCGCCCCGATGCTGGCACCATGTCGAGGCGCAAGCAGGGGAAACCCCAGCACATCAACTCCGAGGAGGACCAGGGCGAGCAGCCGACCCCAGAGCTCGCAGACGCGGCTCCAGCGGCGGGGGAGCCGGGTGTCCCAGTGAACCATCCCATGGTCGGTGATGAAGTGAGTGGAGCCGGAAGCACAGGGAAGCGGCCTCGTCGGGAGGAGACCCACGTGTGTGACAAGTGCTGTGCTGAGTTCTTCGTTCCCTCCGAGTTCCTGGAACATAAGAAAAGTTGCACTAAAACCCCACCCGTCCTCATCATGAACGACAGTGAGGGGCCAGTGCCCTCCGAGGACTTCTCCCGAGCTGCTCTGAGCCTCCAGCCTCTGAGCCCAGGCAGCAAGGATGGGCTCCGGGAGCGGAGCAGCGGCTCGGGGGAGCGAAAGGAGAAGCCGGGCGCAGAGTCTGTCATGTACTTGAAGACCGAGACTGCCCTGCCCCCTGCTCCCCAGGGCATAAGCTATTTACCCAAAGGCAAAGTGACCAACACCAACGTGACCCTGCAGGCGCTCCGGGGCACCAAGGTGGCGGTGAACCAGCGCAGCGCGGACGCACCCCCGGTGCCTGTGCCCGGCGCCAACGGCATCCCCTGGGTGCTGGAGCAGATCCTGTGCCTGCAGCAGCAGCAGCTGCAGCAGATCCAGCTCACCGAGCAGATCCGCATCCAGGTGAACATGTGGGCCACGCATGCCCTCCACCCCGGGGTGGCGGGTGCCGACACCCTGAAGA
>NW_004524616.1:10847319-10851778 GCF_000260255.1 Octodon degus
CTGTTGAGCTAAGAATGCCTTGTGAATGTATGGCCTCCAGAGAGCCCCTGTACTTGTACCTGCTGATGCTGTCTGTCCCTTGGAAAATAAATTTTGAATGTTTCCCCCCCCCAAAAAAAAAAAAAAAAAACAGAGTTTGCGGATTATTATTGCAGTTATTACCTTTTCTTTCCAAGTGCCCTATCTTATTCTCTTTTGAGCTGATACATTCTACTTTTGCTTACATTAGAGATTTGCTTTTTCTAGGGAAAAAAAGAGCCTGATTGAACCTTTCATATTTGAATTTCTTCACATTATAACCACTTGCTATCAAATTTAAATAATCTCCCTTATCTTATTGGAATCAGTCTGTTCATTTCCAACTTACACCTTCTATTTAATACATGGAAGTGCTCCCTAGTGCCTTTTCTGCCTAACTGCAAAGGACAAACGTGTCTTCTTTTAGTCACAGACATAGCTGCAGCCCCCTTGTCACCTCAGGAACCAGGGCAGCTGGCACATCTGCACAAATATGGCCATGGTAGAATGAGTGTGACTGAAGATTCCGTGAGTCCAATTTACCTTGGAGTAAGCTAGAGAACCAATTTCCAGGACCTCGAAAACAGCTGTCATAGAGCGGACAGGCCACTCTTAGGGAGTCCCAGATGGGGGACCTGAGTTAGGCTGTTTGCTTCCTTTTCATTCTCAGAAAAGCTTCAGCGACCAATCCTACTGTTTCCTACTGCTTCCTATGAGGCTTGTAGTTGTTTTTTGAAACTGTGTTATTCACTTGAGCCTGGATCTCCACTCATCAAGTGTTTCTGTTTGTGTGAATTTGTTATAGTTCGGAATGTTTTGCATACGTGTGGTTTGGGCAGGGATGAATATTAATTTATTTATTTGAAATCAGAGGTCAGACCTCTCAGCTTTAAGCTGTCAGCTTTTCCTGCCCTCTCTCTGATGACAAGTTCAACTTTGCTTAGAAGAAATATGCAAGCTGGATTCAAATGTTTTTCTGAGTTGTAGGGACTGCCTTGGTTCAGTGGGGATGATGTGAGGCCATATTTTAGACACAGAAAAATCCTGTCAGGTCCAAGATTCCCCAGTTCACATTCCTTCTTTCCCCTCATTCCCCACAGCCCCTCATTCTCAACTCCTAAAAATACATTAAAGTATAGGTAACCAGAGTTGCTAGTGTCGAGAGAAACTGAGAAATAATATCATGTGTGTAACCAGTGTGTCTTGTTTCACAGGATATGTCTGGCATAGCCACCAGCCTCACCCAGGTGCTTTCTCAGTGACGGCATGAGCCTCCAGTGTCCATGTTCGCAGGAAATCAGTTTATCTCTTGGACTCCCTCTTCCCTGCCATACCTCTAGGAACTCCAGATTGGAAGTGATCTAAGGGGGAATCCTGCTGGCATGTCTATCCCTACCTTGCAACTTTGGACCCAAATACACTCACTCTCTTTGAGGCTGGAGGTTTTAGAAAGATCTGTGACGCCAAGGGCAGCTGCAACCTAGGGGACACAAAAGTGGCTTTCTCTCCAGTGCTACTGCTGATACCTCTGGCGCGCGCCAATGTGGCCGGGGGAGGGGGGTCACCTGATGCTGGACTTCTCCCAGCTCAGCCCTGCCCCTGCTACAGCAAGTCTTCCAAGTTCAGGGAGGAGAGCTCCAACTCCTCAGCCTAGAAGCACCTCGCCTACCTCCTTGGCCTCTAAATGCAGCTCTTTACTGTCACCTCACAGGCTTTTCCTTACTTTCCACCAGTTAGGAACCTAATGGATCCAAAATTTCTCTTTTGAGTCTCACTTCCAATCCCTGGAAATAAAAGTTCTCACCCTACCACTAAATAAATGAAATATCATTCAAAGGGTGGGGGACTTACAAGCTGAAGTCTGTTTAGGAATTAGGCAGGCATCTACTTGCATGTATAATATGCTCCTGACAGTCACATGTGAAGGCACTGAAAGACCTGCTGGGATCCTCTTATGCACAAAAATGTTCTTACTTATATATTGGTCAAGAACAATGGTTGCTTCTAATGATGAAGAAAGGAGATTAAATCAGAAAACAACTGCTTTTCATAAGATAATGTATACTATAGAATTCTTTGACTCTTTAAAACAAGATAACTTATAGAATCAATAATGCAGAAACAGAGATCCAGTCCTAACCCAGGCCCAGTGAGTGTGTGGGAGAGCTTCCCGCTACCCTGCACCAGCGGGACCTGCCATTCCAGCCCAGACGCAGAGTGAGTGAGACCCTCTTCCACCCCCTTGGGACACCCCCCACCACTCCGCAGCACCTCCCCTACCCTGCCCGCCGAGTAGGAATTTCTGCCGTGTTCCAGAACCCCTAGACCCAGTCCTAGCCCAGGCCCAGTGAATGTGTGGGAGAGTTCCCGCTACCCTGCGCCTGCGGGACCTACTGGTTCTAGCCCAGGTGCAGCATGAGTGAGACCTTCTTTCACCCCCTTGGAACGCCACCCACAACTCTGTAGTACCCCCCACTGCACCCACTGAGTAGGAATTTCTGTCGAGTTCCACCCCAGATTCAGTCTGAGACCAGGCCCAGTGACTGTGTGGCAGAGCTGCTTCTCCCATCTACTCTACCTTGTCCCCTCAAGACTCAGCTCAGGCCTGGAATACAGGAAAGGGGTGAAACCCTGCAGCTGTAATCCCTGCAGAGAGTGGAGGGTACAGAACCACCCAGCTAGTCCAAGAGCAGAACATCTTGCCAGAGAGGCACAAGAGGTTCACCCCCAAGGGCAGCAGCAGGAATGAGCTCAGCACAGCAGCCAGGCCCAAGCCAGGCACAACTGGATACATCCAAAATTTGTAGATCTGCACCTGAACTTCAGTAGGTGCTAAGGTTATAACTGCACCAAAGATCTACAACAAAGGTCAGAAGACAGTGCTACACAAAATGACAACAAGAATAAGCAAAATGCAATCTCAGAACCCAAGTCACACATAACAACTGCAGAGGACACTAAAACAACAAAGTGGGACTCACACAGCTGAAATCAATGAATCAACGGCTTCTACAATAAAGAAACAGCATTAAAAAGATATAGAGGAACTCAGATTGGAAATGAAAAAGAAATCCCTGAATTAATAATATCTGCAGTAAAAAATCAAATGCAGAAACATATAGAAGAAACCCAGTGCCAACCCAGAAAAAGTGCAGAGGACACTAGCTCAGCTCAAATGTATGAATTAATAAAGTCGATACTAATAAGCAACAGCAGAGAGTCATAGAGGAGCACAGAGAGAATTTTCTGAAATAAAAGAATTCTCAGAACTCATAGCATCTGAAGTAAAGAATCAACTACAGAAACATAGGGAGGAAAACCAATCTGAAAAAAACCCTGCAGTAAAAGAATTAATAACTGCTTCTAAAGAAGATATTGATAAAAAAGAATAGAGGAGATTAGAAAAATGATGGATTCCTTGAATGAGCAATACAGGAAAGAAATAGATCACATGAAGCAGAGTCAAAGAGATATAGAACAATTTAAAATCTCCATCACAAGCTTTCAAAACCGTTCAAGTGAAAGAGAAGATGAGTTTCAGATCTCGAAGACACTGGGTGCAGCTAGTGAAAAGGAAAGAAAAGATTTCTTAAAAACACCTACGATACAGGAAAAAATAATCCATCACCTGCAAGATGATGCAAAGATGAATAATGTGAGACTAATAAGCATCAACGAGAAAGAAGAACTGAATACAAAGGACATTAAAAAAATATGGGCAGAAGTAATAGCAGAAAACTTCCCAAATATGAGGAAACAATCTGACTTTCAGGTAACCAAAGCATACAGAATGCCAAGTAACCTCAACCCCATTAAAAACACAACAAGACATATAATCGTCAAGATCCCAGAAATTCAGCACAAGAATAATATACTGAAAGGCGCTAGAGAAAAGAAGCAGATCACATTCAAAGTAAAAACCCATCAGAATTACAGCCGGCTTCTGTTCACAAACCATGAAGGCAAGAAGAGCATGGAGCAGAGTACTTCAAGTCCACTATGAAAACAAATTCAAGCCCAGACTACTATATGCTGCAAAGTTCTCTTTCAAGTTTGATGGAGAATTGAAATACTTCCATGACAAAGAACAGCTAAAGAAATTCGTGATGACAAAGCCAACCTTACACAGGCTACTGAAAGATATTCTAGAGAGGGACCAAAATGATCAGAATTCCACGAATGAGATCAGAAGCAACTAACTAAATAGGGGAAGCAATTAAACACAGGAGAAAAAGGAGTAAATGATAACAGGTAAATAACATGTCAATCGTAAGTCAATACATCTCAATTATAACCATAAATGTAAATGAACGCAATTCACCAATTAAGAGAAATCGACTGGCACAGTGGATTAGGAAACAAAATCCAACAATATGCTGTATACAAGAAACACATTTAACTGATAAAGACATTCATAGGCTGAAAGTCAAAGGATGGAACA
>NW_004524616.1:10854835-10856460 GCF_000260255.1 Octodon degus
TGAAAACCCAATGGCTAACATAATTCTAAATGGGGAAAAACTGAAATCTTTTACTCTTACATCTGGTACAAGACAAGGATGTTCTCTACCACCACTCCTGTTCAATAGAGTTCTAGAATCATTAGCTACAGCCATTAGACAAGAGAAAGAAATAAAAGGAATAAGAATGGGTAAAGAAGAAGTTAAATTATCATTATTTAAATTATCCTTATTTAGGGGCTAGGGAGATAGCTCAGTAGAATAAGTGCTTGCCTGGCAAGTGCGAAGGCCTGAGTTCAATCCCTGGTTCCACCAAAAAACCTCACAACTCTCCCGCTGGCCAAAAGTGCCCTGAAGGCATTCGAGAAAAAAAAAAAAAAAAAAAAGTCAACAAATAAATTATCATTATTTAAACACTCTGTATATGTCCACCAAGTCCATTTGTTTCAAGCTCTGGTTCAGTTCTGTTATAATGATACTTTATGATATGATACTTTATTTGGAAGACCCAAAAAACTCCACCAAGAAGCTATTAGAATTAAAACAGAAATTTAGTAGCATGGCAGGTTATAAAGTCAACACCCAAAAGTCAATAGCATTCCTCTACACAGACAATAAACACACTGAGAAGGAAATTATAGACACAATACCTTTTACAATAGCACCAAGGAAAATGAAATACCTTGGAATTAATCTAACTAAAGAAATCAAAGATCTTTTCAATGAAAATGACAGTACTCTGAAAAAAGAGATTGTAGAGGATTTCAGAAAATGGAAAGATATTCCATGCTCCTGGATAGGAAAAACCAATATTGTGAAGATGCCCATACTCTCCAAATTGCTGTACAGATTTAACACAATCCCTATCAGACTATCACCATCATACCTCACAGAGGAAGAGAAATCATTCCTAAAATTTATCTGGAACCAGAAAAGACCTAGAATAGCAAAGGCAATCCTGGGCTATAAAGGCAAGGCAGGAAGCATTACAATTCTTGACTTGAAATTATACTACAAGGTGACTGTGATAAAGTCAGCATGGTACTGGCAACAAAATAGACCTGAGGATCAATGGAATAGATTAGAAGATGCTGATGCCCCTACAAACACACTCAGTCACCTTATCTTTGAAAAGGGCCCAACATACTCACTGGAAGAAAGATAGCCTCTTTAATAAATGGTGCAGGAAAAACTGGCTGTCTACATGCTGAAAACTTAAACTTGACCCAGATCTATCACCATGCACTAAGCTAAAGACAAAATGGATTAAAGATCTAAACATTAAAGCAGAGACACTAAATCTCCTGGAAGAGAAAGTAGGAGGAACTCTTGAAGACATAAGAGTAGGCAAAGAGTTCATGAACAAAATATTAAATGGCACAGGAAACAGTTGAAAGAATTAACATCTGGGACTTCCTCTTACTGAGAAGTTTTTTCACGCCAAATGAAATTACCAAGAAAGTGACAAGACAACCCACAAATCTGGAAAAAATCATGACAAATAAGTACTCAGACAAAGGTCTGCTCTTTAGAATCTATAAAGAACTAAAAAACACTAGGGCCCCAAAATTTAAAGACCCAATCCAGAAATGGGCATCTGAGATGGACACACAGTTCTCAGAGGATGAAATTAAAGAAGCGAATAA
>NW_004524616.1:10858055-10872954 GCF_000260255.1 Octodon degus
TGTAGTCTTAACCATCCAGCAGAAAAGTATAAAAACGAAATATAAGAAGTAAAGCCATGCTGTTATGTTGAGCTGTAGGGGACTCAGGTCAACAATTGTTGACATTGCCAGTGAAGCAGAAGACCCAATACTATCATGGGCTACTGGACTCTTTTAGAATATTTTGCTGAGTTAACACACCTATAATATTCAAATAACAGAACTTAACAACAAAAAGGGGATGCAGATGAATGTCCATTTTGTATCTGTGTATTCAAATGGCTAGGATCGATATACAGTTACATTCTCTTAACGAATAGAGGGATTTTTCTAATGGTGTTTGTAAATAGGATATTATGCCTGCATCTTGTACAGCAATTAACCACTAAGAAGAATGTATGCAATGTGTTAATTATTGAATCTGTCCTACCAATTTGGATTGAAACTGTCTCATTGCTATTTGTTTCTCAATAAAGTTATGAAAAAAGATGAGTAAATTAAAAAATTAAAAAGGCAAAAATAAAAAGTAAATAAATAAAAGAGTAATGAAAACTTTTAAAAAAATAATGCAGAAGCAGACAAGCTAAGGATATTACTACTTGGAGATTAAACAAAAGAGTTTTGGGAAAGCTCAGCAAGTCATACACACATTCTTAAGAAAAATGACAACCTCAGACTTGTCAGCAACTCCACCAGATGCCAGAGACAATGAAAAAGCATTTTCTAATTTTTAGGCACATTTTTTCCATTGGAATTCTATTTCCAATGAAACTCTTATCTGATATAAGAACAAAGACATCACTAGGCATACAAGTCATATTTCTCAGGTTGGTTTACTATAGTAGAAGTTGCCTTAGCCAGTTTATATTGAAAGGACTAGTTACTGGATGAAGCTCACAGATGGAGGGGAAGAAATGACTGCACTTTCAGATGGGACACCACCTGCGTAGGAGCTGCTATGGTGACCACCAGACCAGGAGGCTGGGCCACAGGCCTAGCTCCAGCTCAGCACACCAGCCACTCCCTTGAGGTTGCCAAATTAGGTTGCATGGAGGAACATCAAGCTCCCCTGGAAAGAAGACAATTGCCTCCATTGCAGTTCACCTTTGCCCTACTCCCTTGTACGCGCAGAGCTGGCTAGAGAGATGATCTACCCTCTCTATTAGCCTTAAGCAATGTAAATGGATCCAGCAGAGGCACTAATGTGTAGCCTTCGAAGCAAAGAGATAGCTCACTACTATTAAGCATGAGCTAGGCTGAAAGATGCCATGGCTAGGATGGAGCTTCAAGAAAGAATCAGTGATGTCCCAGGGCAATGAAGACCAGAGCTGAAGCAGCTGACCCAAATACAAGATATTGCTGAAATTGCGTTATGCAGATCCCTCCAAATGTTGAGGCTGCCTGTTACTGGTATCTACTACTCTTCTGCAGACCTCTCTCCTACCTAGCCCAGCTCACAGCACTCAGGTATTTCCTCCCATTCTCCCAGTTGCTCAACCCTGAGCCACTTACCCCTTCACAAATTAATAAAACCCAGGTTCAACCCTAGGTTGAGACCTTTGTTCTGGTTAGCTTCTGTTCTGCCTGGACTTAGTACCCCCTTGGCTTCCCACAACCACAGATATGTTTCTTTCTCTTTTTCATGTACTTAGTACAGGGTCTACAGGGTCTCACTACACAGATTGGACTCATAGTGATCCTCCTGTTTTCAGTCTCCCAAGCACTGAGATTACAGGTGTGTGACATCATGCCTACTCTCAATTGCTGTCTCACTGTGCCCTGGGGGTGGGGCCAGCATGGCGTGCCACAGATTGAACCCCAGTCCCTGTGCCTGCCTAGGCAGGTGTTTTAGTCCACTGAGCTATCTGGCCAGTCCCTGCAGACAGATTTCTATCTCTTTATTGCTGTGAGTGCATTGAAAGTAATAGATTGGAATTTACCCATGAGAATTCCAGTAGCTTTTCCTTATGATTACAATTCATAAATTCCTCTGAACTGTTACGATGTTTTTAGGGAGTGCTTATATGTTCGACTTCACAACTCTGTCCGCCTGTCTCACCCAGATTGTCAGCAAACAAAAAGGAAGCCTCAGGCCCTGCATCCTTCTCAAATAATTAGTCTCGATCCAGATATCAAATCTGGATCAGATGCAGTTGACTAGTAAAGTCAAAAACCACATGTTTGCAATTCAACAACTGGAAAATGGCCTGAAAAATCTTATCTAGTGAGAGTGCAGAATGTGTATTGTGGGACCCCTAAAAGAATGGGAGGAAGTATTTGAAGATTGAGAGGTGGCCCCAATAGCAAATAACTCTTGACCTCTTTCTTAGAAACTACTAGAAGCTCTGGTCTCTTCACCACATGATAATGAATCAAGAAAAAGGGATATGTAATTTGGGAAACAGGAAATCTAACACAGAAAGGCAGACAAAAAAAATTCCCAGTATGGTGATAATGGTGCAGTGCAAAGAAAAATCCAGCAAGGAGAAAGACAGAGCATATGCAAGGGGCTGGTTGTGGAGGGCCTGCTGTACTAAGCCTTGTCACAAGTACTCTCAGCTGCCATAAAGATCACGGATCAACTTTGGCAATGAACAAGTATGAATCCTAAGAGAGTAAATTCTCTACTTAGTGGGACATGTCTCAGGTGTGAATATCATTCCCAGGGGCATGGCATTGTAAACACAGAATGCTCCGAACAGAAGCAGATAAAACTATAGGGAGAGGGTAGAGACAAGAGGCGAACAGAATGTGTGGGGAGGAAAACAGAAGGCACAAGCGCTGACTCCTCCTCTTGCAGATCAGGAAACCAAAGATAGTAGCCAACATTTAAAAAACAAAAAATAGCAACAGAGATTTTGTTTAGAATGTCAAAGTAAACCCCAGAGAAAAAGCCCTGCTAAAGGTTCTGGAGAAGAGAAGTTTGGAGTGGGCAGGGGTGAGGACTGCTATTTCCATTACAAATCTGACAGTTTATCTCATTTTTGAAGTCTCATTTTACTTTATCTTCACTATTTTATGTGTGATAAGTGTGTATTGTATAATATTGTATGTGTGTATAATATATGTATTATATTTATTATATTATATATCACACATACAATTTAATTGAAACTACAATAAAATTTAAGAAATAAACAATTTTTGCTGTACATTTGTAGTCTTTTTTAAAGACTCTGTCTCTGATTCTTCCTTTACTATGCTACACGTGCTCCGTAAACCATTTCTCTCACCCTGTCAAGATGAAAAACTACACTGGCCACTGGTTCCTTCAGAAAATCAGCCCTAGAGAGACTATGAAAGCCAGAGAGAAATGGATTTGAGCAGCTCATAACAAGAAATAGAACCCTGTGGGAAGTCCCTGGGGAATCTGAAGACTCTAGAGTTGTTCTTTGCAGTGGGGAGGCCAGAGGAGGAAAGGAGAGGAGAGCTTCAGCCTGGGACAAGGACAGCCAGTGCCTATGGGAGAAAATCAAAGGAAAAGAATGTTGTTTCTGTTCTGCCATCTATTGCGCCACCAGCACAGTGGCAACCTACTGTATCACCTCAGAAACTGGCAGCAACTGCTTAGGCTAGTGCTGTCAGGAGGTCACAACTAGAAAAAGGAAAACAGAATGAAAAGGTGGTCTATCTTGGCCTTACGTACTCACTGCATAGCCCTCCCATTCCAGACCTGTGGGACAGGAGGATCTCACCCACAGAGATTATTTAAGAACTATGTAAATGAAAAGACAGACTTGAGAAATTAGTTGTGGATAGTAAGAAGTGTAACGGTCAACATCAGTTTTGTAGTTCCTGAGGCTCTGTGTCTTGCTTCCCTCAGTGTTCACCTAGGGATTTTTAAACTGTAGGCTGGGATTTAACCTCATGTCCCAGATCACCACATCTAGTAACTGATAATCCAAGGCTTCGAGGAGTTCTTGGAACAAGATAACCTGAAGATCATAAAGGAAAGATGACTGCTAGATAAGACAACAATCTCAGCTATACACACCTCCTAAATTAGTATTGTAAGAAAAGATGAACCAAGAAATTAAAATAATGGCAGTAACTATAAGGAGATAAAGGCTGCAATCAGCAAAATGGAGTAAGAATAAGAAAATAAGACAGGAGCAAGTAGAGTATTGGGTATGTGAAGCAGATGTAGTAAACACAACTACCGACAAGATACACAGCAAAATGGATATATGTGAGGAATAAATAGGTGATGTGGAAGCTGAGACTAAGGAGTGCTCCTGGGATCAGCAAGAAAGGGACAAGAGATGAGAAACATAAAACTAGGATCGACGAAAGGTGGAAGGACGGCGCTAGCACTTATGGGCAGTGGCTTTGCGACGTGGCAGAGTGGTCAGGCTCAACTGTATTTCCTCAGACTTTCTTTCTGGATATATTTCAGATTAGCATGGGCCACAAAAGCCTTGTGAGAGTTTAACCAGGCACTATCCTTTACTGAGAGCTCTTCCCTTCAGGACAGAACATCAGGGGAGCCACCCGGGGCCTCTTGTGCCAAGCTTGCGACTTCTGAGCTGGGTATCTCATGTCATTGAAGAAGGGCTCTGGTTTCCATAAGAAACCATCAACAAGAGCTAATATCAACTTGTCTGCCATTGCAGACTCTAGCTTTGAGGAGGTGGATGTGTACTGTATCTGCCTGGTGAAATACTGAAGAATGGCACGCTGCTGTCCAGCTTCACCCAACTCTGTCTTCACTGACATCAGGTGGTAGCGTGCACCTGGCTGTCACAGGAGGTTTTACACCACAGAACTCCTCATTATACTGTTTAGTTGACTTAGAGAACAGGAGTCACCATGGCTGCACAGGCTGCATCCAGCCTCCACCTGCTTTTGTAAGTGGTTTCATTGGAACACAGATGCACCTATTAGTTTACATCGTAGCTCTGGTTGCTTTAGTGCCACTGTGGCCATGGAATATTTGCAACAGATAAGTTTTGCAAACCAAAGTTTAAAATATTTATCATTTGACCCTTCCAGAAAGTTTGCTGAACCCTGGGCTAGACTTGGGCAGATAACAGAGAAAATATTAAACATGTGGATTAATTTTAAAAGTATATCATGTTTATTATGGTTTACACATTATAAACAGCACAAAAAATTGAGAAATAATCTTCCAATATTTAAAAGTTATTACTTGATTCACAAGGAAGCCAGTAACATTATGCATAAACAAATCAAGATTCAGCAAATGTCATTGCCAGTTTCCTCATTTATTACTGTAAATAAAAAGATCAACCTCCATCATGTGTAAACTGTACTCAACAACTGTAACCACTGGTTGCTTACAGATAGAAAAATTTAGCAAAAATCAAGGGAACCAGGGCCGGTGGTATAGCTCAGCGGACTAAGCGCTTGCTTAAGTAAGCACAGGGGTCAGGGTTCAATACCTGGCTCAGCCTGCCGTGCCAGCCCCACCTTCAGGTGCGCTGAGCCAGCAATAGAGTCCGCACATGGTGGCGCGCACCTGTAATCCCAGCACTTGGGAGGCAGAAATCAGGAGGATCACTACTAATGTGGGCTATGTAGTGAGACCCTGAGCGAAAAAAAGAAAAGAAAAAGAAAATTAAAAAAAAAAAATCAAGGGAACCAGCAGAAAGTATAAAAATGAGGTATAAAAAGTAAACCCATATTAATATGCTGTGCTGTAAAAGGCTCAAGTCAACAACTTCTAACATTGCCAGTCCTACAGATAACCCACTACTATTATGGACTCCTGGACTTTATTGGATTATTTTGCTGAATTCACACACCTACAATATTTAAATGACAACGGAATACCCATCTCTGACAAAACTAAACAAAAAAAAGGGGATACAAATAAAGGATCATTTTGTATCTATATATACAAAATAGGATAGATTTACAGTTACTTTCTCTTAGTTCAATGAGAAGAAAGATTTGTACTAATAGTGTTTGGACAGGATATCATGTCTGCATCTTATACTATGAATCACTACTACAAAGACAATAATATGCAATGTATTAATTATTGTAACTGTCCTAATAACCTGTTTTGAAACTGTTTCATTGATACTTGTTTCTGAATAAAATTAATAATATAAAATCAAAGGAAGCATTCCATGAGCATGTATTAATCACATGGAATTTACAATGAGACTATTGTCTATTTTATTACTACTTACAAATTGCTGGTTTGTTTTATAGTAAATTGTACTAGTAAAATTATAGTACCCATAAACACATGTATGTACAAGTGTGTGCTAAACACTTGCCAGCACAGCACAGCACTGGTTAGACAACATCTCAATTCTATCTAATAAAAAATTCATAGCTCTAGTTAAAGTCAGTAGCACCATGGAAACACTATATAAAGTGCCCATCCAGGACTCTAAGTCAAGAAATAATGTTTTTAAAAGTTTAATCTGCTTGCTAGATGTGGTGGTGCATGCCTGTAATCCCTGGACTTGGACAGCTGAGGCAGGGTATTGCCATTAGTTTAAGACCAGCCTGTACTATATAGTGAGCTCAAAGCCAACCTATGCTACAAAGTGAGAACCTACCTCAAAAAGATAAACAAAACAAAAATTTGGCCTGCTAAGTTCCATGTATTGATACATACTGTAATGAAATTTCCCTAATTGTGCTAATCTATAGGTAACCAAATCCTTCTTGTTATTAAAAATGCCTATTTTTAAATATGACCTATTCTCCAATGACGTGAGATGTTGCCTTTATTGTACACCAGATTTCCAAGTGCAATTTTAGTCTATTTCTCATTGTTCTATTTTTGTCCCGTTAGTCTGCCTCTTCAATGTCCACACCAAGCTGTCAGTTATAGAGCTTTTGGTATGTGTCAGTATCTTATAACATCAGCCCTTTTCACTCTCCCACCCCATTGTTCTCCTTTTCAAGATACTTCACTATTCTTACTTGTTTGTTACTTCAAGTATATTCATAATGAATTTATCTAGCTCTAGGGAGAAAAATAAATCTGATGATATTTTATAGAGAACTTTGTATTTAGAGAAAGTGATTTTTTTATAACGTTGAGTTTCTCTTTGCACAAACAAAGAACATTTTTCTATTTGTTAAAATTGACTTTTGTGACTTTCAAGTGTATTTCCCTCACATAAGTTTTGGACACTTCTAAATAAGTTTATGCCATGGTACACATTTTCTTTGGGTATACCATCAATGTTAACTTCTCTTCCACTACATAAGATAATTGATTTTGTTTCAGTTGTAGGACCTATTGATTAACGTCAATTTTAAAAGCTACTGCCTTAATTGTCTTATTGTTTGAGACGATTTTTATAGTCCTTGGATTTCTCAGATATATAATCATGTCATCTGAAAATAGAGTTCTAGGTCCCAATTATTATAATCTCCAGTTATTTTCTCTTGTGTTATAGAGAAGTAGAAATTGCCAACCTCCACTCTAGAACGTAACTTTAGCAAGGAAGTTTTCAGTGTCTCCTCACAAAGATGCTGAGTTTGGGGCTGAATTATGCCCACTCACTGAGGAGGTGTAGGAGGGCAAATCACGCTCCCAAAAGATGTCAGGTCCTATTCCCTAGAACCTGTAAATGTTATCTGATATATGGCAAAGACCCTGCAGATATGATTTAATTTAGGATGCTGAGATGAAGAAGTCATCCTGGAGTGCAGGCGCGGGCCCTACATGCCATTACATGTACGCTCAGGAGAGGGAAACAGCGGGAGCGTGAACATACAAAGAGAAGGAAAGGCAATGTGACTGGTGGCAGGAATTGGAGTAACTGCCACAAGCCAAGGAAACCCAGTAACCGCCAAAATGTGGAAGAGGCGAAGAAGAGACTCCTGCCGAGAGCCTTCAGCGAGAGTAACACTGACTCTACATTTCTGTCTGTTAGAACACTGAGAGGCTGTTTCTGTGGTTTATGACCAAGTTTAAGACAGTTTGTTACAGTAATCAGGGAACTATAACAAGAAGTATCTAGTAAGTCTTTTTAAGGTGAGTGAACAATGACACTTACCTAATGCCATCTCTACATGGATGGATACAACCATGGGGTTTTTTTCTAGCTATTAGTATGATGGATTACATTGATGTACTTCTTTTGATTAAACCACATTTGCATTCCTGAATAAATTCTACTTAGTTCTGATGTCCTATATTTTTCTGCATGCTTTTAGTTTTCTTTGCTAATCCTATAAGATTTTTGAATTAGTACTTATAAGTAAGGTTGGGTTGTTCTTTTTTTGGTGCAACCTGTCTTTGGTTTTGAAGTCAATATTCCATTCAATCCATAAAACAATTCAGAAATATTCCTTTGTTTTCTAATCTTGGGAATAATTAATGCAGATGATTAGATGATTTTCAAAGTCTGATAGAATTTCCCTGGCAAAAATCTGATGCTAGTGTTTTTATTTGGTAGGAACTTGTTAACTATTTATCTATTTTTCTGCTTCTCTACATCACTGGTAATTACCATTCTAGATCATCAATTTTGAAAAACTGCATTTTCTTCACAAAATTATTTCACCTCAGTATTCATATTTATCTGGGTATATTTGAGCAAAGGTGTCCAATAATTTCAAAAATATCTCCTTTTAATCCTTATTGCTCTCTTATCATATTTAATCTTAGGTATTTCTCCTTTCTATTTCCTTGACTATTAATAATGGATGTCTATTTTTGCTGGGATTTTTTTCAAAACAATATGAAGATTTTTTTAGTTTTACTGCTTACATTTTTCTTCTGTCTTCATCTTTATTAATTGTACCTTCTTTCTTTTAAAATATTTTATTCTTCTGGCCCTTTGAATTGGGAGCTTAACATGTTCTCATTTTAAAATTATATTGTAATAGGTACTTAACACTATAAAATTTCCCTTCACAATTGCTCTCACCAAATGCAACTCTAATATGCTTTATTCTTGTTATCAATATTTTCAACTTTTACTATTTTATTTTGAAGTTTTATTTAAATCCAAACAGTATTTAATATGATGCTTTATATTTACAGAGCAATTTTATCATTTTGTTCTAATTTTTTATTACATTAAGACAAAAAATGCTTTATCTCTCTTCTTCAGAGCTCATTAAGATGATTTAAAATAAATTCAATTTTTCATAAATGTTCCATATACATCTTAAGAAAATATACAGCTTCTATTATCATTGTCTGGAGTTTCATACATCCATAGAATTGTGTCTGCATTCCAGCTAACTTTTTCCCCCACACAACTTTTTTGTAACATTTAGAGCTTGTTACATTCAAAAATCAATTTTCCATGATTTAAAGTTCATAACTTACATTTTTTTCTTCCCTGATATTTATATACATGTTAGAAAATAAATTAGTCTATTGTCTTCCATCATAAGAAAGTATTGTCATAATATCTGGTCATAGTTAGATTTTTCTCTCCCTTATTAATGAATCAATTTTACAATAGCCCTTCCGTTTACAAATTTGATTTGTTTTTTGACTTGGGGGCACAATACCTGCATTTGCGTTTGTGTGGGAAAGATGGCTGTGGACATGTTTGTCACTCAGTGCAGAGTTTGCAAACAGAAGCAAGATTTTGCCCAACACTTTTGTCTATAAACTAAATAGTTTGCAAACAGTGTTGGTGAAACGGGGTCTTACTGTATTTATTATCTTTCATTGTTTTGGGTTAAAGGGGCTCTTTCTATTTATATATTCAAATCTTATTTTCTTTATATTATTATTCTCTCCTTTCTCATTTCTTTTTTATTTATAGAATTTTTCTTCTCACCTTTTCTTTTAAAACATTTTAGTTAGTCATAACTGTTTGCCTTTTTTATTTTTTTTATTTTGTATTTCTTTAGTGATTTTTTTCCTTTTACTTTTAAGTTCTATCTTTAGTCACTTCCCTTTGCAAAAAAATTTAATAACTACATCTTTTAATCTCAACTGTTATATGTTATTTTCCAGACTTTTAAAAAATTTCTTTAGTTTGAAATATTAAGTACAATTTTTTATTTCATTAGACAAGAAAGCTTTCATTGTCTACAGAGACGTCATCTTCCCTTTTAGTATGAGAGATGATCACGCATCTAGCTTTGAGGCTAGCACTTTCTGAGACTTACCTTCTCTGCTCCCCCAACATACACCTTGATCAGTTTTAAATTTTTCTTTGTCCCAATTATTCCTGCTCAGCTTGATTTCAATTGTACTCCCATAAGCCAATATTCAATATGAAGTATTGCTTTGAAAAAGGACTTGTGTTTATCAGCTTCACAGGTTTAAAGACCCGCATTGCACCAGAATAGTCCAACAGCATTGTACTTGGATCTCCTTGCACTTTTCTGCAAACCTGATGCTGAAAAGCATTGTTCTCTCTCCCATTTATCTTCTGCTCTGCTGCCTGCATATTTTAATGTGTGCACCAAGGAAGTTTAGGGCTTTCTCTGCTCATGAGGATGTCAGGAAGCCTGTTGCCTTCCCTCTACTTTCTCCCACTCCGACTCTGCTCCTCAGAAATGGAATATGACAGTGACTTCCACCCAAGGTGCATTATTGTCATTTAGTTTTATTAAAATACTGCCTCTGCCTCTGAGCCTTCAGTTTAGCAATCTCCAGTCTTCTATTTCTGTGAAGCAGTATGGGTAGATTTAAACTTATGTTGCCATATTCACAGAGTACCAACCACAGTTTTTATTAGAGAAATGCCCATTATGTCCTTTTAAGATTGGGAACACACAGGGATGTGCACATTTACAACTACTTATTGTACTGTACAAGTATTACTAAAATATAGATACATATATATATTATACATATAAAGTGGACAAATTGAAAGGAAAAAGATTGTAAAACTTTGGTGACAATGTTATCATCTATTTAGAAGAATCACTAAAATAGTTACCATAACTGTTCAAATAGTTGTGCATGATTGTCAAACATATCAACCTAGAAGCTTAAAATTTACAATCACAAAAAGCATGTTTCAAATTGTGAAAGATAAACCACCACCACAATTCATAACTACATAATATTTAAGAGTTAGTTTAGCCAAAACTTCACAGAACTGCCATGGAGAAAATTGAAATTAAAATTAAGAGAATTAAAAATCTAAAAATTTAAAATTATTCTTCACTACAGGGAAGAATACAGAGATAACCTAGCAAGTGAAGAGGCAATTCACATTATGTGATGGGGTGACTAATATTATTCAGATAATATTTCTCTCAAGTCAATTTACAAATTCAATGTAACACCACGCAAGCTGCCAGTTTCATTTTCTGAAAACTATGAGTTTGGCTGATAATGAAAGATTAATTCAGTGGGAACTGAAGTACTACTCTGGTACTAAATGTTGACAGCAATGAAAGGCAGCATATGGCAGGACTACACAGCAAATGGAAATTCCCTATACTTTCTGCTCAATTTGTTGTGAATCTGAAGCTGATAAATAACAAGATAAAGTTAATTTAAAAGTAAATTAAAGTAAGGCACTACTTTTTTCCTGTGTGGGCAGATATTAGAACCCTAAGCCCAGAAAGTTCTACTTCTAATCCATTTGACGTTGTTCTTGTGTAAAGCTTTGAAGTTTTTTATGCAAAAACAAAACGAGCAGGTCTTGTATTTCAGGATTTAGTATATGCATCCATCCTCTACCAACATTTCAGGAAACCCTCTCCCACTCTCCATACCATTTGCCACAAGTTCTGGTGAGTCCATGCACATCGCAATCTGATATGACTTATACTGATAGGAGAGGGGAGGAAGGGCCTCTGTGCAGAGTGGAAGAAAGAGCACAGCCAACCTAGAGGAAAAGGATAGCACATGCAAATGTGCAGAGGCTGGCAGGGCACACCCGGCGCGCTGCATTTACAATGTTGAGAATCCTTGTACACTGCAGTTTACTGAGAGAAAGTGGTGGTCTAGAAAACACATCTGCAAAGGGCAATAAAGTCAGATCAGTTGGCTGATAGACTGTAGATGAAGCATCTGACGAGTATGAATTGAGACAACTGTGGAATCATCAAAATATGTTCAGCAAGGAAGAGGGGGACTTGCTTGGATTTCTTTAGAAAAATCCTATGAGCAGCGTGGAGAAAAGATGACAGGAGAAGGAACCAGTTAGAAGGGATGTTGTCTTCATCTACACTAGAGCCTGCCTGAGTTTAGGCAGGGAGCCAGCCGCCTGACTCTCTTAGTGGATTAGACATGAGATTGTAAAGGCAGAGTGCTAAATAAAATGATTTCCACAGGACCCTTCCAACACTGTGATTTTCAAACTCTGCTTATTTTATATTAAATCAAAGATGGAAGAGACACAGCATAAGCAGAGAAAATTATCAACCTGTGATCAATATGCAGAACTCACACCCAGCAGACAAGAGGCATTAAAGGCTATGAATGATGCTGATTGCCTAGATAATTCATTCTGTGATCAAGAACACTTTACAATTAATGATAAACATTTTTGCTCAGGTGAGATCTGTTATTTCAAAAAGTTTTAGTATATGAAATTTCATGGCCAAATTCTGCTGGATTTAATGTTGAATATTCTAAATGTTGACTATTTCTAAGTAGAAATATTTTCACTTCAGTTGAGTCATTTGTACCTCTCCCATACTAAACGAGATTGGATTTGCTAGGATAGCTAGGACATCACCACAACAATTGCCTGGCTTAGTCTTAGTTCCCCTTGGACTTTACATAACTTCAATCCAACAAAAAGCAGAGGGCTAAGGGGTGGAATGGGTACCATGCCTTGTGTCATTAAAATATGGAGACTCCACAGTAACACAACATGAAGTAAGCAGCTGGTTCTCTTCTCTGGCTGCATGTTAGAATCACCTGAGGATCTCTTAAAAATTACTCATGCCTAGGTCCTATCTCTGGAGTTTCTGACTTAATTGGCCTGGAGTGAGGAGGCTTTAAAAGTTTCCCAGGCGATTTTAATGTGCTACTAGAATTAAGAACCACTCACTGGGTAATTACCACAGTAGTTCTCAAGGTGCCACCCAGGGATGGTGAGAAGCAGGCAACATCCTCCCAGCGGCTGCCCGTCTGGATTCTTGCAGCTTTCAATTCTTTCATGAGCTTGGCAAAAATATGAATGTATTATATACAAACAAATCAGTTAGTAGGAAAAGATATTTGTTAACCATACACCAGTAAAGTGGTAAATAATCAAAATACATAAAAAAAACTCCAAAAACTTAAGAGAAATAAACCAAACACATGATTTGAAAATGCAAGGTCCTAAATGGGCTTTGCTCAAAAAAAGAAATGCATGTTTCTAACAAGTATTTGGAAAACCTTGTCACTACTATTCTCATCAGAGAAATTCAAAAAATAAAACGAAATAAAGCAAAAAACCAAGAGGAGAAATCACTTCATACCTGTGAGAAAAGCTTTCAAAAAGACAAAAAGTTTGGTGAGAATATAGATAACATATAAACCTTACATACTACTGGTATGAATGTAAATTAGTACAGGCATTATGAAAAATTGTATGGTGTTCCCATAAAATTATTGTATGATCCAGCAATCTTACTTCTAGGCAGTGTTCATCAAAGAATTATTCACAATAACCAAATATGGAACCAAACTATGCATTAATGAATAAAATTTTAAAATGTGGCATAATACACAATCAAATATTATTAAGCCATAAAAAGAAAGAAAGCTTGTCATGTGTGATAACACAAATGAGTCTGGAGGATAGTAAGTAAAATTAGCCAAATATAGACAAATATTTCAAAATTTCACATATGGAATCTAAAAGAAATCAAATTCACAGGCTGTTGCCAAGAGGGTGGGAGATAAGAAAATTGGGAGGTGTTAGTCAAAGAGTGCAAATTCTCAGTTTTAAGGTGAATAAAGGTCCTTATCTGATTTGTCAAGGATCAAATCCTCCCTTGGCCTTTTCTTAGCTTCTGATGGTTTGCAGGCAATCTGTGTTGTTCCTTGGTTTGCATTTGTATAGGTCCAATCTCTCCCTAGACCTCAATTATTCTTCTTGCTGTGCATCTCCTGTCTTCCCGTTACTATCCCATTTCAGTAGGATTTCATCTTCTGTAATTATGTCTACAGAAGCACTATTTCAGATAGGTTTACATTCTCAAGTAGTAAGAGTTAGGACTTCAAGCTATCTTTGGAGGTGCACAATTCAACCCAATAACAATATTTGACTAGATTATTTAGGGTGTGTGGTGTGTGTGTGTGTGTGTGTGTGTGTGTGTGTGTACAGTTCAGATCACCCTGGGGGCAGGGCTGGCCCAGCCTGTGGTGCTGGGGACACACAACCGCAGTCCCTGTGCACTTGCCTCAGTGAATAAGCAGGAGCTTTAGACTGGTTAGCTATCTTGTCAGCCCTACATTATTTAGGTTTTTTATTAGTTCATTTTTTTAGTTTCAAAAATATACAAAAAATAAATTTTTATGAAATTGGTCCATTAATTTCTATATGCCAACATTACTTTTGATGATGCTATTCTATTTCTAGTATTGTGTGCAAAAGGCCCCAAAATGAATCAAGTGAAGTTAGTAAAAGAAATCCTTAGCTTAAAAAAAAGTCCTTGGGATTATTTTTCTGTACTTTATCCTCTTTTCAATTAAAGTGAAAGACAAAACAGAGGGAAACTTCTCTTTTGATTACTTTTACTAAATTTTAGTTAGTAATTTATCCTAAAACTTTGAGCTGTGTTGTTAGAGAGGAGAATCTCCTCAGAGAATTTGAACTATCCCCATACTTATTAGGATGAATTCTAAACTAAAATGACTCAGGAAACAAGCCACCCTAATTTTTGAATGATATTTTTTTCTGTTTACATCCTAAGCCAACTTAAGAAAGA
Source organism: Octodon degus (assembly GCF_000260255.1). NCBI lineage: Eukaryota > Metazoa > Chordata > Mammalia > Rodentia > Octodontidae > Octodon > Octodon degus. The sequence goes on from NW_004524616.1 coordinate 10,872,828, forward strand.
CCTTGATAATACAAAATGTTACTCCTCGAGGTTTTTATTAGTAAAAGAAGTCATGGTTTTCAATACCATTCTCTATAATTCCTTTCTTCAATCTATTAAATCAAAAAGAGTGTCCTTATCAAGGATA
>NW_004524616.1:10873484-10891291 GCF_000260255.1 Octodon degus
TTGCAAGTAATACAATTCAAACTGCTGTAAGATTTTTAAAAAAAGGTCTAACTAATAAAACATAAAACTAATTAAATATGCCTGAAAAAGGTGGCTTAATAATGCTGCCAGAGTTTGGCTCTCTCCCACCATGTTTGTAGGCTGTCTTCTTGGGTGTCACCTTTGCTCCCCATGTGGAGACATCTGGCAGGCATGGGCTGTCAGCATCAGGTTCCACAGAAAGCAAACGCGTATCTGACTTCCAAGAAGAAACCACAACCGAATATGTGCCCATCCTCCATCCACAACCAGGAAGATGAAAGCCTTTACAGGCCAGATGTCAGAAGGTAGAATGAGCCACTTTTAATGGGAACAGGAACTAGGAGGGGTGTGACTAAAATATTTTAAAAACCTATTTTGGAACTTGATATGGTAGAGGGCCATGCGACATTGTGAATGCACCAAATGCCACTCAGTTATAAACTTTAATTTTTCTTTTCAGCATTGGGGATTGGACCCAGGACATTGTGCTACCACTGAGATGCATCCCCAAGCCTTTTATTTTATTTTGAGAAAGAAGCTTTCTGGGGCTTAGGAGATAGCTCAGGAGTCTAAGTACCTTTCTGGCAAGTGCAAGGACCCATGTTCAATATCCAGTGCCATGTGCCATGCTGGTCTCAGAATCCTTGGCGTGCTGTGCTGGCCACTGAAACCTGGCATGGTGGTGCATGCCTGTAGTCCCAGTGCTGGGGAGGCTGAGACAGGAGGATCACTATGAGTTTGAGCTGGTAACCAGACCCTGCACCAAATTGAGAGAGAGAGAGAGAGAGAGAGAGAGAGAGAGAGAGAGAGAGAGAGAGAGTCTTGTCAATTTGCTCAGGCTGGTTGACTTTATGGTACGTAAATTTCAGTTGAATAAAAAAAATGGCTTAATGACTATAGACTGTACACAGACTATAAGTAACTAGAAATCTTGATTTTTTCCTTCCAAACTCCTCTTTAAGTGCTGATAGATGTCCAGTGACCTCCATCACTTTTGTAACCTGGCCCACAAATCATTCGATTGTACAATCAAGGCAGGGCGCTCCCTAGCATGTTGCTCTGCTAACCAGCCATGTAGAAGCATCCCGGTCAGGTGACTCTATGTGATTTGGGCTCTTGTCACTCATACACACCTGTTTCACCTTTCCTCCCTTCAGCAAACAGAAAGCTGCCCTACTTTGGCTTAGGGCGCATCCAATTCCCTCATTTTCTGCCTCTGTTAGGATGATTCTGTTTTCAGTGATTTCTGCTAGGATGATTTCTGTTTTAGCTATGGCATGTGGCTAAATTCTAGCTTCACATTTTGCAAATTCCAGTAGGGGCCCAGCACTTCATCCCTACAGCAACCTGCCCAGCACATTTCCAGCAGTCAGTCCAGGCCATTTGAAAGATGGCCCTGGTGGCATTTGCTAAGGTTTTTTTTCTTCCAAGTGTCTTATTAAATTTTGGACTGAAGTTTTTGAATTCAGTGCAGTGACCAGAAAAAACTGACTGAACACCATAAGGAGCCACAGTATGAGGACAGCTGTGGCAGTTTTGTCTGAGTCCTGCCTGTGAAATCTCAATGGTTCAAAAAATGACAAGAGTAATTGTTTAAGACATATTTTTGGGAGGAAACTAAATTGGTGTAGTGGGAATGAATCTTATTAAATAAATTCAGGGATAGCAAAAATAGTTTCATTTCTCTATAATAAAACTCAACTTCTATTTAAGAGGTTTTTACCCCAAAATATCAGGAAGTTCTCTTCGAAGGTGAAGATTTAGACCTTTGCACCAGGGTTATGCCTAAGTTCCAAGAGGTCAATATCATGTCAAGTTTCAGGAAGAAAGAGAGGCACCTTGTCCACTGTACAGCCCGTCTATTCCTGGGTAAGATGTCCCTGATTGTATCCCCTGACCTCATCTCTTACTTCCATGCAGATATCATAATTAGTTTGCTTATTCTCCTCTCAATTAGGACACAGGAAAAACTACAGAAACCTACAAATTAGTTCACATCCTCTAAGTCTAGATGTTCTCCTTTTGTGCTCTTTCAGTCTCTGCTAGACTCCACTCAGGAAACAGTGTGCATTTCTCCTCCTGAAAGGAACCAAATTGTCTTCTCAGGTCAATTTCCCTTCATTTCTTTCCATTCACACCCCCTTTGCTCAGACACAGACATATACCCAGCTAAGGAGAATCTTACTGTGGGGTTCCCAGAATCTAGAGACTTGAATAGGGAAAAGACAAAGAAGGGAATGATGGAAGACCTGTCTATACTTCAAAAATATTCTGGTAGCTTTGAAGACTGAAGACTGGTACAGCATGATTCTCCAGGCTTTTTCCCCACCACCACCTTCCTCACTGCACAGTAGTGGAGAAATCCTACACGGGTCTTCAAAACACACCAATTCTTTCCTGAGCTGTGGCACTGATATCCCACTGAGCGTTCTTGAGCTAGTTTCCCTGTTTGCAGAGCCCACATAATCAAAGGGATGCATGTCCACACAGGACACCTGTGCACAGGTACACCATCAACACAGTTGGAATATGGAGAGTGCCCTATAACAGTCATCATCCCAAGCCGTATTTAAGGAGCAGAGTCTCATCCGATGAATATTTCTGCTTGCACAGGTGGAACAATGTTCAATTCACTATATCCTAATATTGATAACTTATATTGCTGTGTATTATCGTTAAATAGGTATATTTGCATATTAAAAGGCCAGTGTTTGCTTCTCAACTGAATGTTAAGGTTCCAAAAGGCCTAGAGAGGCCAGAGAGATGGCTCAGTGGAATAAGTGCTTCCCTGGCAAGCGCAAGGGCCTGAGTTCAATCTCCGGTTCCGCAAAAGGCCTGGAGAGTTTTTTGGGTCTATTGTTTGTTTGCCCATTTATTTTATTCTGTGTACACAGCATGGTGCTCTATTTAGAAAGGTGCCTCAAGAAATGCTTGCAAAAGAGGAGACATGAATGAAAACCATATACTGCAAATTGAAAAACACCTTAAAAACTCATTTATCCTTTTCTGAATCCTTCAAGTGGACTAGCAAGTCAACTCTAAAGATGAAAATTTGCTCAGTTTTTTTTTAAATGTTAGTAAAGCATTTCTAAATCTGTTTTAAAAGACAGTGTTAACATGATACTGAACAACTATAACAAAAAGTCCCACAACACATAGCCTGAATATGAGAGAGTGAAAACACACTGGTCCAGGGTGTAAGCAGTGTGTTTAGACTGCGTTGGGTGGGTCTGGCTTTGTGGCCCACAAGGTTTGACCTCAGCAGCACCAGTTACTCTCTATGGGCTTCCTTGTTTCACCTGTAATATTTTTCAGGTTGACTAGAGCACCTCTAAGTCCACTTCTCCTTCCAAAATTCTTCTAATCTTCTCCACTTATGCTAGAATATAAACAGGCAAGGTTGCTTTAATATTGCAATTTAACCCTGTTTACTTGGCCCTGTTGCTTCAAAAAAAGTATAATACAAGTGTTTCTCTTATTTTCCAGGAAGGGATTGAAGATGAACAGATTCCCTTCTGCCACCTCAGGAGGGAAGAATCCGATTTTTGGCTGCTACAGACCTTGAGTATAAGGTCTATTTTTGAGGGGCCATTGAAGAAGAGAAAAGACATTGGGAAGAGTAGGAGGACCTATAAGGAGGTACTCAGAAGAGGAGGATTTCTTCCAGACCAAAAAAAAAAACAACCCAGGGATTGTAGGCAGGGATCAGATAGAGGGGTGGTGGTGCTGACAGACTTGTACCTATAACCTGGGGAGGATGCCCAGGAACTAAAAGGTGATTATGAGTTCAAATCTGTTGGACAAGAACATCTCCCCCAGAGCCGCTATTGATCCCTCTCAGCTGCCCCCAAATGAGCCCACATTGTCCGAGCTGATACCTGTGCACTGAGAGTTCAATGTGTGAACACAGATCAGTGCTAGAGTGTGTGCAGGCCTGGTCTGAACAGGCAACAGGTCCTCACCCCATGCTCCAGGAAACAAACAAATGCAAGAGAGGAGCAGCATACAGCAGGTGACAGAAGAGAACTTAAAGACACTGAGACTTCAAGCCAAGGCATTGAAGCTGTTTATGAAATTTTCAAGGAAAGATTCCAGGCTTCCAAAAGATAATTTAAAGCCCTCTTTAAGAAACGAATATACTACAGATGCAAAATTAAATAAGAAAAAGAATATTTATGTATTAGGAGATAACAAATCACAAACTTCCAAGGTCTGATAAAAAGCACATACACCACAAAATCCAAAAAACTAACAAAATATATTTTATTAATTAACTGCCTGGCACACTTTGTCATTCTTGCTTTCGGCCTTCATCAGCTACATACTGCTTGTGAGCCTCTTCATATGACAGATTTCACAGCCACTTCATAGAGAAAATACAAAGTCAGCTTTTTCCCTAGTGGAAAAAATCAAAATATTTTTGATAGCTATGGAATGTGTTCCTTGTTTGTCACTGTGACAAAGTATTAGAGAAAATCAACTGAAAGAAAGAAAGATTTGCTTCGGCTCTGTGACTTTAGTTTTGCCTTCATGGTTGGCTGGCTCCACTGCTTTGCTTTGAGCCCGAGGTGAGGCAGGGCACCACAGCAGAAGGGTGTGACAGAAGAACATGGCTCCCGGCGCAGCAGGCAGGAGTCAGGGAGAAGGTGAAGCGGTGTCAGGAGGCAGCCTCCAGGGCATGTGCCCGGTGACCTACTTTCTCCAGTGAGATGCCACCTCTCCTGGTGCTCCCGTCACTGCCTAATAGTGCCATCAGATTGTGAGTCCGTCAGTGAATGAACCCATTAATGAGGACTGAGCCTAATTCACTTTTCCAAAGCCCCACCTCTGAACATTGCTGCACCGGGGACCAGACACTCAGCACACGAGCATTTGGAGAACATTTCAGTTTTAAACCCCAACAGCTGGAATGCATTAAATGTGACTTCCCACGTGGACATCATCATTTTTTTGAGACCCTTCTGTATATTTGTGCTAGGAATGCAGCAGTTCTGATAGATTCTATTTTGTACAATTCCCATAAAAAGAGAAAAATACAAGCTATATGTTGTATTTATCATTACATATAGTGTACCACACTATAAACATTTGTGATAGGTGAGAACTTCCATTTTAACTACTCATCAATGAGAGCCTAATCTTTCGCTGAAGATTTCACATATTAGACATACTTGAAAGAACTGAAAGCAAGATACATATGTATACTTTATGTTCATAGCAGCATTATTCACAACACTTATTATGAACAATTGCCAAAAGATGGAAGCAATTCATGCATCCATCAACAGAGTAGTAAGAAAGAAAATTTAGTAGACGCTTACCATTAAAAATTATTCAGCCTTAAAAAGGAAGAAAATTCTGACACATATGGAAACATGAAGAAGCCCCAAGAACATTATGCCAAACAGTCACAAAGAGAAAACTAATGTATCATTCAATATATCTGAGATTCTCAAAGTAATCAAATTTATAGAAACCAAAAGACTGGTTGCCAGGGCCTGGGAGAAAAGGAAATGGATGATTATGTTTAGTAAGTATGGAGTTCCAGTCTTGTAAGATGAAGAACTCTGAGCATGGATAGTGGGGACGCATGAATGGATTTAATAGCACTAAATGTACAATTAAAAATGGTTAAGATGATAAACCTTATGTCTATCTTACTATAATTTTTTTAAACAAAACCTTGTATCATATGATTAAAGAAAAACTGAGAGTAGCTTCTGGCCTTATATATTTAAAGCCTGACTTCCTTGAAGTGCTTGGACACTGCCAGCATTGAAAATTATGGGACAACGTTTATATCACTCTGTGACCTCTGGAACCACACCTTCAAATCATGATGCCACAGTGGGCAACAGGAGTATTACTGGAAGCCATTCCTGCCCAAAACCTGGGAGCAACACAACTTCACACAGAAGGTACTGTGACACTCAAATTACGTACCACTAAACAGAAACTAAAGGCATCCTTTGCTTAGCTTCTTCCTCGACCCTGAAGATGCCTCCAGCTGCTCTGCTGCTGTTCTGCTGAAGGGAAGCGTGATAAAAGGGGAGGTCAGCTGGAGTGGAACAGTGAGCTGAGCCGATTGTGGTTAAAGTGGATTAACTTCACAAATTTTACAAAACCCAGAGAACATGTAAAGCTGTGTCCAGAACATCTTCTGGGTGGTTAGAAGGAGCCTGAGCAAATGAAGGGCTCGAAAGGTGGGCTTCCTTGGGTCCTCACCAAAATTCACCTCGAATGCCCACTTCGCTGTAAAATCCTTTCTCTTTCAAGAGCATTATTGCTTGTTTTATTCTCAGATGATATGTGTGCTGCCAGGTCAAAGTTCTTCATACGATAATATTTTGGGATAGACCTTCTATTTCACTTTTTATAGTCTTTCCAAGTATTCCTAGCATTTTGAACTTGTCTTTGTAGCTTTATTTTTCATCCTGCCTTTATCTGCATCATCTTTCACAAATTGTGAACTACTTCAACACAAGAAATATTCCTATCATGCAACTCAGTGGAGTATTATAGGCAATCACACTCCTGAGGAATGCATTTGGACAAAGTCAGGCATTTGTGTGTATGTCTGTGTGTGCCTCTGTGTGTAGTGGTGGGGAGGTCTACTCTCAAAGTTTTCTAGATTGTCTAAACCTATCTTCAACTGTAAAATCCAAAACCAGATTCAGAATTGTGCTTTCAGCCTTTTCATGGTTTTATTTTACTTAGTGTGTGTTTACTACAACATCCACTGTTCCACCAGGGCTAGCCCTTATCCTCAAATTTAAAGATTGCCACTGGAGCACTAGCTCTTTGAAGGCTATCCCTTATGTGTACATAACAGAAGGAACAATAGAAGATTAAGAAAAGAAATGCTTTTCAGGGAATTTTCCCTTTTGTAGGCGAGTTCCTGGAAGTTTCACTACATAACTCCTGGCTTGACCTCTCTTCACTGCAAAAAGCGTGAGGAGGTACATGTGGGGATTTGGAATGTGGTCTTTCATGTGATATATGTTGACTTAAAATAAATCAGAGATGGTACAGAGAGAGGAGGCTGTGGGGTAAGTCACCAAGGCCTCTAATGTGAAACCTCAGGCTGCTTGGCCCGTATGCAGAGAGCCACAGGTGCCCTTGCCTGGCTAGTCTCCCTCCTTTCTCCCCTAAGGAATCCACTCCTTCTCCAAGCGAAAACCCAGACACATCATCACACCAAGTGATTAATGATGAGTTTTAAATACCACATTGTCCAGAAATTTGTGTCTTAACAAGAGCCCAGCCTTGAACTAGAGAAATAAAACCATCCTCATACATATTCAGGTATCAGTAAGTAAGATATGCATAATTAGATTTAGAGAAAAGTGTTTCTCTTGTTCCTAAAAATTAAATCACCAGGACAATGTTCTATGTTGCTGCTGCTGCTTGTAAAAATGTGCCTGTTTTAATTTCAGTGCGTCTCTGAGCTCTAATGGTGAGGGTAACCCACCATGAATCCTAATGGTTTTATTTGCACATAGCTCTTCATCCCCCTGATTATAACTCTGTGGTGCAGTGTATTCTTTCTCCTCAAAACGGGTAAAAGTCTTTTTAACACCGATACTAATTGGACTTTAGTGCCTGGAGTTTTCATTGGGTGTTTATCAGCCACACAGCAGTGGGAGAGGCCTGGGAGAAAAGTGCTTTTCATTTTGTGTTGGGCTGACTCAAGCACAGGCCTGCTGCAGCACACACTTAGGCGGCGCATGGAGATAGTGGTGAATTTTTATGCCACTGAGTCTGTCAAGTGGGCATTAAGCAGAAAATGAGGTTTCCTTTCCCAAGCTGCAATAAAACATGTGCTTTAAAAAGGAATAAAATTGCTTTGAATTACTGTTGCCTCATTCAGTGCACTATGGGATCTTCAGGCAAATATTTCTGGAAACTGTCTTTCAGAAGGGATGGTAATAATTGGCATTTGTTGAGCATGTTCTGGTTCTAAAAGCATTTTCACATTTATTGCCAGGGCCTAACACATCTGTCTTCAGCAGCTAGCAAGAGGCGAACCCAGTTTCATAGCTCTAATTTGGCCTCTGGGATGTACTTTTTGATCTCCCTTGCTTCTAGAATGGATACCAGCCAGTTTAATGTTGTCCTAAATCATAGATTTCCAGAAACAAGAGCAAACTCACCATTTCCTGATCTTTTTCTAAGCCAGAATAATACTATACCCTTGAAAATAGGGCAAGTCAGCAATGGCAGGAGGATTGCAGAATGGAGAGGGATGCTAGAGGGAAAGGATAATTCCATCCATCGCCTTTGATCCATCCCCCATCCTCTCTCCATGGTAGCCAGACTTAAGATACCACTCTAGACCAACATATGCATTTATGTTTCTTTGTGCCACCAACACATTAATCACTGAATATCATAGTTGATATAAAACATAAAAGATTATTAAGACCAACCAGCCAGTTCTACACTAATCACCTTCAAAGGCAAAAATTTAATCTTCTGGAGGGAACAAAGAGATCAGGAGTTCAGATTCTCAGAGACAACAGGAAGCACAGGTCAAAGATAATGGTCCCTTGTTCTAACCCATCTTCCACCCTTTCTTTTGAATAGTTAATCCCTTCTCTTTCTTTTAACTGAGATCCACATGCTAATGCCTCTTCAATCTGCACATCTCACCCTGGACTCTCTCCTAGCTCAGACTCAGACATCATTTTTCTAAAAGAATGTCTCCCCAACAACCAAACACACAGTTTTCCTTCATACCGCTTCCCTTCACTGTCCCATTTTTCATGTTATATTCCCACCATTCACTCATAGCACAGGAAGCATGGGTTCCTCTCTAGGCTTCCTCAACTCTACATTTAATCTACATCTCCATCTATCTCTTCCTTCTGTTCTTGTTGTTACAATTTTAGTTCCTAATTCTGTCATCTCTTGCTGAACACCTCCTGCCACATCTCCTAACTGACTTCCATATTTGCATATTTTCCTGCCAAGGTCATTTTTCTGAGATGAAAATTTAAGCAACAGGAGAAAATTCAAGATCTTTATTATAGCATAAAGACTCAACACTTCAATCGCAACTTTCTTCTCCAATCTCACCTTCCCATTCTCTGTTACAACATTCACCCTCACAAAGATGGAGCTGCTGGCAACACCCAGGACACATTATTGTGGTTTTTGACTGTCTTTGGGATGCTCTACCCAACTTTTTCCCCCTCTCCTTAATGTGGCTTAGTAGCTCTTAGACTTCAAAACTGGCCAGGGGACAACTTCCTCTTGGAAGCCATTCCTGATACCAAGGGTGTGTTAGTTGCTTTTCTTTAAAGCTCTCATAGTAATCCTTGTATATTTGTACCTCAGGACTTGACTGTTTTTTGGTTTTTGTTTTAGTATTTTTTGAGGGAAGGGTCTACAGGGTGGCCAGGGTCTTCCTACTAGATTGGACTCATAGTGATCCACTTGTTTACAGCCTCCAAAGAGCTGGGATTATAGGCATGAGCCAACACGCCCAGTCTCAATTGCCATCTCAGCATGCCCTGAGGGCAGGGCCTGAATGGCAGGCCCAGTGATTGAACCCCTGGCCCCTGTGCCTGCTTGCAGGTGCTTTAATCCACTGAGCTATGTGGCTGGCCTTTGACTGTTTTTAAAACTTACTTATTTGTACAAATAAATTTACTATAAAACTAATGAAGCTTTAGTGCTTTTGCCCTTACCTAAATATGAATTTATAAATTTGCATTATTTTTTATATGCCCCCCAATGTAAACCTTCCATCTCAAATCCTCTGAATCTAACTCTTTTTGAGTTTATCCTCAAGTCAGTGAATTCTCTATGGGTAGAGCCTATGTCCTGTTTATCTTTGGGTTGAACACCCAAGTCAGATGCTTAATAATTGCTTGTTCAACAAATGGATGAAATCTAACACAAGATTGGGAAGGATGCAAAAGACCTGAGATGGGTGCAGGCTGAAACAAAGTTTGTAAGCAGGTGCAGACCAAGCATGACTTGGTTCCCAGTGAGCAGCCAAGAACAAAACACTGTCCAGGACACCAGGTCAGCACAAGGTGAGGAAGCAGACCTCACACAGAAAGCAAGGATCAGAAGCCAGGCAGATAAACACAGGGCTAGAATGTGCAAATATTGGTGAACAGAGCAGAGAAGGTCCATCCAACTCTTGGCCAGCAGCCAGAAAACAAGCAAACCACAGCTAGCAGGAAGTCAAACAAAACACCAATGAGCATGCATTTCCTTCACCACTGTTCTATAGTCTTTTGGCAATGAACAATTCCAGAAGGGCAGCTCTAAGGTAAGGGAGTTGGAATTCGGAATACCCAAGCACAATATGGGATGCGTGAAGGGGACGAAGAAATCTTGGTGCCAGTGTTTTTCCCATACTTGGGTTGCTGCCCAGGAACAACATCTGAGCTTCCACTGGAAATAATAGGGTGAAAATACTGCTGAGTTTACAAAGCTCTCTATTAAAAAAAGAATCAGAAATCTGTGTCTATCTTGTTTTGACATATTCCTTTAAAGATTTGCTTTCAATGATGTGACAATAAATGGTTACATTGAAGTATGAAATCAGGACAGCAGTTATGTAAAGGAGGCAAAAATTGCTTCATTAAAATGCATGGAGGAAAAAGCAATGGATTATAGTATAGATCATGGTAGAGATGAGCAGATTACTGAGCACCAAGCACACAGGGGAGACAGATTAATGAAAAATAAATAAAGAGGCTTCAGAAAAACAGCATGAAGCTGAATGCTGGTCTGCTGCATAGCACAGAATATAAGCCCAAAGGTACGGGGAAGTCATTTCCTTTCATTTTGAATGTTGATTTGAAAGTTAATGCAATTTGCTTCTTTCCCTATTTTACACTTTATTTATCTTTTAGATAATTAAAAATATTTTTTAAGAATAGGAAACATAAAGCACCTAGAGCAGGTTGCTTACCCAGGAAGAAGTCAAGGGCATAGGGGAGTTTTCTTAATATTATACATAATTATTGAAAGTTCAAAATAAAAGAATTGTCCCTTCTTGTCATGACATTACTGTGTTTTGTCTAAAAACCTTTATGGATGCTACTGTAAAGAGAAATCCACTGTAAATATGGGGAGGAAGACAGAATTTGGAATTAGATGATCAGGTTTAAAAGCCACTCTTAGCTGTGTAATTAGAGAAAATCACCAAGTGTCTTTGATCTTCAGTATTTGGAAAGGGGAAAAAAAAATACCTGCCTTAATTAACCATGGAGGTTTCATCTCAAATAACATAAGAAAAAAATCATTTAAAAGCTGTACAAACATAAATTGTTATTTATATATAACAAACTCCATCAAGCTTCAGCTGGATTTGTGTTTCACAAAATTACACTAACCAATAAGTAAGTATTTAGCAATCACCCCAAATTCACACCTACTTACACATGGATACTGACAGTGAAAGACAGATTGTGACTATTTTTAAGAGTTATGTTAGTATTTGATTACTTGGTCATTTTTTAAATTAGACTTACAATTTCTACAATATATATGGTTAGATGAAACACTTATTTTGAATTTAATAAACTACATTAAAGTATTTATGATAATTCCGTACACTTCTGAACAGTTACATGCTTGGAGGCTTAAAACTTACAAGCTTATATATCACATGGTTTCACTTATATAAGGAACCCAAAATATAAGTAAATTAAAAAGCAAAATGAAAGGTAGACAACAAGAAACAGGGAAATGAATCTTTTGCAAATGGGAAGGGGACCAAAAAATGGAGGGAGGGGAAGCAGAGGTACAAGGAACCCCGATGGGTATTGTGGATGCATCAATGCCCCACAATGACTGCAATTACTATTTACTGACAACTGTGCTAAAAAAAATTAAAAGTAAGACAGTCAAACAAAATATTTACAAGATGGATAAGATTATGTGAGAATTCTGAGAACATGTAGGAAAATGGGAGCAACTGTAATATAGAAGGTTAACTCTATGCCAACAGACAGTGAAAACAAAAATGAAGTTCTATGTCAACTCTTTACTGAAGCAGCCCCTCCAGGGTATAAGGGCCTTTTTGCCTGAGGGGAAACTCTAAAGAAAGAGACTAATGGCAGGAACTGCAGCTTCGGTGGCTGCATTTGACACTGGGTTGATAGCCAGTATGCACCACACCTTTCTTCTACTCCATACGAACTTCTTGGTGGCTTACCTGACGCTATGATCCCAACCTGCTCCCCAGTGGTCTCAGCTACTGCTAGCCACATTGCCATAGTTGTTCTATGTGTCTGTTTGTGGTCATGATTGGACAGGGTGGTACCTAAAGTCCAAATAAATGGTAGAGAGGTTTTACATGCATTCTACATCATCCTTTCACTCTGTCAAAGCAATTGTACTTCTCCTGTTGATGAGAGGCAAGCATCCCTACCATGACGGTGATTTGGTTTTTGCCTCTTAGTTTCTAAACACAGAACCTGAAGTAGAAAGAGCAACAATAGCTTATGCTTCAATGGGATCCTTGCCATGTCCTCTGGCATCAGGGCATGCTATTTGGAGATCAAGACTTTTAACCCTACAAAGCCCAGAATAGATGAGCTGGGAATCAGTACTTTCCAAAGTAAGTCATGGAGAGTGATGATATAAGAGACATTCTTATTTCCACCTCTTTGTTCCAGAATCCATTGTTCTTGTTGGAGAACACAATGCCATGGAAGGTCTCTTATTTGGTGCATAGGATGCACCTGGAATGGTGGCATTTCTTCCTTGCAAAATATTGCCCTAAGCCTTAACACACTGGGTTTCTAACTTCCTAGTCCATGAAGCTAATTCTATCTTAATGCAGAAGTATGTGATATTACCAATGGGTCCCATGGTCATTTTTCCACATTTTCTTCACTGTAAAGGTAGTCACTAGGTAGATGCTATGTTATTTAAGATTCCATGCCTGTGCATCAGGTCTTCTAGGAGTTCCTGAATAATTTGGATGGCCCTAAGGTAAAGAAAGAAAAACTAACACCAGGTATAGGTATAATAATATCTTTCCCTCAACAAAACAAACCAATAGCTCCAGGATAGAAGGGGCACAGTGTAGCAGATTTGCCCTAATTGGCTGCTCTGCTTGAGGAATGGCACCTCATCAAGTGTTCAATGCTGGTTTCTGTTCCTGTCAGACTAGACATTTAAAGGAGGCAGCAGGTAGGTAAGCCTTGATAACCTGGAGCCCATGCTCTTGGGCCAACATCCAGCTTTCGTCTCTGTGCCACAGTTACTGCACACATGTGCTCATTGATCCACTTCCCTGGTGGTTAATGATGATGAGCACACAACATCAACTGGTTAAGTAATTTTATCTATTTGGTACTTTAGGCCTATTCTATGGTAGATTTTTTTGGTATGTTATAGAAAAAAACCTCCATACCTAAGGACCCTTCCAATATGTCCATGCACACAACTCTACCGAGGCCAGTGGAGGACATTTCAATTACATGGTTGTTTTTCTTTAACGCTCTTGACCAGTAAACCAACTATTGACTACTTTTCTTATACATACAGTACATGACTGAATAAATATTATATTTATTATAGCTTTATTGTTAGGAAGATTTTCATTCATTGTTATCATTCCATAGCACAACAGTAATGCACCTACTCTCTATTCTTGGCTTATACTAATACACTATGCTAACTCATCTGTAAACCACTTTCAGGACTTATTCTCCACATTGAGATGGTAACAAAGGCCATAAATGTGCCCTGAAAGAGGAGTTTTGTTGCAATTGTGGTAGGTAATAGCAGATCTGAGCCACTTACTCATAGTTTATTAATACCCTCCGGTCTTGCTTGGGCTCAATCCTAGATTATTATTTCTGACTTAAAATGTACTGTAGCTGGTCTCCTATGAATTTATGCTACCTCATAGTTAAGCATGAGCCCTGTAATATACAAAGAACTATTTCTCAAACTATTACATGGTTCTCTGCTGGGATAACATGGCCTTGTCTATAATACCAAAGGCCTTCTTTATGGTTCTCTGTTTGGATCTATTCATAAATCCCACACTGAATTTTTCCCTACAACCAGTACCTCCAACTTCAGTGGCCAGATTATATGACTCAACTACTAAGGGTGTTTACATCATAGCCTGGTACTACTGGCACAGTGTATGTGCCAGAGTAAATTCATTTGGAATGTGATGCTCTGGAACTCAACCAGGTGCTATATTTCTATCTTTATTGTAGGAGTACACAAAATGTAATTACTTGTCTTTTACTTTAGAGGGTAGATACTGGAAGACCCCTTTCATCAGATCTCTAAAATGCTTTCCTGCTTATTTCCTAATAAATGCCACATGTTTTTATCAAGGCCTTCAGTACACTAGCAACCTCTTGCCTGCCCTATCATATCAACACAGTGTTTTTTGATGTAATAAGCTGTAGTATGTCCGAGTGGCCTAGATGTCCGCAGGTCATATTATAATGAAACACAGGATATTTAATTTAGTCCTAGGGTAAAACTCTAAATAAGTATTGTTGTCCACTCTACATGACTATGGATTATTTATGATCCTCCTTTTTGATTGAAATGCAAAAGAATATTTTAACCAAACCAAGGTCATGTGGCATGTCTCGAAGGATTTATTAATCTTCAGCTATGAAATCATGGTTGAAACAATAGCAGCAATTGGGGTTACCTTCTGATTGTATTTGTGTTAATTTACAGTCTTTCTCCAGCATTCAACCTGTTTGTATAGGACCTAGGTTACTAAAGTAGAACTATTATGGAAAGTACCACCTTGTAGAGTTTCATTTTTAAGTATGATATTAATCCAACCCCTCCTGAGGATATGTTATTTTTTATTTACACTCTTGCCTATGGAGGATCAGGAGCTTCAGCAGACTGGGATCTTCAGAAGATTCTACTTGACCTTCTCCATGATTACCTTAAAGGGGGAACGTTTTCTTGAACTCACAGTTTGTAGAGGTTTCAGTTCATAGTTGTCTGGTTCCAAGTCAGGGTGGCATGGTAGAGGAGCATTGTAGAAGAAAAACAGTCTATAGCAAAGCAAGGCAGGCAGAAGGCAGAAAGCAGCAATAAACAAGCAAAGACAAGCAACAAATGACCAGCAATGACCATCTTTATATCTCTTATATCTTATCCATCCTTAGGACAAGTAGCATTCACATTCTTAATCCTAGTATTGCCTCCTTGACCCCAGTATTATACACCCTAGATTCAGCCACCTCTGAAAAGGCCACTGAAAAGCCAACCTTCATGACTGATAAGTCTTTAAGGGGACATCTAAATAGAGTAATGCATTCAGGGCTGGGGATACAGCTCAGTGCCACAGTGCCTACCTTAGCAAGCACAAGGTTCTGAGTCTCATTCCCTATACTTAATAATAATAATAATAATAATAATAATAATGCATTCCACCACCAGAAAAATAACCACCGAGAATGTATCTAGATCTTTAGGGCCATTGGAAACCAGAAATTAGGACTCCATTTGACTTCTACAGCCTCCACAATCACCATGTAATTTTATAATCACCAAGTAAATAACCATGGGTCTCTTTGAGGAAGGACTATTAAGAGTCATATTTTTGCTGCAGCATTATAATATCTTTCTTTTTAGAAGTCCAGCCACATTTCAATAGGCTCTAGCTCTGAAAATTGGGTAGGATCCAAAAATAGAGCAAAAGATTTTTATTGGAAAAATCACTGCTCCTGCTTTTCCATTCCTATCTATCAGTTAAAAGATATTCAGCTACACCCTTGCTGGCTGCTGTTCTAAATTGTCCTGAGAGACCAGTTACCTTGTTAAACATCCTCATAATATTCTTTGGGTCAAGACCTATTGGTTGCCTCTTTAACCTTATCAGTCATTATAGTAATGATGACCTCCTATTTGCATTCCACTAAATACCAACACCTGGCCTCTGTTACTGTAGAAAAGGACAGAATTATTACCAAGGATGGCAACGAGGCCTGCTCTGTGATGACTTATCCTATATCAGCCCTTCCGCAGAGCTTAGTATTGTTGGTGTCATCTCATTGGCATGTTCCTGATGGCCATGGTAAATGGTGTATCCCCTCAAGTGTTCCACCTATGCCCTGCAGGAACATACTATTTTCTTATAGCACCTGTGACAATTCAGGTCCTTCAAGAAGCAGACACCAAGATGAGATTAGACATGAAACAGATTAGTTGGGAAACATGCCTTATGGAAGATAAGGTAGCAAGGAGGAGGAGTATGCAGAGAGAAACTTCAGCCAGTTGTGGTTTATAACTCGATGGCAAAGAGCATCATGCACTCATTAAATGAGACTTTTTTAAACTGATTAGACTATGGTGGTAATATCGCTAACTTGTTATTAGGATGTGGATTCTGGTCAAAAAAAAAAAAAAAATGAGGTCACTGAAGGTATGACCTAGAAGAGTCTCTCCCTTACCTCTCTGCTTCCTGGCCCAAAGACATTCACAGGTTCCATCCCCTAGAACTTTCCACCTCAACTTTCTATCATGGAACTGACCAATTATGGACTAAAAATGTGAACCAACATAAACCTTTCCTCCTTTAGATTGTGGGTGTCATGTCCTGTGTCTCAACAATCAGAAAAATGACTAAGACAGACTTGGTACTGAGAGTTGGGTCACTGCTGTGATTCTACATAAACATGTGATTCAGGGAGCTGAAGGAGTTTGGAAAGGTTTGAAGATGCTGACTAGCAAAGCTTTAGAATGTTGTCAAGCTTTCTGTGCTGTACTGGTCAGAGTTCAGAAGTTCAGAATGCTGATAGAAATGTAAATGGTAAATACCAGCCTCAAGATTTCACCTGGGAAGAATTCCATTGGCAATTAGGCTGGAGAACATGTGTGTTCTACTTTGGTGAAAAATTTGTTGACATTTTGCTCATGTCCTGAGATGTTTCCATAGACTGAGATTAAAGGCAATGGATTAATTAGTCTGGTAGAAAAACTTCCAAAGCAGCCCAATGTTCTGGTTATCATATGGCTACTGCTTGCCACTTTTAACCAGGTTTATACTGAACATCGGGAAAAATAAAAAAGACACCCATTTGAAAAGTTTTCAGTTTTCCCAAAAAAAAAAAAGAGCCTGCAAAGTTTGGGCTAAGAAAATCTTGGCTGTTTAAAAAGTTAACATTTAAAACAAGACAAGTACATTGCATGAAGACAATGGGAAAGCTAGTCAGGGTGAGAATCCTACCAACTAACTGCTAGTTTCAAACACCTCATGGAGATTCTCAGGATCATTGCCTTAACCATCTTGTATATATAAATGTATGGTTTTGCCCCTGCCATGTTTCCTAGCTTTTCTCCTTGCCCTCTCTTTGTTGTTTAATCCTTAAGTTCTCAGTTTCCATTTAGTTGTGTTATACCTTTCAATTTTTATTTCTTCTTTTGAGTTCTTACACTAGGGAGACTATAAAATATTTACACATGTGGGTCTGGTTTATTTCACTTATGAGTATATCTTCAAGTGGCATCTACAAACTGTTGTACAGGGTTTCAGGGTAAATCCTAAGGGGATTTGACTGACCTTGTCAGATAAAAAGTTACATTTTTTGTTATATAGGTCTTGCTTTATTTTGGTCTTAACCATCCAATAGAAAAGTATAAAAACAAGTATAAAGCCATACTAATATGCTGAGCTGTAAAAGGCTCAAGTCAACAACTTCTGACATTCCAAGTCATGAGGATAACCCACTGCTATTATAGAATACTGGGCTATATTACATTACTTTGCTGAATTCATGCACCTACAATATATGAATGACAATGGAATACACATCTCT
>NW_004524616.1:10891391-10891902 GCF_000260255.1 Octodon degus
GATAGTTAACATAGATATACAGCTACTATGAGAAGAAAGTTTGAGCTAACAGTGTTTAGACAAGATTTCATGTCTGCATTTTGTACTATAAATAACTACTACAAAAACAACAATATGCAGTGTATTAATTATTGTAACTGTCCTACTAACCTGTTTTGAAACTGTCTCATTGCTGTTTCTTTCTCAATAAAATTAACATCAATTTTTTTAAAAAGGCAATGGAAAAGCTTTCAGTATTGCAGGAATCAGCAAGACCCCTCACTTCACAGGCTTATGGGAGCAAAGTTAGAAAGATTTCATTTGAATAGAGAGGCCCAAGCATCCCAGGGCCTCTAGATTCATTCTATAAACAGATATTTTGTTTCAGGGTCAACTAGAAAAGGGTTTCCTAGAAGTTAGCCACCAAGCCACTGGGAGGCCTCTGCAACAAAGATCTAATATGACCAGACTACTGCTTGAGGTGGTACCAGATCTTGGCATCATCCACATAGTTCTGGTTTTACTGGTATGA
>NW_004524616.1:10892487-10925035 GCF_000260255.1 Octodon degus
AAGGATTTGACCACTAGGGTACTGTAGCTGATCTTTGTTAGGAGGCAGGACCTGGTCAGAAGAGCAGGTCACTGGGGTCATGACCTGGAAGGGTGTATCTCCCTTCCCATATCCTCCCTTCTCTCTCTACCTCCTAACCTTTCTGACCACCATGTCATAAGCAGCTTTCCTCTACCAGACCCTTCCTGCTCTGGAGCTCAAAATTCAACTATGGACTAAAACTGTGAGCCAAAATAAACCTGTCTTCCTTTAAATTGTAGGTGTGGGGTACCCTGTCTCAGCAATGATACAGTAATTAAGACAATAAATAGCCATGTATTTCACATTCATGAACAAGGTTTAAGTAGGAAGATTTGCAGATTGCACCGCAGTTCTGAGGACTTCTCAGCCAGGACAACAGAGAAATTCCGTAAGGAGACTATGGGTGAGAGACATCAGCAATCTACGGGCTCCATTCAACCCTGCTCAGTCACTTTGTGGGAGCAGTCCAAGGAAAGCATGGTCTCATCATAAACTGCACAGATATGAAAATACAGCAATGGTGGCTATGGTCTGCATGCCAACTCCCATTCAGGGCAAGTTCTCTCAAAAGAAGATCCAGGCAGTGCTCTTCCATGGCACCACACTCATGCAACAAAACATGTACACAATGACATAATCAAACAGGAAACACAATCATGAAATTCTGAGTATTTCATATTTCATAATATATTAATGGGAGTCAAAATTAATCACTGCTTTGATATGTTTCATATTATTCTTTGCAAAGCTAGATAATTAAATGTGTAGACATTTTATTAATAAAAATTATGGTTTGCTAGAATGTCATATATTTTACTAGCTTATAGCTATTATTAACAGTTGTAATGGTTGATACATTGTGTCAACTTGAGAAGTTTAGATATTTAATTAAGCGACTCAGCAGGGAGTTCTCATTTTGTAAACATCCTCATCCTGTGCAAAAGGAGGGCACAGAGATGGTATGAGTGCTATACCTACCCTAGGGCAAGTAGCCTGCTTACAATACAAGGGGAGAAAAGAGCCTTGCTTCCCCTCCCTCTTGAGTTCTTGCTGCTATTGCTTTCTTCTGCACCTTGAACTGTTGCCCCTGTGCCACACCACCCTGCCTTGGAGCCAGCTGATTATGGACTGAAACTTCCACAAACTGTGAGCTAAATTAACCTTTCCCTCCTTAATTTTGGGTGACAGGCGTTATATATCAACAACAAGAGAAAAGTAACAAGACAGCAGTCAATAAAAAAGAATATAGAGATAATGCATTGCCTTTTTCTGATGAAAGTGTTAGGTACCAATCAGCAATAAATCACAAAAAAACACTTGAAATAAATTTAAGAGTCTTAGTACTGTATTTTCTCATGTTTCAGACATTGTTTACTGTTTCTATGCTAAATTTATATCATATTTGATTTAAGGCACATATTAAGAAAGGGGAACAAAATAACAGTTCACTAACTTGCAGTCATCCAAAGCTTTCTCCCACTTTTTAACTTTTAAGAAAAATATTTTTATTTACTGTGTGGTCACCTTTTTTTTGCAACTGAAAGAATGTAAAGGAAACTGTAATATGATCCTGCTAGAGGAGAATTATAGGTGTGATGTGGAGACTCTATCTACATAGCCACAGCATGAAGTGGGATGACTTCACCATATTCTCTGGTCAATGTGGGCAGATGCAAGCTGATTCAAAACTCAACCTGACAATATTGATGAAATGGCTACAGTAGGCATCATTTTATACTTCTTCAGTCATGTCATCAATATTGTCAGCTTTAATATTTCTTAATCATGTCTTTCAGTGATACCCATAATGATCTAGATAAAGAACTAAGAATACATTTACTTCTTAGAGGAAAAAAAGAGTGACTTCTCTGTGGCTGAAGTCTATGCTGGTAAGAAGGAAGTGTCCTGGGAATTAAAATATAATCCCTCAAGGATGTGAGGAGAAGAAAGACATCTACATACTGTTGGTGAAGATATAAAGTAGTATAGCCATTATGGAAATCAGTATAAAGTTCCCTAGAAAACTAAAATTGGAACTACCGTATGATCCAGCTATGCCATTTCTTGGTAGATACCTGAAGGAATTAGGGTAGACAGAATGTAGGGCTACTTGCATACCGTTGCTTGTTGTACACTTTATAATAGCAAGGTGTGGCACCAACCTAGGTGCCTATGAACAGATGAATGTGTACAAACACACAATGGAGTATTAGTCAACCATAAAGAAGAATTAAATTGTATTGTGGAAAGGTGATAAGCCTGGAGACCATCAGGTTACATCAAATAAGTCAAACTTAGAAAACCAAGTATCACCTGTTTTCCTTGACATTAGGAATTCTAACAATGACAAGAAAGCAGAAGGAATGCTACTATTAGACCAAGGAAGGGATCATAGGGTGGAGGTAAGGGGACAGAAGAGGTAAAAGGAGGGAAGATACAATCAAAATATGTTATATATGTGCATGAAAAGATGTGTAAATCCATTAAAATAAAAAATTTGCCAAATGTTATAAGAAAATATGTCTCAGGGACAGTTTTAGTCCCTTCCTTTTTCAAACATTCATTCATTCACCTTAAAATACTGACTAAGGGTCTCATAGATCCCTCGCTCTTTTCAAGATGCCAAGGACTCAGAGTGAACAAAACTGACAAACTCCCTACCCTTGTGGGGCTTCTGTTGTGGTAGGGGAAATGGGTAGCAAACTAGCAAAGAAATTAAATCTATACTATGTCAGATGGAAATACATATTACAGAGAAAGAGGCAGAGAGTTCAGAAGGTCAGAGAGCTTAACTTCTAATGAGACTCAGGGAAAGTTCTTCAAATGGCATAGTGGGCAAAAACTTGACCAAAAGAAGGAGATGTTCAGATATCCAGGTGGAAGTGTTCTGAGAAGAGTGGGAGGAAAAAACATTAAAGGGCACTGACAGGGAGCACGCCTCGACTTCTAAGAGAACACTGAGGAGGTCAGGATTGCGATGGAGAGCAGTGAGAGATGAGAGACAAACATATCTGGAATCCAGGCTGTGCATGGCCCAAGAGGCTGCTGTAAGGACTTTGACTTTTATGACATGAGCTCATTCCCTATTAAAGATAGCTATAGACTGTGTGAAGCAAAGGCTGTGTAGGAACAAGGGGAGAAGTAAGAAAAGTGGGGAGAAGAGAAAACTGGTCTATTCTACATGCATTTTCAAGGGGAAATTGAGATGAGAATGGGAAAAATAAGTAAAATAAGACATTTTTATTTGACCAATTAAAAGATCAGAGTTACCATTCACTAACCTGGAGAAGTCCATAGGAGTGGCACGCTTAGGAAGAAAGGTTAGGAGCTGATCCTCAGTTGCATTTTTCACTCAACTGTTAGAGTTCATATGGAGATGTCCAGTGGCCAGCCCCTTACACAAGTCAGTGGTTTGAGAAGCTGATGGTGCGGAAGATGAATATTTTGAAGCCACCATTCAGTAGATTACTTTGAGTCATGGAAATGGGAAGAAGTATAGACAGAGAAGAAGTCTAAGGCCTGGGTTCTGGGCCACACCTGCACTGCAGGGCCAGAAACAAGAGTACGGTCTATCAAAAGATGCCAACAAAGACCATTGAGAAAGGGAGGAGGACAATGTCTCCTGAGAAACAATGAAGAAAGCAGTTCAATGAAGAGCCAATGTCATGTATAGAATATCACTGAGAAGTCAAGTAAAATATGGAAGGAACAGAAAGCTCCAGTGGGACTGGCAGCCTAGATGTCATGGAGACCCCAGAAAGGACAGGTTTAGTGGACTGAGCATCATCAAGAGATATTGGCGGTCCCTCAATAATATACATGCTGACCTTTCCTACTACCTTCCCCTTCATCTTTTTTTTCAACCTGAGCCCACATATGTAATGGGTAGGGAGGACACAAAATTAAGGAGAAAATCCTGAAATTGAATTTGTCCCTGTTAGGTACACAGCTCCCAATCTTCATTTAACAAAGTTTATCTGTAAGATAACAAAGTCAGTGTTGATGGAATCAGTGTTCCAAAGGAAACACAATTTGATAGGCTACACTCTATATTTTCTGAGCCAAAGTTCTGATGAGGGTTTTTGTTTGTTTCTTTCCTTTCTTAATCATAAAACTTCACTTCTGCAGTACTAGAGATAGCAATTGTTTAAAAACATGGGAGTTCTGGAAGATCTGAGGCCTGCAATAACTTTATATAGAGCTCATTCTCTTGCTCTTAGAATCACATCTGATTTTGTGTTAGTATTTAAAAGTTAAGACTGATTTGTAACCTTGCAGCATTTCACCTGGCAACTGTAAGTTACATTAATACACTGAGCATTGTTCTTTTTTTAATATAATTTTTATGTTTATTATTTTATTTTTTTTATTTTTTATTTTTTTATTTTTATTTATTTTTTTCAAAATTTTATTGATAAACAGATAGCAATGAGACAGTTTCAAATCAAATCGAAAGTACAGTTTCAACAAATAATACACTGCATATATTCTTCTTAGTGGTTAATTGCTGTACAAGATGCGGACTTGAGATCCTATTTACAAACACCATTAGAACAAATCATTCTATTCATTAAGAGAATGCAACTATATATCTATCCTAACCACTTTGAATACACAGATACAAAATGGACATTCATCGGTATACTCCATTTTTTCTAAGTTCCGTTATTGAATATTATAGGTGTGTAAACTCAGCAAAATATTCTAAAAGAGTCCAGTAGCCCATAATAGCATTGGGTCTTCTGTTTAACTGGCAATGTCAGAAATTATTGACCTGAGTCCCGCACAGTTCAACATAACAACATGGCTTTACTTCCTATATTTCGTCTTCATACTTTTCTACTGGATGGTTAAGACCAAGGTAAAGCAGGACCTATACAACAAGAGTTGTAGCTTTTGGGTCTGAGAAGGTCAGTGAAATGCCCTCAGGATTTATCCTGAGATCCTGTACCTCAGATTGTAGAACCTTCATCAGTGCAGCCATGTGGATGAGTCACGGCCATTGCTTGGCTAATGTGTTGAGCATTGTTCTTGACTAGGAACATTGCATGGCACCATGAAGATGCTCTAATTCTCCTAGAGAGATCTTAATATGAGACATTTTGGTAATTTTGGCCTCTTTTGTTGAACCTAACAGTAACCATTATGTTTTCATGTTATTTTATTACTATGAAATGTGTCAAAACGAAATCCTGCCTCTCTTCTTGACCTACCCTTAAGGATATTCCTTGCATCAAAATACATTGTTGTGGCTTCTCTTCTCTTTCAACATACTTGACAGATAAGGAAGAGCAAGCACTGTTCACCATCTGCATGACATGACCACCTTCTAAACACCACCCGTTCGTCCTCTAGGTGAAACTGTAGTCATTCCTATAATCCACCTCCTTTAGTTTTTCTCTCCAGTCCAACATTCATTTTTACCTCTTCTCCAATCTTTCAAATCCAATGGGCTACAAATTTCTAATACAAGTTGGCCTAATTTCACAATGATTTGATTACTTCACAGTTTTTGCAAATATGTTTTTGCCTAAAAAACTTCTAAGATGCTCCTCTTTAAAAAAAATTCCTCTTAAAAGCAGCATTACCTTGGAAGAATATTGCCTTTCATAATGTCCTTCCCAGCAAACCTATTATTTTCCGTTTATAGATAGAATTTTCATGTTCATTTCCTCTTCAGTGAACTACTTTCCAGAACTTCCTTTGTTCCTCCCTATAATTAGTGCCACAAACCAGTAGTAAAGGACCAATATTATCATAAAGAAGGACAGGGCATATTGCATATTCTTGAAGAAAAATATTCCAGGCCATGAGTTTATATATCAAATAAGAATCTGTATCCCACGTGTGAAAATAAAAATCAAATATAATGGAAAGTGCCCTTCCTTTGCAGACATACATTTACTCAATAGTTATTAAAGAGCATGCAACCCCTTCAGAATAGAGATGACTGCACAAATCCTGCCCTGGAGAAACTTGCAGCTTAGAGGAAAGAAGACATAGCAGATGTTAAGGTACAATGAAGTTAGTTGCAGAATAGAGAGGAGGACAATGAAAAGGTGGTAGACGAATGGCTTTGGAGGAACAGAAGGGTCTTGGCGTAGAGTTTGAAGACCACAGTGAGTAGCAGGCAATTGCCAGAGGTATTGTGAGAAAACAGAACAGCATTCAGGAGAGAAACAAAGCTATGTAGGGAACAAAAATTAGACAGCTCAGTACTGTGAGTGAAAGGAGATAAAATAGGAAAAACAGGTTAGAACAGCCCTTGCAATGCTGAGAACACCAGGAGAAAAACATCAAGGAAGTGAGGGTCCTCCAAGGGATATTTGAGCAGAGGAAAAAAAAAGATGAGAACAGGAATGAGGATGAACTGGAATGAGGTAACACGAGAAAACAGGTTCATTACAGGATTTTTGTCATCATTGGCCAGGCCTTGATGAAGTGGTAGAGTAGGACAGCATAAAACAGAGAAGGGCAGGAAGATTTCAAAGGTGTTTTGTAGATAGAACTGATAGGATTTAGCATCTGATGGACTATGGAAGGTTCAGAGGAGGTAGAAGTTAGAGCTGACCCTGAGCGCACTGGACTGGCTGATTGGAATGAGAAATGAAGATTAGAGGATAAAATATTTTGGGTGGAAAATGATGTAGGAGAGCCTGAAGAAAATTAGTAGAGACTACTGGAAAAATAATTGTCTTTTCAGAAAATATTAAAAGTTGGAGGTATAAATAGATGTTGAAGTCATCTGCACAGATGTGACAACCAAAGTCACAACTTTGAATGAAGTTTTTAACCAAGAAAGAGCCACAACTACTGTTTGTACACCACAAAGTCAAGTGGTGTTTTGTAATTATCCACTCAGTTTGATGAATGCAGACAGCCAATATCTAATCATTACAGCCTAGATATTTTGCAGACAAAATGGCCCTGTTTTGTAGTCAACATCAATCAAATTAAACAAATCATTGCCAAATCTGCCCTTAACTTTGTGCTGTGTCAATATGGCTAGTGGGTATGTGCACACATAGAAACTAAAACCTATTCAAAACCCTAACACATTCTATTCCAATAACTCCAGGTCACCTGGCCTTAGTGCCCTGTGGAAGGGTACCACCATGCAATGTACAAGACAATTTCATGCACAATATACCCCTTAAATGAGCATCTAACACTACGTAGCTTTCTTTCCATTTTATAGGTATGGGAATCTGAGACTCAAGAGAGGTTGCAAATTATGTGTGGTCTCATAGCTAATAGCAGAAGGCAGAGGTAGAAACTCTTAGGAAATGGCAGGGAATGTTGTTTGTCTCAGAAACAGAGTGTTTGTGTAGCACCTACAAATCCTTGGGTTTGACCCTCCACATGGTAAATGAGAGGAGAGAGAGAGAGAGAGAGAGAGAGAGAGAGAGAGAGAGAATGAAAGAAAGAAAGAAAGTTGTACTCATTAGTAATTAGCACAGCTGAATGAAGCAAGAGTTATCTGCTCTGTGTTCATTGGTCATTTATTTTTCCTTTTTCCCCCATAATTTTATTGAGAAACAAATAGCAATGAGACAGTTCCAAACCAAATTGGTAGGACAGTTTCAATAATTAACACATTGCATACATTCTGCTTAGTGGTTAATTGCTGTACAAGATGTGGACATGATATCCTATTTACAACATTTATTTTCTCTTTATGGCCACTTCTTTTGTCTTCTATGTTATTTTACTAGAAATAATTGGTTGAGTTATACACACACACACACACACACACACACACACTCCTACTTCACTAGTATCAACCTTATAGGCCAACTGAGAAGAAAGTCTACATTTCAAATAACACTTATTGTCAAAACCATAGGCCCTATTTCTAAGTGTATTTTTCATAGTTCTTTGGGTGTAGACAATCAATTTCCAGTAATCATATCTCCATGTATCACATTGCACAAGATAAATCTGAAATTTGATGTAACTTTTATATCCTTCAAAATATAACTTCTAAGCCAAGCATCATATTGAATTGCAAACTTCAAAATAAATATCATTACATTATATAATAAAAAAATCAGTCCAAATCAGAATCAGGATATATTTCCCAGGTAGCATCACAAGAAGAGCAAGAGATAGATGAAAATTCTTTGCATTTAGCTTTGTGCTTATGAGATTTTCAATATTTCTCCAAAGTCTGCTAGATGCTAGAATGTAAAGCTCATAGTACCATACTTCAGACCAGCTTAATGAAAATGGAGAAAGGGGATTTAGAGACAGAGAGAGGGAAGTGGTTGGGGAAGGAAAGAGGATTAAAAAAGAATCAGGATATATTGTGTACATGTACCTACTCCCTAAGATGAATGGAAACTTCATGTACTGAAAACATGTACTAATAAATTTTTTTAAAAAAATATGTCTGAGTACATCATCCTCAAATACTTTGCTTCCATTCTATCTTTCTAC
Organism: Octodon degus; assembly: GCF_000260255.1. NCBI lineage: Eukaryota > Metazoa > Chordata > Mammalia > Rodentia > Octodontidae > Octodon > Octodon degus. The sequence continues at coordinate 10,900,948 of NW_004524616.1, forward strand.
CAAGAATTATAAGAGAGAACCCATAGGCTATTTCTAATTTGTAAGAGATAGGCTGGGTGAGGCAAGCCCTGAGTGCTACACTCTTCTGTGAAGTGAACCAAGAAAGTAGCTTTTCTCTCCTTTACCTCAGGTCCCCACTTGCTATCACTGGAAGTAAAGAGTTTTCTATACAAGAAAAAAAGACTTAAACGATCATACTATCGGCATTGAGACACAGACTACCATGCCGGCTATGTGGTGTGGCCCCAACAAAAGTCATATTAGAAAGAGAAGAGTGACATTGGAAAGAATATTTCAGCTGAAGCAAATTTTTGATGTTATGATCCTTTTTAAAAAAAATTTTCATGTGGACTTTTGAGTTGGTGGCAAGAACAAGAAAGAGATCTCTTGAGCTTTCCATTTAATCAGAGGATATAAAAGCACTGGGACCCAGAGGAACTTGGAGAAAGTCATTTTTGCTTGTGCTGTTTGAATGAGCCATTCCTTCCCTGCCCCTGTGGCAGAGTACGTTATCTGTCCTTCCTCTCAAGCCTAAAAAATCAGGATTTTAACATATTCCTGTTTCAAGAGAATATGGTCTGGTGTCTGATTCTCATTTAAAAAATAATATGAGTTAATGACTAAGTCAAAGAATACATGACTTCATATGCTCAGAGTTTGTCAAGGGGGAAAAGAAATGAGTGTTTTTTCCACCGGCAGAAGTAGGTCATGTAACAAAGAATTAATATGGGTCATATTTCTCCCTATCCAGTCAGACTTCCCAGAGGGACCAATAGGCCTTGTATAAAAAAGCTAAAGATATTGCCAGATATCTGGAGGCTGCTGGAGGAAGAAATCAACCATAGTAGAAATGCCTTCACAAACACCTATCAGGCTCACAGAGCACAAACCTAACTTAAGACAATTTCAGTCAAGTGAGAACTTTCTTGCTTCTTTGTCAACTCTCCATCTCCCTCTCCTGTATTCCAACCATGGGACAGTGACCAACAAGGCAGAAGGAGGAAGAAGAGGACACTGACTCTATGGGCTCCCTGGCCAGTGGCCAGGCTTAACTGAGGAAAGGGAAATTCGATTTTAAAACTACTTTGGGATGTTGACATTTTACTGGCCAGAATTGCTGAATAATGACTGTATTTTATGAGCTAAACTTTTTACCCAAGTGTTCTAGGAGACAAAATAAAGTTGATTCATGATCATGCCGTATGAGTCCTGTTTCTCTCCCTTGTCAATTGCACATGCACTTCTCTGTTTATCCTTTTGTATCTGGTGATTGAAATGTTTGAGGAGAATCTCCAGAGGGGGGAATAAAACCTAGAAATGTTCTAGGATTGAGACATATACTGCCATGTGGGGTGTATATTTATACAACTGAAGTGGAGTGAAAGTCGGATTGCAAGGGAGTAGATTGTCATCCAGATATCAGCTGAGGTCATTTTTTCCTTTGAGAAGTACATAAAATCAGCTGACGCCCTCCCCATCCTGCGGTTACTGGAAATGCAGTCTCCTCTTAAATAGTTCTTCCAATCATCTAAGGTTCCAGCCCATTCCATGGCTGCTCAATTTGTTCTTCATTCTAGTAACTCAGACTTGGGACAGAGACTTTTCCCCTGACTTCCCTGAATCATGACTCACACAGGGTCTCACTCTGGGAGATCACATTTCAGCACAGGGCCAGCAGGCTGCAATGGAACATAAACATCCGTGTCTCTGAACAGCGTCCTGGCCACTGGTGACGTCTAATCTGTAGTGCTCCCATTGACTGCCAGCCTTCTTCCACGCAGCTTGACCCCTTTCCTTTCCTGCTTTTTCCTCTTCCTTTTTCTGCTTTTCTTCTCAGAAAATCCTTGTTTACTTTTTATGCTGATTGGTTTCCCTATTGCTTTCTTTCAAAGCTCCTTCCAAATCATGCCCTGGGGGCTTCATTTTTGCTAAATAAAAGGCTATTTACTCTAGAGAGAAATTATGCTGCTTCCTTGCAGGCTGAAACTGTCGAAGTCACTTGTGATCTTAAATAGTAATTGCTTTATCTCTGCCATATGATCCAGCTACGGGGCTTGATTTGGAGGGAGAGGGAATTGTGGTCACAGGATGGAGGCGGCTTTCACGACTCTGGACACTGGAGATTGATGTGTTCTTCTATCCTGAGGAAAAACAGGTCCTATGTATTGTCTGAAAATTCTGGAACTCTTTGGGGTCGGATAAACTCATTAGGGGTCCTTTAGACTTTTTCTGTGTCCCAACCCCTCTACCTGTACCCTTGCACCCTTGCACACACACGCACATGCGCACGCACACACACACATGTACACCTCCATGCAAACATGCACACACTAAGAAAACAGAGCATATTCTTCATTTGATGACTGACATGTAATGGCTATCACATTCCCTGACTTTCGGACACAATGGAGAGATATCTCTGATTGATCAGAAAAATAGAGATTTCTAGCTTTATCAGAACACAAGCATAACCAAAAATAAAAACAATGGGAAAGAATTTTTGAACCACATTCTTTGGAATTATTGGTCCTGGTCTATGTGGAATCCTAGCTCAGCTACCTGCAGGTGAAATAACAATCAGCAAGCACTGAGGGCTCAAGTAACCTTGTTTGAGCCATGCCAGCTGAGTGCAAAATAATTAAAGAGAAAGCTCCTCCATCCTCACAAAATCAATGGCAAGGACCTTAAGCCTTGAAGTGTAGTGGTTTGGCTCCATTTTGTAAAACAACACCAGGTGTAGGAATGTCCATCTTCATTAGCACCACCACCGCCAACAATAACAACAACAGCAGCAACAACAACAGAGTGTTCACAGGAGTCCAGTGGCAGACTGGACTCAATAACCCTGTGGAAGCAAAGGAAGCGACAGCTCCAAATCTGGGCTCCACCAAAAGCAGTAAAGGATAATCTGGACACATGTGAACACTCCTTGTAGTGTGTCTTATAAGAGATTGGGCCTCCTTGACTGAACAAGAAGCCGGTAAAACAGGGACTTGCTCACCACTGTTGACATTTTGGGTTTAATATGATGTGACTGCACTTGGAATCAGCAGCTGCAAAATCCTGAGACACTTGGTTGCACAACTATAAATGGCTTTAGTTTCTTCTAGGTCCATGAAATTTTACAAAAATACAAGGCTCATTGCTATAAAATTATTCTATAACTTTAAGCAACTCTACTGGCAATATTTTTCAAAATAGATTTTCATGTAAAATACTGCCTGAAGAATACTACAGGTGCCTAGCCACCATCTATGAGTACTATAGTATGTGCTTTACCTACCCTGTCTCATTAAATCCCTGCTGTCATCCTAAGAGGTAGATACTCTTCATCCCACTTTAGAGATATGAAAAGATGCTTGAAGATTTTAATAACTTACAGTCAGAAGAGTAATAAACATCAAAACTACTTCATTGAAGCTGTGGAAATAAATACTAAACTAAGGCAACCAAAAGATTCTGGAAGACCTGACAGACTTTCTGTTAAGTGAGGGTCGCAAGAAGCAAAGTCTGAGAGAAGATTTATCTGGAAGTGACTCAGTGAGGACAGAGGTCACTGTCAGAGGTCACTCAGTGAGGACAGAGGACTGACATTCTCTCAGAGGTCACTGATAAGGGCTTGAAGGAGGCAGGACTGGGAAGGGCAGGGATCTGAGGAAAAGACCCAGAAAGAGTGACTCACAGAGTGCCACAAGGAACCTGTGAGCTGTACCCTGCAGCTGTCCGGCCACAGGCATTCTTGCACCTAAGAGTCCCTGTGGTCCCCAGAGGAAACACAGCCACAGGTTCTTTGAAATCACACCAATGATACTGGCACACAGGAGGACTAGAGAGGGATCTGAGCAGTCTGGCTGGAACACTGACATCCTCTCTACTCATTCAGCAGCAGAGCTGGCTCGCACCCAACTGCAAAGTCTGAAAGCTCTCTGCAGTTACAGCAGGATTAGAGGGAATGCCTATATGTGGGGCTGCACACTGACCGTGTATCTCTAGAAGGAGTAGGTGACTTAGGGTAGTGCTTTGGTTTATTAAAACTGGTCGGATTTGAGAGCCCAGCATCTTCAACTACAGGATGAACAAATGTGTTGTCAGGGAAGCATCTTAATCTTTTTAACCTGAAGATGAGATGTGCTTCCCTATTGCCTGGCCCTGTGGCCCTGGGCCAATCACTCCCCCACGTGAGCCCCAGATATGTCTCTCAGCAGCAAAGGGCAGAAAATTATCAACCTGATTTTGTCAGAATAACCAAATGTGATATCTGTGAGAGGGCTTTGCTAATGGCCAGCTTGATATAGACAGGTGGATTAAACAGAGGAAATCACATTTCTATTCTTATGGACTGCATGTGGGTAGGCACAAATATGGTTAGATGTTAACTTCAAGGATTGGAAATGTTTTAATCCTCCTCTCCCAAAAACCCAACTCTTCCTGCTCCCTAACATCGTTATCCAACCCATCATGCAGTTGGAGATAGATATGGAAAAGAGCAGCCTTGGGCTTCACCTGGCATAGAATAACCCAAAGCAGCTACATCCTCCCAAGTTGTCACCCTCTACAAGGACCTACAGCTCACACCTCTCACTCATTCACTAGCCTTGACTTTCTCTGCTTTCCCTGCCCAATCTGCACTGAGCTCCCTAGCACCCCATAAGAATAGGATAGGATAAATGCATTCACATGAAGGTCAACTAGGATGTAGAATAAACACTCCTCTTGTGGAGCACAGCTGTGACTCAAAATAGCCCATTTCAGTGAAAAGCTGGTTACACATTTGGACACTAGAAATTGTACCCAAGACATGACTTAGGCTTAAGTAAAGCTAATATTGTTCATGAGAAGAACAAAACAAACAGAACCTCAATTATATGGAATAATTCTTTCTCAACTGTCTCTTGTGCAAGTAAATAAAGAATAGATTTTTCTGTGATCAGAAAAATCTGACTTTTGCCTCTGCTTTCAATATTTATCAGCTTTGTGACTTACAACATTATTCAAACCTCAGTTTTCCCATCTGTGAAATGGAGGTAAGAGAACCTCCCTCCTGAGTTTACTGCAAAAAGAAAGCACACATGAATTGTTGAATACAGTTCCTGTTGCATGATAGGCATTCAACAACTGCGATCAATAAGATCAACAATAACACATAAAGAGACTGGGCCAATGCCTTTGACATGATAAGTCATTATTATTATTATTATTACCATTATAATGCTCCTCACTATTTCAGTTCATACTCAGGCATACTAAAAATATTGGTGAAATTAATGAACAAACAAATGGTTGCAACAGACAAGCTTCCTAATCTATACAGAAAAGGAAAACTCATCTCAATATCCCCGCTTTTTGGGCAGAGACTTGAACTCAGGACCTTGCACTTGCCAGGCAGGTCTTGTGCTGCTGAGCTATATCCCCAGTCCCCTGAATTCCTTTTTTTTTTTTTTTTTTTTTTTTTTTTAACTTTTTTCCCCATAGTTTTATTAAGAAACAAATAGCAATGAGACAGTTTCAAATCAAATTGGTAGGACAGTTCTGAATTCCTTTCTTAAAGAATCCTTTTCATTCAAAACCTCTTAAGCGTCTGTGAATTCAAACTGGTTAGGATAGATATATAGCTACATTCTCTTAATTCAATGAATAGAAGGATTTGTTCTAATGGTGTTTGTAAATAGGATACCATGTGTGCATCTTTACAACAAATAACCACTAGGAAGACAGTATGCAATGTGTTAATCATTGAAACTGTCCTACCAATTTGATTTGAAACTGTCTCACAGCTATTTGTTTCTCAATAAAATTATGAAAAAAAAAAAAAAAAACTCTTAAGAGGTTGGGTTTCACAGGCCATGCTCTTCTCATTGAAGCTGCCCCCTCCTCAGCCTGAGGGGTGCAGTGCCTCCACCTCCAAGCAGACACACTTTCCCCAGGCAAGGGGTTGCACCGCAGGCTGTGGGTCACCAACACTGGTGTCTGGGATCAAAGCAGAAGGTGCTGCAACTAGCGACTGACTGTGGGTTGATGCTAATGTGCCTGACTCCAAAGCCAAATGTCAGAAAAAAAAATCACAGATGTTTGTGTTTATTTTTGAGATAACAATTACCTTGACTTTGTGAAAATACAAAGCTATTCGATATTCAGGTACTCAAACACTTCTCCATGGCAGTGAAAAAAAAGAAAAATGTAAAATGCCAAGAGTATCACAGTGATATCAGTCAGACAGCTAGGTGGATTAAAGCGCCTGCTTAGGCAGATGAAGGGACAAGGGTTTGATCCTTAACTTGCTGTGCTGGCCCTGCCCCCGAGGCGCGCTGAGACAGTGATTGGGGCTGGGCGTGGTGGCACACCTGTAATCCCAGCCCTTGGGAGGCTGAAAACAGGAGGATCACTATGAGTCTGATCTGTGTAGCAAGACCCTGTACTAAATACATTTAAAAAAAAAAAAAAAATCAAACAGATATCCAAGGGGAATAGGCAGGAAATCTTAGGACTGAGACTCTTATGAGGAAGGAGAGATATTCACTAAATACCTACATAAAAACAGTTGTCATTAATTGAGAGATATGTAAACTTATCTCACTTATCTTCATACTAGATTTCAGGGTTACTACAACAAAAAAGCACAACTTGGTGGCTAATTTTTTCACAGTTCTGAAAGAAGGACTAGCAGTCCAAGACCAAAATGCCAGCGGACTTGATTTTCTCTGATGCACGCAGCAGGAAGGGCTCCTGGAGAGAGCTGGCTTATAGATGAACACCTTCCTTCCTGCCTCTCCACGTGGGGGAAATTCTGTGTTCATGTACCTCTTTTGTGCGCCCTAATTTCTCTCACAGAGGCACCAGCAGTTTGGAGCAGCGTCTGCTCCAATGGCCTCATTCTAATTTAACACACTGCTTTAAAGACCAGCTCCAAATCACATATATTCTGAGGTGCTGGGGTTGGCCATTCATATACTAATATTAGAGGCCACAATTTTACCAAAAGCTGTTACAGTGATTCCCAAGTTATTTAGGAGGATGTTAAGGTCCACTGTGTGTGACATAGCTAGTAAATGGTGAAAGTAGAATTTTTTGAAATACAATTTTTTAGTACTTAATAATTTTACAAAACAAGGGTATAAATGTGATGTTTTCATATATATACATATATATATATATATATAATATAAATCCTCCTATTATTCTCTTTAAGTCCCCCTACTTTCTCCTCTTCCTTCCTTCCTCTTGTGATATTGCACTTCCTTTCTACTTTCAGGACGTCGTTTTTAGATTCCACATAATAAAGGAAAACATGAAATTTATCTTTCTGAATCTGGCTTATTTTGCTTAACAAGATGGTCTCTAATTCTATCCATTTTCCTGAAAAATGACATAATTTTGTTCTCCTTTACAGCTGGATAGTACTCCATAGTGTGTGTACTCTTCACACATTACCTTTGTCCATTCATGTGTTCATAAGCACCTGGGCTGATTCCAGTTCTTGTGGACATTCTACAATAAACATGGGTACGCAGGCATCTCCACAGTGTGCTGGCTAATTCTGAAGACAGGACTTGACCCGTGATCTGTTCCACATGAAGCTTCACTATCTCACCATGTGACACTACCTCTAGAAGCTGATGAGCAGTGCAAACACATGAAGCAAAGAGTGACATAAACATCAGTATTTACAGGCTACTGATAGACTAGGTTTGTGCGGGTGGTTTGCTTTGAAGCCTGTTTTGAAATGCATAGTAAGTAAGTATAAGTCTTGCAGTTGTAGATTAATTTACATTTGTTCCTTTGCTACTACAGAAAATTTCTCTAAGTAATCCGCCCCTGCAGAGACATATGCCTGCTCCAACTAATTATTTACAACATTGTTCTGCACTCCTAATTCAGAGTGCAGAGTGCCTGTGCCAAGTCATGAGCCCCCCATCTCTCACAGTTTGTAACCCATCTGGCCCCCATTCCATGGACTATTGTTGGTGTTGGTGTGGCCTCTCGGTCACCTCTCTTCCTACGTGGAGTGGGAGGAGGGGGGTCCCTGGTGAGTAATGGATCGATAACATTTTGGCTGATTCCCTGTTGACATGCATGACCAGTTTTCTCTTGTGAATAATTACATTTGCTTTTGCAGAAGGATTAATTCACTTTACTCAAGAGCTTTTCTGATTTTCTACTATTAAAAAGCCACTTTCAACAATCCCCCCAGCTCAGAAGAAAGGGAGTCCAGCTCAATGTGGGTGATCCAAGTTGTCAAAATCCATGCCTTAGAGGGAGCATAGTTATAACCAGAAGAAAGGATCTGAGCGTGCGTAGGTGAATGAATGCATGTGTGGGTGTAGATACATGTAGTATGAATATACATGAGCATAAACATAAATCTCTCACAATTGTGATTTTTCTCATTAAGGTGACTCTATGTCCCTTTACTCCTGGTTTCCACCTATTTCAAAAAGCCTACTAAATTAAAAGTACAAGCAAATCAGATACTGCACATTTCAGATAATAATACAGTCAAAAAAAAAGAGGAGCAGATAATTGGAGACATATTCACAATTAGACTTAACTCTCTTCAAACAAAGAACACTCCCCAGTTAATTAATGTTTGTCAAGCATTTTAAAATCATACAATTCAATGTCCTAGACATTCCCACCTAGATATAGGAAGACAAAGAGCCAGGGGTTGGGGAGAAGTAGCTCAGACTGGCTCTGGTCTTGCCTCACTCAGTTATTCATCAAATTTACCAAAGAGGAAAGCACCATATACACACAAAGTAGCTGGAACTAAATTTCCTTAAAAGCTATTGCTCTGCCTCTTCCCCTCATTTTTCTTTTTTAGTGAAGGGGGAATAATTCTTCTGAAAATCATTTCACAAGAGCAGTAACATCAATTCTTAATTATTAATATCACAATTTGTTATTTATTGAGCATCAACAGTGCATTAGATGTTGTACAAAACACAGAGAGTGCCAAGTCTTAAATCAAGGTGATTCACATACAAGTACGGGTCTTTAGCCATTTGCTTTATTTTGTTTTGGGTTTTCCTTTTTTCTTTTTTCCTTTGTTGGATGAGTTCTTGGGCAATGAGCTGGATAATGAGGTGCTACCTGCCTTGAAAGAAAGTGTCTTCTTAGCACTTAGTTTTATCACCCACTGCTCACAGCAGAGCAGAGAATTTACCTGCGAATCAAAGACCCTGAGCTAGGGAATGAACATCCAACAGCTTCCAAAGTCCACTGATCATGCCCCTATTTTAGTAAAAGATTTGAGCAGACACTCTACTATTTCTATATATCCACTTATAAGTCATATGAATACAATGTTGTACTATTACATTATAATCATTATCTAAGTTTTAAAAGGACACCAAAATAAAATATTTAAAATAATTTTTGTTTTATTGTATTTTATTAATAGAGACAAAGATTTTATTTTTGCACTGACTGAAATGATACTGCCATTGATAGCATTTATTGTTTTTAGAATAATACAGTAGAATGTCTCACTATTTCTTAAAGTCATACTTTAGTATTTTTGTGATATAGAGATTTGAAGATTAGGTACAGGTTTAATGATTGTCATTGCCAAGAAAGGAGCTTCTCAAAAATGTCCATAAAATATTAGAAAAAGCGCTTTGCATGTCTAAGCTTCCTAAATTATGAAACATTTTTAATCCAATTCACTAATTACATCAAAGCTTTTGTGAAATTTATTAATAAATTTCATTTTTCCAGCTCTATCATTTGTCTTTGCCAGAAAATTTGCAGTTATGTTTTTATTCATTTAATAAATGAGTTCTACAAAATATACTAAAATTCTGCATTGTATAGTCCGTTTTGAAATTCTATTACTAGTTTTTATAAGTTTACAATGTATGATTTTTTTTCTTTATAAGTTTTGTTGTTGTTTTTTCTAAAAGGGAACTAGCAAGGCTGGGAATTTAGCTCAGGGGTACACAGTGCCTACATAGCAAGCATGAGGTCCTGAGTTCAATTCCCAGTATTCCCACCACAAAAAAAAAAAAAAAAAAAAAAAAAAAGGAGCTAGCTTCATACCTTAGAGAAGAAGTAAGTTAGCTAAATTGATTGTATAAAAACCTTCATTTAAGTCCTACTTCCATCTGAGCAACTACATTGAAGACAGCAATGTGCAATACAAAAACCATGGTTGAGAACTTCTTTTTTTTAACTTCTTTTTTTTTTTTTTTTTTTTGTATTTTAGAGAAGGGTCTACACAGTGTTCAGACTGTCACTACTAGATTGAACTCGTAGTGATCCGACTGTTTACAGCCTCCCAAAAGCTGGGATTACAGGCAGGCGCCACCATGCCCAGCTTCAATTGCCATCTCAGCAAAACCTCTCATCTTGTTCTTCTAAATGTGTACTGTTTCTAATGTCTTATCAATTATTATTACACTCTTTTTAAAATAATAAAATAAAAAAGTCAAGAAAAAATGATTAAAGTTTATTGAAAGCAAATATTAATGCTCCATTATTTGTCCAATCTTGCAAACCTATATCTGTTCATCTGAGCAACAGATTTGTCCCTAAAAATATGTAATACATGTAATGTAACAACCATTGGTAATTTGCTGTTCTTGTTTGAAAATGCATACCATATGTATTGTTATATGTTACTCTGTTTCTGTCTTTATTTTTGCTATCTGTTCTTGTTTTTACTCTTTAAAATAAATTAAATTAAATTAAAAATAAATAAAATAAAGCTTACTCCTTCACTGGCTAGTTGTGTTATTCTGGGGAAATCACTTTACTTTTTTCCTCACCTCCAAAATAGACTTAGATATCCCTGCTTCCTGGGACTGTGGGAAGAGGCATCAAGCTAGCCCATTTAGAACAGAACACTGCCCAGCCCACACACGTGAGGGGACCTATGAAGTATGCTTATATTTTCAGAAATATGTATCTTGGCCTCCTTCCAATGTGACTAGTCATTATAGGTCTTGATTGCAGGAGATTTTCTGTAAGCAACAACAAAGCACAACTTTCAGTTTGGCTGTGCTTTAATTATTTCACCCCAAGATAACCACAAACCTCTTCGCACCACAAAATATGTTCATAGTTCATTCCCCATTTCATTCAAATGATCATAAAGATTCTACTATAGACAACTCTACTGTTTAAAACAATATAGTCCATAAATTTACTTCACAAGGTACCACTAAACTGTGATGCACGGCAACAGGCTCACATGAAGAAACAAACGAGGACACTGCTGAGCACTGGAGCTGAGAACCCCTGCCCCAGCTGCAGGATCCAAGGCTGTCTGTCCCTAGACCCCAAAGCCCAGTAAGCTTTCTTTCTTTCTGTACTTTTAGATCAAAATGTAAATAAATATAAAGGAAATTGCACTTTTCTTCCACACTCTGCCAAGGAGTCCACTACTCTGGCATAGTGATTTCCTAACAAAGATTCTCTGGATTCCAACAGAGCTTCTAAATCGGTCGCTGGGTGAGGCCTGCTGTTTTTCCAGCTTGCAGCTTCCTGTCTGACAGGCAATACTAGCTGACCTCCCTGGGCGGACAGCTCTTTTACAGTGGCTTTGACAGGTGGCCGTCATCCTAGACATTCCTGAAAACAAAGAGCTTATTACCTTTCACGGCAGTCCTTCTAATTTCTGGATTCCTGTAATTGTAAGGAGAGGTATTCTTCTACCTTCATGTAATTTTATCCAATGTTGTGATATTTTTTGCTCTCTTGTGTCACGTAGAAATAACTCATCACCATTTCCTCTCTCGTCTTTGCTCCCTAGATCCCTAAATAACACATTCCACTTGGATTCTAGAATGTTTTCCCATCCTGATTTCCTTCTCCTGGCTATTTCCCTACTTGGAAATATAGTCCGATACCCCAAATGACACTGGCTTTGAAAGACAGAGCACTCTGGGTGTGTGACTTCCTCTGGTTGCCACAGCAGTGGCGTTGTTAATGGCAAAGATTCATCTGTGCCGGCTGATATTTATCTCTCTCCATTTGGGTGCCTTACATGGGTGCACCGTATGTATTAGTTCATAGTAGAAATCCTTTTCATAGTTGAGTTGAGGGATCTTCAAGCTCTCCTCAAATTCCTTTTCTGTCTGCACCTCTGTAGCATATTGATTCACAGTACAAAGTACTAACATTATGATAATATTTTGTGACGCTCCCTTAGTCCTACTTCTTACAATAAAGTATGGACATAAGAATAAACACTGTGACTGAGTCAGACCAGCCACCACCACAAAGGCCCAGCCCGGCTGCACAACTTTTAGCAGGACATGATTTCTGCAGTTCTCTACCCTTACCTCTAAGCTGAGGATATCGACACCTACCTCCAGACCTCAGAAAGTTTTAGTGAGAATGAAATGAATTATAAATTGTAAAAGATATTTAAAGTTGTGTATTTTTTCAATACAACCTGTAGTTACTTAATAAATATTAATGAGAAAATAAAACTGATGAATGATAGACCAGACTGAAGAACAGCAAGAAAGGATAGCCCGAGGAAAAAATACAACATAACATCATGCAAGCTCTTGGCACCTTAAGACAGCATCTGTCGCTGATGGCAACACAGGACAGATCACAATGCTTGAAGTCCAGTGCAGTGCTTAAAGAGTGCAGGGCTTGCTTTCTGATGAGGGATCATCCCACCCATGATTTTCAAAGCACCATGCAGCTAATGAGGCGTCGAGTGGCACCTGTTCAGAATTTACCCAGGAAGAAATGTAATGAGTAAAAGCAGGATCTAAGAGGTGCGGCTCACATTCATCAACACACATTGCTAGCCTTCTGGGGACAGCAGAATATTTACCTGCTGAGCAGCAAATCCCAGATGACTGTTTAAGTAAGAGATAATGATTAATATCAAGCTAAAAGTATGTGCCTTTCTACATTTTATTGCATAAAATACACTAATGGCATATGTATGAAATAAAATTGCATTTCCAACAAGTTGTTCATTCTTCCATGAAATGCACATCACAGGATGTTTACTCCCATGCATTTAATCATCCATCCCTTTATTCAACCACACAGCTCTTAGGTGAATACTAAGTGCCAGATCATATTCCAGGCACAGTAGGACTAAAAGATGAACAACTTTGTGGTCTGGGTATGGGAAACAGAGGAGAAGGAAAAAGATGGGATGCACAATTGTGTCACTGAAGACTCACAGATGACTCAAGGTGCAGTGGGCTTACAAGTGGTTGGGACTTAGTTGCAGATCAGAGAAACCAATCTCACAAGCTTAAGTAGAAAAGGATTTAATGCAAAGAATTAGATATTAACAAAATATTTAAAAGGTCAGGAGAACAAGTCTCTACTAAGCCTAGAAGAATAAGTCCTAGAACAGTACTCCTCCAGAACTACCACCCCAGTACTCTCTGGGCCATGTTCAGGAAGTTTGGAAATCTAGGGACTTGCCAGTGCAACAATAACCAGTTCCAGGAATATGCCTTGTATTCAACTTCCCATGGATCATAACTGTCAGAACTTCTTACATCCTGACTGGACAGCAAAGGTGAGGGAGCAAACAAAGGCTGACAGGCCGCCATTGTTCTCCCCATCTGACTTAGTCTTGTGACTGCATCTGAATTTAAGTCTTGAGTAAATGCAGAGTCCCATATGATCTCAGGAGCCCTAAGTATAAGAGAGACTCTTTCCAACTTCTGAGGTATAGGAACACAAAAGAGAGGTTGGAGGAATTATGACTTAGTCCATCAAGCTCACTCAGATGAGTTAGAAAATGTAAAAATAGAGAAATCTTTGGGCACTGAAGGGGGAAGTGCTGAAGGCAAGAGGAACAGCATGTCTTGAACTAGCTAGGATTAGACTACATCCCTGACAAGCTTTTACAGAACCAAGGACAGCATTTCAAATATCTAATTCTTTTCGGACATTGCTGTAACTGATGAGTAATACTAAAGTGAAACCCATAGGAGTGTGGTGTTCTGACGAAATGCATAGGAACTTGGAGATAAAAGAGAACAATGCAGCAGCAGTGCCCTTTCCAGCTCTGTCACTAACAGCATCCCTTGGGAGGTCACCTAATGTATCTGGTTTCATTTTTCCCATCACTGTTCAGGAGATTTCCATGATTTCTAGCTAACAGAGATGAATAAGCAATAGAAACACCAAAGCGCTTATCGTCTTGCTATGAGTAGTTGTACACAGTAGTTAAACACTATTTAAGGAAGAGGGATCTGCATGGTATTTGCAGAGATTTACCTTGTGAACAGTAAATTCCTTTCCTAGTAGCATGTTATGGCAATGTCAAGATAATTTTACAGTGGTAGTCACTAAACAAATGCTCATTCATATGAAATAAAAGTGTGATAACTATGGAACTGAGTGTTCCTTGGAAATGCAAGACTCTTCCAGGTTTTCCTCTCATGGTGTGTTACAGAGATCTGGAGTCACGCAGCACATGTGGAGCGGCCAGGTAAACAAGGGAGGGAGCCAGATCTCCGCACTATTTGCCAGGCCTTGTGCTCAGCCAAGGTGAGTACTTGGCATGCAGCGTAGACTTCATTTCTCAATATTCATGAATATGTAATTCATCTAGTCACAATAGGTGTGCTTCGTGCAGTTGGGAAAGCCACATGTTATTTCCTTGCTGTAATGGCCTCCTCTGCCCTGCTTTGAGGCTCAGCAGCTGTTGAAGGTCAAGCTACCCCTGAGTTACCGAGTTACAGCACGCAGATGGTGGAGACCATGTGGCGTGTAAATCACCTGCAGGAACACAGCAACAACGGACTCCAAATCTCAAAACTCTCTTTCTCTTTCTCTCTCCCCCAAGAGGAAACGGTAGTCCCAGCAAGCTATGAAAGATAAGATACAATCTGATCAACTTTTCAAACCGATGATGGGCAGAGAAAATACAATCAAACACAAGCTGGCCGTTTCATTTGGTTAGATTTTTTTTCCTCTGCCCTTGTGTGAGCATCAACAATGACAAAAATGGAGAACAGTGATAAACAAGCAGCCGCATATAACCTCGGAATAAGCCCATGATGAAAGATAACTGGACGAAGTGACCTCAAGATTGGAGAAAGTCCCAGCATGGTGATGCACACCTCTAAGCCCAGCACTTGAAGAGGCTGTGGCAGAAGGACCACAGTGCACTTGAGGCCAGCCTGGGCTATATGTGAGTCCAACACATCATGAAACATGTAACGAGACCCTGTCTCAATAAAACAAACAAAACAAATGAAGAATGGAGAAAGACTAATTCTGGGTTTTGGGCTTTGCCCAAACAAATGGAGCTAGCAACACAGGTCTTCGCGGTTTTCTTCTTTTCTAAGTTTTATGCTACTGCAAACACACACATGCATGGGAAGAGAGGAAATTCATAGAAATGTTCTAAGTTTCAACTTGTTAACAATTATAAAATAAGAAATATGACTGTGGTATAATTGAATTGTCACCAGCGGGACAGAGGGCAATGCCACAGTTGCCTTGTATTTATAATGAGTCTCTTCTTACATTAAATTTCTTTTATTCCACTGAAACCATTATAAATACAAGGCAATGCCACAGTTGCCTTGTATTTATAATGAGTCTCTTCTTACATTAAATTTCTTTTATTCCACTGAAACCTGTGCCAGTTTATCCTATCTTGTTCTGTATAACTGACCTCTACTTTTCCACCATTTATATCTGCCAAAGTATTGGCTCTTTCAGTCTTCCTGCTTTTTTCCCACAAAGTAGTTCCCACTATGATTTTAGAAAGAACTTCTACAACTGATTGCCACCTTGAGAGATTTCTTCTGAATCCTGGCCAACTTGACTGGCTGTTACTTTGAAACAATGTAATGTTTAAACCTTAGGAATGCTTTATGGCTACCAGGTAATGAGCCCCCGTGGACAGCTGTGTTGCTAGAGTTGAGATTTTCCCCCCTGTTTTAATCTTGGTGATTTGTGGTGGCAACCCAGAGTTTATACAGAGCTATGAGAAGGTGCTCTTGGACCTGGGCTGTGATCAACATGGGGGTGCCTTAGAGCAGTGGTACCTCTTATGTTGGCTGTACAGCTGTCTCTGAAGGGTTGCTGTGAGGACTGCTACACGCACGCAGGAACTATGGAAAGAACTACTTACCCAGCTGGAGGGCCTGGCTCCAGAGTAGGGCTTGAATCAAGAGCACTTCAGAGGCCCTTTCGCTGAAAGCTCGGCCCTGATGTGCATGCCTTCCTATGGAGGATGCCTCTCCCAGCCTGCCAGGTTTATGTATACATGCCTTGGCTCAAGGAAAAGATAATTGCTTCTTGGAGGCAAAGGAGGATAGATGCAGGGTTAGCCTGGAAATCCTGTCTTTGTTCAGCAGGCAGAGAACTAAACTTGCCCTGACATAATGCAGGGGCATAGATGGATCAGCCAATTCTTTCAGGAGTAAAGAAGAACATTATCTGGCCGTCCCAACCAACCATCCTTGCAGGACTAACGAAGTGGGAAAGGACACTAGACGCTTCCTGTCTAAATATACAAACACAGGCTCATTTTGGTGCACTGTGTGTAGATAATTGCTCTGCGTTTTGCTTCATTTTGCCTGAGCAGTCTCAGTGCTTATAAGCTTCTGTGATGTGAGGTGAAAGTTTCTGCACAGGCATGATATATTAGCCAGAAATAATACCTTTTGCCAACTGCAATTTTTCTCATTTTCCTTAAGCTGCTTGCAGGAAAAAAAAAAAAAAAAAACCTGCTTTATTAATTATTCTAACCATTTGCCAGTTACTTAGGTTTTAAGGAGGCTTTTATGTGCTTTAAAACCACATTTGTGTTAAATACCAACGTAAATGAACCACAGAAATGAGCAGAAATGCTATCGTGTAGGATTGTCTTCCATAGAGATAGCAGTTCTTCCCCCACTACAGGCTATTTCACTCTGAGGACATTAAACTGTTATTAAGATTGTCTTCCCTTCAGGCCTCAAGGACAGATTTAATTTTGTACAACTCAGACTTGATGGCTAATAGCAATAATGCTGAACACAAACATCTGGACTCACTACAGGAAGTCCTTTCCTTCGTTTTGAGTTGGGGTGTCCACCTGAGTGAAAGGCACGCAAGAGGTTCTGTGCCTCAGCCACCAACCCAGAAAAGGGACGCAGAGATTTACTATAAAAGAAGCAGGATGGTTCACCATAAATGAAACCTGAACTTCAGAGAGCATCCTCCCACCACTAAAGTCATGGTGTATTTGTAATTTTTATATTTAGAAAATAGTAAGGCAAGAGATATGGAATGCAGAATTTCTTCTTCCCTTCCCTAAGAGAATCACAAATATTCCTAATGTACCCTAAGAAGGCTGGCAGGCCAAGTGAAGGGAAGGAATTTTCATAATTATATTTGAAATCTTGGTCCTAGTCCAACATGATGGAGAGAAGACTGCCAAAGTCCAGGGCTAGAGATTGCAGAAATCCAACATTTCTTTTAGAGTGTCTGGAGATGGAAATAAATATTACTTTTCTCCCCATTTTTATCCTTTTTGAAAATTGTTCCCTAAGGGCTTCCTGTGATTGTACCCTTTATGTCAGGGACTCTAACAATGGAGCCCAAGCGCTTCTCAATAATCCATGTCACTTGCCTCCTTATTACCTCTACCACCAAAATACTAACAAACACATATGTAGCAGAACTTTCATTGAAAAAGTGTAGGTCATTACCATGGGAAATGGAGGGTGTTGTGTCCTACACGGTAAGGAAAGCACTTGAAACCTCTTCTAGGTCTTTTCAAACATACAGCCATGGCAATTTTTCACTGGTTGTAAATATTATAGCTCTTTAACCTCCAATGATTTTTCTGATCTTTCTCACATCTTTTGCTCTGTGCCTATTATAAGGTGAATGGTTTTCTCCCTAAGTATTGCATAGTCAAGTCCTGACCCCAGTAACTGTGAATGTGACTAGAAACCGATGGAAGCAAGTTAAGATGAAGCTTTTGGGGGTGAGGGGGGCTAATCCAATATGATCGAGAAAAGAGAAGAGACACAAATGCATGAGGGAATAGTGTGTGAGGACAGAGGCAGAGGCAGAGGATGCATGCAACTGTAAACCAAGGAGCGCTGGGGACTGACAGCTGCCCGCAGAAGCCAGGCAGAGGAAAGGAAAGATCCCATCTAGACCCACATACAGAAAACATGGCTAGCTCTTCCTTTGATTTCAAGCTTCTAGCCTCCAGACCTGAGAGAACAAATATGTTACTTTAAGCCTCTTTTCCTGTGGTACTTTGTTACAGCAGCTATAGAAAATTATTACAACTGTACCCTTCCTTTTCTCTTTCTCTCCCTCTTATTTTCTCAACAGAGATATTTAGTATCTATTTTATTACTTTTAGGCTTAACCTCAGATCCTCATCTTTGACCTGTACACTACTGATGAATTCAACTTCCTGAATAAAGCCAACTCCCTCCTTGAGAGAAATCCTGGGGCCAGAGATCAAGAAAATATTTTTTCTCTACCAACTAGAGTACACTTAGATGAAAGGAAGAAATCCACGGGCTCAAATTAAATCTGAAGGTCTAAGCTCTACAAATCAGTGTCATTAAATAAGCGGGGCCTTTCCTTCCCACTAATTATCAGCTTCCTGTTATCCATAGGAATGAAGACCTCCGTGATCTTCGCTTCCCTTTTGCTTCATTGTGGACTCTGCACCAGCCAGCTGGATTCTTTCAGCTCCTTTGCAGTGTACTCCGTGGGCCTCACACTCCTGACCCTGGGCTTCTGCTGCCTAGAGCCGGCTTTCTGGGAACTCCTCCTGCCTCAGTCTCTTTCCAAGTTAATTCTAAAGTCTTCTGGAAGTCCTGTGAGGTGCTCCTCCTGACTATTCAGGACAGAGGCATGGCCCCCAAGCACAGGCCTTTATGGAACTCCCTGCTGTTCCATAGAAATGCTTATTAGTGTTTAATTACAACAGAAGTTCTTTAGGGCCTGTGAGCTAGCTCAGTGGACTAAGTGCCTGCTTAAGCAAGCTCAGGGACCAGGGTCGGCCCCACTCCCAGGCATGCTGAGTTGGACACTGAGGTGTACACCTATAATCCCAGCACTGGGAGGCTAAAAACAGAAGGATGACTACCAGTCTGAGCTGCATAGTGAAACCCTGGGAGGAGGGTGGGAGGGGAAAGGGGAAAGGGGAAGGGGGGGGGGGGAAGGGGGGAAAGTAGAAAGCTCTAAGAGTTTTTGCATCTCACGTCTGGATTCGACTTTGCCCACAGGGGGGGAGGGGAGGGGGAGGGGGAAGAGGTCTTTTAATTCAGCTTCTCAGGGACCTGATATTTTTAAATCCCTCTGAAAGGTGCGTTTAATGCTCAGGATACAATAAACGATAAGTTTGTGTGGCTTCTGCTGCCTTGTCCCTCATCCCTTCCACTCCTACTAGCTGAGTTTAATGCTTACTATGACGAGGTTGTTTTTGTTCCCAAACCTGTTTATGGAAGTTGTGCTTGATTACTATAATTTTGTAGTTTAATTAAATATCACATAAACTGTTCAAATATGAATATAAAAAGAGAGTTGCTGTTTCTATGAAAGCTAAGTTAAATGCTTTTGGAAAGACCTGAAAAAGCTGGTGGGGAGGGGGTGTTTGTTCTTAAATTAGTTGTAGGCAAGACAAGTGTAAAAGAGTAGAAGAAAAAATAGAAATCTAAGTGAATTCAAATTTCTTCACAAGAGTCCGTAAGTTCTCCCTCCACCTAAGCACAATAGAAAGATATAATGAATGTTTACTACAGTTAAAAGACACATTAACAAGAATAATATGTGTGTTTGAATCAAAGGGGAGTATTCTAAGGGGAACTGCTGACAATGCGTCTTCTATTGTAATATATTTTAAAAATTTAAACATTTATCAAATTTATGGATCATGCTTCATATCTGAAACTGGGAATTATGGATAATATGTATGCCCTATCATTTTGAGTGGATTTTATGCAACAAATATATGTTAAGAAAAAAAGGGGCCAGGGAGATGGCTCAGTGGAATAAGCGCTTGCCTGGCAAGCGCAAGGGCCTGAGTTCAATCCCCGGTTCCACACAAAAAAAGAAAAAAACAACTTTCTGTTACTAGACCATTTTCAAAGAAAGTATCTTGCTTCTACCAAATATGGCAAGTTAATTTATGTCTTTTAAGTTAAAAAAAATGTATTTAAATACAGACATAAAATGTTTTCCTCTTTATGTTTTACAATGAACTAACTACTGGCCAATACTCTCATTGGAGAAGGGGACTTCACAGGAAATATGCAATCATTTGATTAACATGCAGTCATCTCCCTTATTTGACTCTGAGTTCCACCCAAAGGGGTACATGTGATTGCTCCAACACTGCAGTTCTAGTGCTCAGTGCTGGCACAAAGCAAATAAATGGTAAGATTATATCATGATCAGTAAGACATATAATAAATGAAAGATGATGTTCCTTTATTTTGTCCCATGTGGACGCAGTACATGATTGTCTTAGTTACTCTCTTTGTTGGGACAAATGTCCGACACTCAAAATGAAGGAAGGAAAGGTTTATTTAGCTCACAGTTACTGGAGGTTTCAGTCCATACTCAGCTGGCTCCAAGGCAGAGTGGCACACGGAAGAAGGCAACCTTTCATGGTGGCAGCAAAGAGCAAGAGCACAAGGGAGGGGTAGCAGCAGCTCAAGCAGCTGGCTTCTCTTCCCACCTTACACTGTAATGCAAATTACCTGCCCCAGGGTAGGTGCAGCATCCACACCCACAGTAATCAATCACAAACTCCAGAGGCTGCCCCAAGACTGCATGAGGCTTTGGGGGGACACCTAGACACAAACCATAACAATGATGTAGTCAAACATTTTGGGATCTTTCTAAAGAAGACTAAAATTGGGAAAGACAGAGACAGCCTCAAAACTATTGTAAGCAGTGCTAAACAGCTCTGTAGAAAACTGCTCAGTATGAGGAGAGCAGTATTTTTCCCCTAACTGATATGTAACCCTCCCCCAACCCCTCCCCACCTGCTGCTTTACCTGAACAAACCTCCCTCTGCAGGTACGAGGCTGTGCCAGGGAACCAAAGAGACACCTCTTACTCTTCTCTCTGTGCTACGAGAAGTCTATTGTCCTCCATGACACAGCCTTTGTGTTTTGTTTAACAGGTGGGTTTTATTCATAAAAATGATAAACTTTTCCCTTTTCATATCCATTTCCAGCCTCTCTGGGTAAAAACAAAACTTTCCTTGAGGAAATGATGTAAACGCACTCAAATATTCTTAAAAGATCCTACACAGTACTAAATATTTCTATGAACTAAACCATATTTCTTTTAATTCACTGTGAAAAAAGAAATATAAATGAAGTAGTGGAAAATATAAATAAAAATTTAGAAATGCTTTTCAATTCCTGCTTCATTATGATCTCCCTCCGTAAGTTTCAACTTCCTTATCTATAAAATGGGATTGATGAAGATATATGTCCTACATGCCTGACAGAATTATTATAAGGGATCGAATTAAGTAATGTACATAAAACCCTTGAAATACTACAAAGGATGATGATGTAAATGCATGCCACTGTTGCTACAAGGTCGCCTACGCCACACTTTCTCCGTAGCTTCACTCCTGCCCTTCTTGTTTGTTCCAGGCAGACTGCACACAATTCATTTCCTTAAGCACAGACACAAGCAATCTTCTGTTATTACACATGAAAGGAGGTTAGAGGCTACTGATTCTGGAGTAGACAACAATAGCCTTGCTCTAACAAACCTTTTGGGAAAATCCACAGGATACTCCCCCCCCCATCCTGTCCAGTCTTTTTAAGATACGGAGCCATGAGTCAAAGCCCCTGTGAAAATTGTAATTTCAGTGTGGTTTAAACTTTAACAGCTTTCGTATCCATCTGTAAAATGTCATTTCTGTTGGTTCCATCTTAGTAGTTCAAACAATAGGGAAAAGAATCACATACCCACCTCCCTCAATAAAATGCAAAACTCTGCAACTCCCTATAATGTATGGGCACTCAAGCTAGACTAATTTATGATATAGTTACTTTTATTTTTTAGCATTTTTATTTGGCACTTATGCTACATAATTAATGGTGTTTACATGGAAAGCGTGTTTAACTAATGTAAATGGCATAAGTGGATTACTGAGCAAGCCTAAAAACAAATAAATATTTTTCTCTTTTGAAAATATTTTTTCAATGTCCTTTAAATGTCTGGCACAAGAGCAGAGATTTTAAAATGTCAAAAGAGATACAGAATTTAAGTTTCTGAGGTCCATTTCTCCTGGGAAACAGGCTTATAATTTTGTATCCTACAGTGATTGGCTTGGGGGAAGTTAAAAGTGACCCCAATAGCTGAGCAATCCCAGACCCAGAGGCATGTCTTTTCTTTGGAAGGATGCCAGTTTTTCTCCATGACCTTAAACATAGCACAATATCTGGGCCTTACAGACCATTTCCTGTAGTTTACAGGAGTGAGAATGACAGACTCACAAAATAAACTAATATGCTTACTATAAAGACCAGAAAAATGACAGGGAAAGAAACTCATCTCTGCCATCACAATTACATCAGCCAATTGTGACATTTACTGGGACACCCCCCACCTCCGTGTAAGTTGGTATCACATGATCTTTCTTTTTTTTAAATTAATTTTATTGAGAAACAAATAGCAATGAGACAGTTTCAAAACTGATTAGTAGGACAGTTTCAATAATTAATACATTGCATATTATTGTCTTTGTAACAGTTACTCATAGTACAAGATGCAGACATGATATCTTGTCCAAACACTATTAGTACAAATCTTTCTTCGCATTGAATTAAGAGAAAGTAGTTGTATATCTATCCTAACTATTTTGTATATACAGATACAAAATGGTCCTTCATTGTATCCCCTTTCCTTGTTTAGTTTTGTCAGAGATGGGTATTTCATTGCCATTTAAATATTGCAAGTGTGGGTAGCATATGATCTTTGAATGGCAGCACAGAGCTGAGTTACCATAAAATAGAGCTGGCATAACAGTCACTACCTGCCAAGACATATTATTTTCTAAAGATTGGAACAAGAAGGATTTGACATCAAAGGCTGTTTCCTTACTCCTGCTTTCCCAGAGGCAAAGAGCCAAGGCAGCAGGAATAAAAATGCCTCTCCTATATCCACATGTTCAGCCTTTAGGAGGACAAAGAGGAAAGCCCCAGCTTCAAGTCATTACTGTAAGAACAGATAATGTGTCCTCAAAAGCACTCTGGAGTTATCTCAGGAGGTGCAGGCTAGACTGTCCCAGCATATGTTCTCTAGAGGAGGGTCTGGCCTAAGAGCTGACTGCCAAGCACACAGGTTATTGAGACCTAAGAGAACAATTCAATCCAAGTGAGTTCTGATCAGACCAGAACACCAAGATCCCTGCTCCAGTCTTATCCAGGTTCCAGGGAGTTAGCCCAGAACTGGAGTCCAGACTTGGAGGACAAAATGAAGGTCAAATACATACAAGAAGCATGTTCTGAATCGTGTAAGACTCAGTGTTATCTTAAGACCTTGACTTTTACTTTCCTATCACCTGAAACATATTAAAAGCTATGTATATCATACATTTAATGATGTTTATAAAATACTTTTTATAATTTAACTTTGGAAATTATTTGGTTAAATTAATATAAAGTATGCTGATTTCTCAATACTCCTTATATTGTATTTTGAACTCTCACTTGGAGACAACATCTCATCTAAAAACTGTTTTCAAATGTAATGAAGTTGTCATGAGTGCTAAAACCAGGTATTAAGGAAGCTGACACAATGTTCTATTCACGACCATTGAATAAATGTTTATTAAATTTGCTTGGGCTGCACATTTTGAGGGCTTTTGGGGAAGATAATTATTTTTTCCTGGTCAGATTCCAGACATTTGCAAAGGCAAACCTTCTCTCCCTAGCACTGGGAATCCTGAACCTAGGGGTCAAACTGGTCTTCTGTGATAAAGGCCCTCAGCCAGGTACTCCCAAGTGACAAGGCATCCTCTAGCATAGTTATCAGAAACTCCCAGTGACTTCATGGGACATCCATCCTCAACTGAAACAATATACCCAGAGAGAGAGAGAGAGAGAGAGAGAGAGAGAGAGAGAGAGAGAGAGAGAGAGAATACAAAATAATAATA
>NW_004524616.1:10925325-10960911 GCF_000260255.1 Octodon degus
CAGTAATTCCTTCCTTTTGAATAGGTTTATTCCATTTTCACAGTATCTATCCTACCGGTAGCTTCAACTGAAATAATATGAAGCTTTCCAGACATGTGCCATCATGTAAAAAGCTAACAAATTCTTTCTAATTCAAATTATCAACATAAACAAATCAAAGAAATTTATAAATAATCAAGTAAAAAGCCTTCAGAATTGTTGGTCATTGGTGAAGCCAGTCTTTTCTTTCAGCTTGTGAAATCTTGTTTTTAAGTCCAATGGACTTTATAAAGTTTCATTTTCCAATGAGAAATGGGATTTTAAAGGTTCCCTGGAGTTATATTTCTACGAATTTTTTTATTGCTTCACAAAGTATAAGTCATGCATGCTTTTACCAAGGTATTTATAACTATACCCAAGATTATTTCTTTAAAAATGTGAAACTGTTAGGTTAAGTGACTTTTCCCCTGAAATAATAGGTCTTTTTGAGTGTTTGAACTCAAAAATAACCATAAGTAATCTGCTTACAGTCACAAAAATCCCCTCTTTAAACTACCAGCAACTACTGATTGATAAAAGTATCAACTTCAAAATTCTACTAAGGGATTCATTGCTGACTTTGGTTTGTTTTAGATCTTTTTTGAAGTCACAGAATACACATTGAGCATATAGTGACAAGCCCATGAATACTGGCAGCAGACAGCATAGGATACAATTCCAACACTCCATTTTTTAATTATTAGAATTTGGACAAGTTATTAAGCCTCCATTTTTTTCAGCTGCAAATGGTATTAATAATATTTATTAGGATTGTTCTCAGGATTAAACTTGTTAATGATTGTATAACCTCGAGCAATCAATAAATATTAGTTTTAAGTATTATAATTATCATTCATCATTTTCTCACTATCTACAATTCCAACATTTAAATCACCATGTCTGCAACCTGGACTGCTTGATTGCCTCCTGACATTTCCTTTTTGTTCCACTCCTGCCAATTCTAAACCCTTCTCATCTCCTTCCCAAAACTGAAGGATCCTTTCAAAAACAGAAAAGTGTTTAGCCCAATCCACTCCTGACAGGGACAGAAAGAGTAAAACAGAAAGAGGGACAGAAAATCCCCAGCTTCCCTTAGCACAAATCTGAAAGGCTGTGTGTTCCTCGCTACTTGGCCTGGCTGAGGCTTACCTTCTCTCCAAGCCTTCTATGTCTCAGCCACACTGATCAGTCCTGGAGCTCTGTCCTGGGCCCAGACCCTTCACATCCCAGTCCAAAAGCTATCTCTTCAACTAGATCACACTCCTGCTGTATTCTTCATATCATATGACTCCCCTTCGAAGAAAGCACTTCGCTGAAAAAGATGCATGACCTATTTAAAGGTTAAGTTCCTAAGAACTGCCTAGTCTACCCGATTTTTACATTTGGAGAGATCATGCCTACCAGTTTTGACCGTTCTATTCCCTATAAGCTAGTTTGGCCGGAAACAAGGACAGTAAATGGACCATACATTAATTAACGCATGCAGTGAGAGGTTCAGAGGTTCAGGCCTACACTGCAGTGTCGCCCAAAAGTCAGTTCCCACATCTGACACTGATCATCAAACATTTGGTTGCACAAAAGTAGGGCCATTTTTCTAATTTTTCAATCGTCTCCCCAGCTTTCCTCTCTCCTCTTGTTTCCTTTATTTTTATTTTTAAAGCTTTCTTATTCACAGTCAGCTTTTGGTTGTGGGTCACCCCTATTTTCTTGGCCCAGGAGCCACCCTGAGCGAGACCTTGGGACTGGGACCCGACTGGAAAGCAGAGAGCCCGGGCGGAAATGCGGGCGGAAGTGCGGACAAGCGGGCGGAAGCGTGGGGTGGGGGAGCGCGGGCGGGCGGAAGTGCGGCGCGCGGCCGGCGGAGGTGGGTGTCCGCGTTCGCGTGCGGGCGGTGGGCGCGCGCGGGCTGGAGCTGGCCGCCGGCGGGCAGGCCCGAGAGGGTGGCGCGCGGGCATGTCGCAACCCCCGCGGTGCCGATTGTCGTTAGAGGGAATTTAAACCCGGAGCTGTAAATCCGTGAGCCTCCGGGGGGACATTGTACGGGCGCGCGCGAATGTGCATCTTGCGGGGGAGCTCCCGGAAAGTGAATATGGCGGGAAGGGAAAGGCAGCTTTTGAAGGGAAAGCGGGAAACATCCAGTGACCCACAGACTTTCGGGCCCTGCGTTTAGTTGAAGCCTGAGGTATCCATATGATGGCATTTGGCAGCCGGCTGAGATGACTGCCTTTTAAAATACGTATTGTTGAGCCGCCATGTTGACCTTTAATTTGGGTGAAAGGTTGAAATGTGTGGGAAGGAAACGTGAGTGCCTGGCTTCCCGGGACCCCGCTAGCTGCCTGCAGCCCTACTGGGCAGAAGCGGTCTGCGGGGTGCTGAGCAGTGAGAATGAATCACACAGGGCAGTTCCCAACAGCCTTATCAGTCACCCCGACAAGTATCAGCTCACACTTTTTAATAAGTCTAAGAATGGAGAAGGCCCTACTAAATAGTCACCAACACAAATAGGCATGCGATTGTTTCTAAAACTAACAAGTTTTTGCCTGGGAGATCTTTATTCTTAAAAGGTAATGTTATTAAAGTACTTTTTTTATTTTAGGCCCTTAAATCAACGATGTGTCCCAGCATGAAACACCGTTTCTCAATCCTTCAAGGACAGGTCATACATTACTGTTTATCCCAACACAGCACATTTCCCAACCTAAGCTTGGGGCCCTTAGTTAACTGGTCACTCAAGCTATGTTTCATTGTGCATGACTCTGAGCAAGAGAAGGTGGCTATAAGAGAGCACCATCTCACATACTGATAATTTGTGGACTAGTTTATAAAAATGTATATGAACTTTGGCAAGCTCAGGGACCAGGGTTCGAGCCTCAGTCCTGCATGCTGTGCCAACCCCAGCGACAGAGTCCAGGCTTGGTAGTGTATGCCTGTAATCCCAGCACTGGGGAGAATGAAAACTAGGAGTCCGAGCTGCCTAGTGAGACCCTGTACTAAATACATACATTAAAAAAAAAAGTATATGAAGATCCACTAGTGTTTCAAACCGTGGACATTCAGTTGCATTATTGGTAAGCAACAGATTAACAAGTAGAAATACTGAGTGATTGTCATATCACTGGGATATAGCAGAACTAATAATGGTTCTATGTGAAATGTTGTAGTCTAATAACCTGGATTCTGTTCTACCAAGGAATTGCCTGAAATCAGAAAGACTCAATTTTGAAAATTAAAATTTGCGTGGTGCTTTAGACAGGCCCGATATTTTCTTTCCCTGCTTGCTGTGCTCCAGGAGTAGCCACTTCCAAGGAATGGTGACGTTTTCTTTTATACTCCACCAGAAGAATATGTAGCTATATAGCTTTAGATTCATATTAATAGGTAATATAAGTGAGAATTTTTCTAACTAGGGAATTTATTGACTTGTGTTTGTATTGTGTCCCAGTTGCCTGGATCTATCATGTTTTTAATTCCCCTGGAGAGCCATTATGGAGCGATGTCTTCAAAATAAGTTTATTTAGAAGTTTTTGTTTCATTGTTTTAAATACTCTAGCTAACCAATACATTCAGTTACGCAAATCCTACAGCTTGGGGTTTCAGAAATATTAAGAGTTTAAGATGTGGTACTAGTAGTAAAGTTTTCTATGTACCTTATTTTAAATCCAATTTTTGCTACTGCTTTAGTCAAAGAGTATACACCAAAAGAAACCAAAAGCCAGCTAGAATAGTTCCTGAATATGATTTCAATTTTGTTTGCAATTATTTTGAAGGAGAGAAACCATCTGGATCAGATATGTATAGCTAGCTATACAGATAGTGAAAACTCAGTAAGAATCTATCATCCTTTTCCTTGTATCACATACCAAGTTCTAGGGACAAGATCAGTTGAGGTAAACCTTTTGCAAATGGGAAAGGGATCTAGGGAAAAAGAGGAGAGAGTGGAAATAAAAAAGACTAATGTGCTGTGTGTATGTATAAACTCTCTACAATGCATATATTCATCATGTATCACAAATAGGTACTAATAAAAAATCACTTGGGTAAGAATATGCAAAGAAAAAAGTTGTGGTTAGGTTTAGCATAAATATATGATCCTCATCCTTAATTCCCCACCCCAGTATAGGCATAGGGATGAGGAAGCATGAAAACATTATTCTAGCTCTTATCTAAGTTAAAAATTAACTTTTCACAAATGGTTACAAAATTCAGTGTACTAAAGTATTATTAGAAGGTACTTATTTCCAAGGATTCAGAACATTTCACTATGGACCGGGGAGATAGTTCAGTGGCATAAGTGCCTGGCTGACAAGTGCAAGGTCCTGAGTTCAATCCCAGGTACTCCCCACCAGAAGAAACCCCACAGAAACAGAACATTTCACTAATGTCTTAGCCCTTTTTCTGTTGCTCTAACAAAATAACTTATGTGGGGTAACTTACGGAGTGAAAAGGTTTATTTGCCTCATGATTCTAATAGCTGGAGAATCTAAACATTATGGCACTGAAGTCCTGGCAAGAGTACCCTGGCTATGTCACATCATAGTGGAGAAACAAAGTTTGGAACTAGTTGCGTACAGAAGGGCTAAATGTGTGAGATGACTTCACTTTATAGCTCCCAATCTTAAGAGATTAATGGACTCTGAGAAGTAAGCATTAAACCAGCGTATCCCCCAAAACCCATCACCTAATTACTTTCCAATAGGCCTTTCCTCTTCAAGGTTCCACCACCTCAACCCCACCACATGAAGTACCAAACTTCCAACACATGAATCTTTGTGGGGTACACTCAAGCCATTTCCAAACTGCAGCAATCAGAAGTAATAATTCATAGCAGCCATTTTCTTGTATAATCTTTAATAAGGTAGTATTATTGTATTGTCACTCTTTCCTCTTCCCAAAGTGAGAATTTTTTAAGGGTGTGAATATATTTTAATTACTTGTATATTTCTAGTATCTAGTACATTGCAAACACTCGATACATGCTACAGAAGTGCAAGGGCAGTGTCCCTGAGGAAAAGTGGGCTCTGTAAAGGGTGCAGAAATATTGTGAATACAATAAGATAGAGAAAACAACATAAAACAATAGTCTTCTTTCACCAGTTACTAAAAGCAGTTAGAAGTAATGCTTTAACAGCTTGGAACAGGGAAGGACATATTTGAGAGTTCATAAATGGTCAAAAATTGCCTTTTAAGAACATCTGGCTGAGGGCCGGGGAGATGGCTCAGTAGAATAAGCGTTTCCCTGACAAGCACAAGGGCCTGAGTTCAAACCTTGGTTCCTAAAAAAAAAAAAAAAAAAAGATCTGGCCTGCTCAGTTGTAGGGCCTTTGTTGTGTTGACTGGAATATATAAGTCAAAAGACCCTACCAATCCTGTCTCCACACTCCCTCTGGTCCTGCCATGTTCCACTTCTCATACAAATGCCCTTTCAGCAAATACTGAGTTTTCATGGAAGTATGCTAAATTATTAGCTTACTTAGGGCTCTGATGTGTCCTGCCTCAAGGATAGAAAACCTGTGTTTTGATGCTAGTCTAGATTGCTCAGACAATACTGAAGAAAACCCATGCTTGTTTTTCCTAGTTTATTAATGACATTTAAAAAGGGCTTAGAGTAGGCATCTTTTTCTGTTGTAATCGGATAGTCAGGGGGTATATGTTGCCAGTGGGATTATAGCAAAAGCTAGAATGTTTCAACTGTAAATAAATGAACTTCCTCTAATTGTTCCAGTACTTTTTCATATTAATAATGAAATAATGGGGAAGTGGTATCTAGCTTAGTCGGGAAGGAAGGAAACGACATTGAATTATTTGATATTTTACTTTTTAAAATATACAGTCCTTCCAGGCAATCAAAAGAAAGGATACTATTATTTAATAGAAAAATAGTCAGTTAGGGCAACTTGGGTCATACTTCTAGGGGGAAAAAGACCTAAATTTGGCTGTTTCTCCAGGTTCAAAAAGTGAAATTAATGTGGATCTTCTTAGATTTAGAGGTTAGAACCTCATTTTATGATGAAAAAATTTTTTATCCAAAGCTGAGACTTTCTGTTCTCTCCAACTTAAAAATAAGCCTGAAACAAAATATGGTTTCTGTTATGTAGTATTCACTGAGGAGATATATATGTGTATTTTCCTTTTTTGAAAAAAAAATTTAGAAGAAATTGTACTGATGGCTTCTATTTCTGAAATTCCATGCTCATTCAGTATGTTATGGCTCAAGGAAAAAATATAGACAAGTGAACAAAAAATGCAATGTGAAGACCCAGTTAAACATCATTGTCCTTTTCCAAAGTCATTTTCAATTGTAAAAGGTTAAAATAATCTGTTGAGGAACAGACGAGGACTCAGGTAGACTGTCACATTTAAGAGTTCCCAGGGGCTCCCCTCAGAGTGGCTCATTTCCAGCATTCAGATGGAGCACTTCTATCGTGTTGATGTCACAAGTTCTATGAAATTGTGAGTTGAGGAGTTCAAATGTCTACAGAAATTTGCTACAGAATGGCTAGAAATTAATGAAACATCTTTCAGGTCCTGTGTGCTAATATGGATTATTTCACTTCTTTGGCAAGTTGAACTGGAAATGAGTAGAGTATTGGTAATAAATAGAAGACACTGGATGGATAGATTTTGAATTACAAAATCTTGTTTTGGGAATGGGTTTGTGAGCTTCTAAGTAGCAAGAAAACTACTATTACTGGCAAGGCATGAGTTTAAGAATAGTTTAATGAAATTGCCTTCTTTCTGAGTCAGTATTAAATATCAGATATTTTCAAAGGGAATTGGTCATTTCGATTAAGAAACAATGTGGAAAGAAGTCTGCGTAATTCCTTATGCACTTTGTTCCTATTCCTTGAACTAGATGATTTTGCCCTCATCTTAATGCTGTCTTTATGGAATGAAGGAATTTTCAAATTGGTTTTTAAACTCTATTAAGCCCTCATGTATGATATAACCCAACCACATTATTCAGGTTTTCTTGGCTTTCAGGAACAGCTTTGCAACCATTATGTCATAATTGAACTGAACATTGTTGCACAATCTGAATTTGGAATATGCTGCCCTGGCTCTGGGCCAGTTGCTGAGTCAGATCTTTAGGGATGAACCTGGAAGGGGAGGGCTGCAGTGTGTGCGGACCCCATTGTATCAATAAGAATCCCTTTGGACTCTGGCACTACAGGGACAGTATCATGTAAATACATTGCTGTTCTTGATTGGCATCATTGTGCTTTTCTCAGCTGAGTGTTTTCCTGGAAACCTTCCCCTGACATTGTCATGTGAAGCAACCCTATTACCAAGTAGACTCCTCTGAAGCAATGATCTGGAAAGAGTGACTGTTAAGGTCTAAAGATTCTAAAACAAACTTGTGCTTACACTGAAGATTCCTTTTGCTTCACATTTGTCAGCTTGCTACAGGGCAAGGCAAAAGCAGTTGCATTTCTACACATGCCAAGATGAAAAAGATCTGTCATTAAAAGTACTCTTTAAGATGTGTCTAATAGGGAGGGAGAAAAATACACTATTCTTCCTATGGAAGTAAACTTTTCCATCTCAGATGTTTACATAATTTCAAGATGAGGGGCACACCCTTTTAGTGTCACCATTTCCCAACTCTGTTCTTTTTGACGCCAGGCTTCCCAGTTGTGGTTGAAGAGCAAGAGAAAAGAACTGGCAGTGACTCCTTCCTGGCTCTGCAAGTAAATTATCATACTTATCATCTAAGTATTTTTAGGCTTCTAACAGTAAAAACACTTCCCATCCTTTGTTCAAGTCCTAGTGCAGTTACATGTCATTCACATGGTAATTCTTCAGTATGGGGTTTCCCCTTCTCAGGTTATGACTTTTGAGACCCAAAGTTCATCTATGCACATGATTCTTTGGGGTCTCTGGAAAATGACAAGGACAAATGGTACAATTTCCATTTGATAATTGGACCCAGGATTCAGAGAGGTAAGGATTTTCCCAAATGTCTCAAAACTAGTTAATGACAGTTGCCTTTCTCTTTGGGATATATAATCAAGAAATCCTTGCCTAAAAACTGCACTCAAATAATTCAGACATGAAGAATTCCAACTAAAACTCAACAGAAAGCATAATTTTAACACTCTAAATGAAGAATTATGCTATTTGTGTTTAATTACTCTGATGAGTTGATAGGAGCTGTGTTCATTTAAGTGATTTTTTATCTCTCTAGACAATTTGTTTAGAACTACTAGGATCAAGTTTTGTCTTTGAAGATTATAATGAGCCCAACTTTACCAATATCTGGACAGCTTCTGTACTGACACACATGGATTGTGGAGATAATAGGTTAAATAGTAATGGTTTTATATTTTTCCTCCTTTGAAAAATATAGGCAAGTGCTGGGAAAGAGCAGCTGGAAGGGAACTGGCCTTTGTTTAAAACCTATTAAAGGGAAACTTCAGTTCCTCAAAAGCTCAGAATCAGTGTGCTGTTTTAGAATTGTGTGTAACCTGACTGAACTAAGCCAGTACCCTTGCTAGATATTTATTGACCAGTCCTACCTAGACTTGGTGATGAGGATATTTGACAGTAATATGTCTTAGAAATTCTTATTTGAATAATGCTCATAATCTAAAATTTTTAACTATTTGTTTGAAATATTTTTCAGTTTTGTAGTTTCCCATTTCTGAGACTACTCTTTCTACAGATTTAAATCTTCCATTTGAGAGCAATAAAAGCGTATTTCCATAAATATAATCATTATTGTTATTTTTATAACAGTACATTACTACTCATATTATTTAGTAATCTGTAGTTAAGCTTTACTTTTCTGTTCTGCCTAATGACTTACACAGACTTTTATATTTATTACCCCTTTTAAGTTACTCAGTCAACTTTTTCCCTCACCTCCTCTAAACCATAGTCTCTACTCTACTCAGAAATACCTCTTTTTAGTTAAGATGTTAAATTAAGCAAGAGCCAATCAAGGTAGTTCATTTTAGGAAGGGGCAATGGTTGGAAGAATCAATTCCTTCAAAGCAGCATCAGACACATCTCTTCTAGTTTGCATACATTATTTCATTGCCCCCATTCTAAGCAGCCCCATCACCACTCTCTCATTCTATAAATTCTCTCTCCATTGGCTTTTGTGATGACATACTTTCCTGGTTTTCCTCCTACCTCCCAAATTGTACTTACCATCTCCTTTACTGGCTCTTCTTTACCTACCTCTAAAGATTGGATTATCTCAGACCTCTTTCCAGGGTCTTCTTTTTTGTTGTTGTTCTGTTTAAATGCTCTCATCTTGTTCCATAGCTACACTGATGATGAAGACTCAACTGTTTATACCTTCAGCGCAGTCATCTCTCCTGAATACCAAATCTGTAAATGTCACTGTCTGCTTGAACCCCAGAATTTCCCTAACTGTGCTCTTGATCCCACATATCCCTCAACCTGTCCTATCCTCAGCTTCCTCATTTTCAGTAAATGGCACTGTCAACTGCCTACAAACTCAAGAACAAAACTGTATTAAGTTTGCAGCAATCTTTAATTTCTCGTGTCCAATTCATTGACAAGTCCTCTTGGCTGTTTGTACTCTAGTAATTGCCATCAACTTTTCTCACCCAGTCTGCCGCAGTCATCTCTTAACTGGGTTTCCATTCTTGTTCTCCAGTAATCCAATTGACTTTTTCTCCCTAATAACCCAATCCTCATACAGTACTTAGAACAATCCTTCATAAGAAACTTTCCTCCTCCATATCTAATGGAAATTCTTTAATTTTAATTTTATTTTATTGAGAAATATCAATGAGACAGTTTCAAAACTGATTAATAGGACAGTCTCAATAATTAATACATTGTACATTGTTATCTTCTTAGTGGTTATCCATAGTACAAGATGCAGACAAAATATCCTGTCCAAACACTATTAGTACAAATCTTTCTTCTCATTGAAGTAAGCAAAAGTAACTGTATATCCTAACTATTCTGCATATACAGATACAAAATGCTCCATCCTTTGTATAGCCTTTTTTTGTTTAGTCCTGTCAGAAATGGGAATTCCATTGGCATCTAAGTACTGTAGGTGCGTGAATTCAGCAAAACAATCCAACACAGTCTAGCAGTCCACAATAGTAGTGGGTTATCCACTGAAGTTGTTGGCTTGAGCCTTTCACTGCTCAGCATATTAATATGGCTTTACTTTATATACCTTGTTTTTATACTTTTCTGCTGAATGGTTAAGACCAAGATAAAGCAAGACCTATATAACAAGAAATGTAACTTTTGTATCTGATAAGGTCAGTCAAGTACCCTCAGGATTTATCCTTTTACCCTGTACCGCAGTTTGCAGATCCTTTGTCCTTGTCAGCCATGTGGAAGAGTCACAGCCACTGCTTGACCAATTTGCTCTCTCTCAAAGCCTGAGAGAATGTTTTCTCTCCAGGTGACACTCTTTAGGCACACTCTATGTCATCAATCACATTGCCCTGTGGCCCCATAATCTCTTTGATCAGAAAATTTGGGACACAATTGAGTTACAGATGTTACAGTATAGGTTCTCCTATGTCCTGAGTCTTCACTGACCTTGAAAGGCTATGGTCAAAATGTTGGCTGTCCTTGCAGCCATTCTGTTTCTCTGATTTTGGTCTATAAACTTAAGTTGTTAACCCTCCAGAAGAGAAGCTTATTATTACCCTACATCTTATGCAATTAGGTTTAACTTCACTATCTGTCTGAATATCAAACATCTTAGGCATAACATGGAACATGTATTTTCCACCAAGTATTGATATGTTAAACATTAGGTCCCTACAGAATATGGAGATAAAAATTTAAAAAATGAAAAATATTTAAAGAATATGAATAAACAATTACATATTTTTACACAATTTAGAAATCTAACCATATACAGCATTGTAGCAAGACAGTCCTGTGAGATTTATTTTTCTTTTTCTTGTATCTTTTTTTTATTTGTTACCCATTAAAAAAAAAAAAAACTTTTATTTGTGAAACAGTGTGTTAATAATTGGTATGTCATGACAAGAAGTATGTATTTAAAAGACCAGAATGACAAGTATTCCAAGCATGACCCTTCTATTACACATTGCTATCTTGATTCACAAGTATCAGCATGTATAGTTAGTCAGGGTGAGAATCCTATCAATTAACTGCTAGTTTCAAAAACCTGTGCATGTTCTCAAGGTCATTGCCTTGCCCATCTTGTGTGTATAAATGTATGGCTTTGTCCCTGTCCTGTTTCCCAGCTCTTCTCCTTGCCCTCTTCTCATTGTCCAATACAAATGCATGAAATATAAATGCTTCAAGTTTATCATTCTTCATAGCTGAGTAATACTCCATTGTATAAAAATACCACATCTTTTTCAGCCATTATTTATGTGATGGGCATCTTGGTTGTTTCCAGTATTTAGTTATCACAAATTGTGCTGCTATAAACATAGTACACATATATCACTATGATATGATGTTTTCAGTTCCTCTGGGAAAATTCCCAGTAGGGGGATAGCTGGCTTGAATGGGATTTCCAGTCCTAGTTTCTTAAGGAGTCTCCATACTGATTTCCAAAATGTTTGCATCAGTCTACATTCCTACCAGCAGTGGAGAAGGGTTCCCTTTTCCCCACAGCCTCTCCAAAATTTGTTGTTGGTTGATTGCTTTATGATAGCCATTCTTGCTGGGGTGAGATAATATCTCAGTGTTGTTTTAATTTGCATTTCATGGATGGCTAGTATGTGGAACACTTTTTCATATATTTATTCGCTTCTTTAATTTCATCCTCTGAGAAGTGTATGTTTACCTCGGATGCGCATTTCTTGATTGAGTCTTTAAATTTAGGGACCCTACTGTTTTTTAGTTCTTTATAAATTCAAGAGAGCAGACCTTTGTCTGAGTGCTTATTAGTTAAGATTTTTTCCAAATTTGTGAGTTGTCTTTTCACTTTGTTGGTAATTTCTTTTGACGTGCAAAAACTCCTCAAGAAGAGGTGGTCCCAGTTGTTAATTCTTTCAAGTGTTACCCGTGCAATTTGATTTTTGTTCATGAACTCTTTGCCTACCCTTATGTCTTCAAGAGTTCCTCCTACTTTCTCTTCCAGGAGATTTATTGTTTCTGTTTTAATGTTTAAATCTTTAAATCCATTTTGACTTTAGCTTAGTACATGGTGAACGACCTGGGAAAAGTTTTAGTTTTTAGCATGCAGAGAGCCAGTTTTTCCAGCATCAATTGTTAAAGGTGATGATCTTCCAATAAGTGTGTTTGGCCCCTTTGTCGAAGATCAAGTGGCTGAGTGTGTTCTTAGAGGCCTCTGCATCTTCTAATCTATTCCATTGATCCTCAGGTCTATTTCATTGCCAATACCATGTTGATTTTATCACATTGGCTTTGTAGTATAATTTCAAGTCAAGAATTGTAATGCCTCCTGCCTTGTCTTTGTTAGCCAGGGTTGCCTTTGCTATTCTAGGTCTTTTCTGGTTCCATATAAATTTTAGGAACAGTTTCTCTGGTCTGGGAGATATGTTGGTGCTAGTTTGATAGGGATTGGGAAATTCTTTATGCCCATCTCCTACTTGTTTCCCCTCTTTCCCTTGGGTTCTGTGCTTTAGTCTCATTATCTTTTCTGTTATTTCTAGTAAGTCAAACTTGTCCTTACCTTAGGGCCTTTGTATTTAATGTTTTCTCTCCCTGAAATGCTCCTCATTCAGATTTTAGACATTCTTGTCCTTTAGTCTCAGTTCAAATGACAGCTAATGTTATGGTTTGTGTCTAGTTGTCCCCCTAAAGCCTCATGCTGTCATGGGGTGAGGACTTCTAGAGTTTGTGTTAACTCATGATCTACTGGGATTATGTGCGATCCAAGGCTAGGATTATGGGTTTTAGTACTGCTGGGATTACCCATAGGTGGGTAAATACTGGGAAGTACCCATAGGTGTGAGTACTTCCCCTACCCTGGGGCAGGTAATTTGCATTACAATGTAAGGTGGGAAGAGAAGCTAGCTGCTTGAGCTGCTGCTACCCCTCCCTTGTGCTCTTTCTCTTTGCCACCACCATGAAAGGTTGCTTTTTGCTCTGTGCTGCTCTGCGTTGGACCCAGCTGAGTATGGACTGAAACCTCCAGTAACTGTGAGCTAAATAAACCTTTCCTTCCTTCATTTTGAGTGTCAGGTATTTGTCCCAGCAACGAGAGAAGAGTAACTAAGACAGCTAATCAGAGTATTTTATTTAAAGAATAAAATACTTCACTTGTTTTACTCCTTCCTGTACATTTATCTGATATACATTGACACTGAAGAGGCTCTCCACTAGAATGTGGGCCCCTATGAGGTTAAGCTACTTCATTTTGCTGGTTATTGTTTCTCAGCATCTTTAATAGCATTTGATACATGAAGAACATTTGATAACTAGTTTTTTATTTTTTATTCATTTTAAAGACAAAAAGATAAAATAGCAGTGAAACAGTTTGAAAACAGGTTAATAGGACAGTTATAATAATTAATACACTGCATATTGTTGTCTTCGTAGTAGTTATTCGGAGAACAAGATGCAGACATGATATCTTGTCTAAACAATATTAGTACAAACCTTTCTTCTCATTGAACTAAGAGAAAGTAGCTGTGTATCTATCCTATCATATATATATATATATATATATATATATGCCTATCCTATATATATGCCTATCCTATATATATATATCTATATCTATCTATCTACATATATATGTTTATGTATGTGTATATATATGTATATATGTTTTGGTTTGGTTTTTTGATAATTGTTAAATGAATAAGGGAGTGACTGGTCCTATACCCAGACTGTTGCATGACCTCTAAATCCTTCCCACCTCCATGCTTCTTTGCTATGCAATACCTTGTGCATGCTGTTGTTCAGTTAATCTTCCAAAGCACTGGATTGTCATCCACTTGTTCAAAGCCCTTTAGTTGTTCCTAAGTCATACATTACATTACACATCGCTTAACTACCATTTAAATTCCTCCATAGTTTTCTCCTTGTCCACCCTCCAAACTGATTTGCTACTGTCTTGAAAAGAAATCTCTTGACTCCATTCAGAGTTTCCCCCATTGTTTTAGTCATCATTCTTGTTGCTGAGACACATAGTTAACACAGTTTAAAGGAGGAGAGATTTAATTTGCTCATCAGTCCATGGTTGGCTGGCTCTAAGGCAGAGACATCATGCCAGACAGGTGTTGGAGAGCAGAGCAGCTTAGTTTATGATGGCTGGGACAGGGCAAGGAAAGTTTGCCAGAGAGAACCATACATATGGCCCAAGGCCATTATCTCTATGACCCACCCAGACACACCCAGGAGTGTGCTGTATGTATCTGCTTGGAATTTCTTACTCCAATGAAGTTGACACATCAAGTTGAACAGTTTTGGTCAGGGAGATAGCTTGGCAGTCTAAATTCCTGCCTGGCAAGCACAAGGACCCAGGTTTGATCTTCTGTACCCCATGCCATGCTGGCCCCCCACTGAGCCAGCCACCAGAAAATGGGCATGGTGGTGCACACCTGTGATTGCATTGCTGAGGAGGGTGAGACAGGAAGATCACTATGAGTCTGAGCTGTATAGTGAGACCCTGTACCTAATACATATATACATACATACATACATATTTTTTTTTAATTTGAACAGTTACATCTTTAGCATTCCTCCCTCAACACCTTTAAGTCTAATCCCAAATTTAGAACATTTCCCCTTTGTCTCTATATTCAAATTCTAAATGATAGTTCATTTGCAAGCCACCTTCAGTTTCAACCCATGCTCTTAGAATGTTTGAAGTTGTTTATTATATGCCCCATTGTTATGTGCCCTGTATTTCTAATTTACCTGTGTGTGTAAGTATGTCTTATCTTCCAACCAGATATTTTAGTTTTTCATGAGTAGGGATCATCTCTTACTCCAATTCTTCTTTTCCTTCTCACTATGGTACAAATGAGTGAATAATATCATCAGCTTACCAATGACTGTGAGGTCTATATAACTTTCATTATTTTACGATCCCCACAACTCAAGCCAGCCAGTCATGCCTTGAAGGCATTCGGAGCAAAAAAAAAAAAAAAAAAAAAAACACTTCTATCATTATTTTAGGTAAAAATTTACCAATCTTTTCCTGAATCCACTAAACTAAATGTAACGTTTTTTTCTGCATGTGCCTAGTGTATGAAATTGGTGACTCCATATACTTTACATATTTGTAAGCGAAAAAATGAACTAACCACAAAGTAGGATAATAGCAAAATCTGACAGTTTGACTTTACTTAGAAGAAGCTAAAATTGGTGTGCATATATTAAATGGTGGATATATAAATGGCATATACTTTTAGAGAAATTGTAATCTTATTGGTAAAGTTCATGCTTCAAAATTTTCACAAAGTTCAAATTAAATGTGTGTGAATGTGAATGAATGTAGCATCTATTAGTCCAAATAGTGGAATAGAAGTGTCAAAGTACTTGGAAATTCCATGGCTATAATAATAATTCGAAGGAAATTTAAGGAATTTTTGTCAGTGAACACTCATCTGACCAGTCAGTGTTTTCTAAACATGATTCTCTATCAGCTTCTGTGGTGCCCTGTATAGAGAGCCTGTTGACACTGACTCTGGAAACTGCAGAGAGGCATTTTGACATAAAGAGCTGCTCTTTGCTCCCCAGGGTTGGGTATAATATAGACCAACTACTCATGATTTCATGTGCTGTGTACAAGCAAATCAAAAGTCTACTGGTCAGAACAAAGCTAAACAGGATGCTGTGTACAAATAGATGGTTAGCTCAAGATCTTTGTTACAATACCTTGATGCCACCTTCTTACCAGTTTCCCCTGCTACATACCTGGGCTTCTGGGGCTGAGACTCTAGAAAAGTACCTGTGATCCTGGCTGTACCAGTGAGTTAGGGCCTCCCTCCAGGTTGGGCCTTATACTGCCCTGTTTGCTGTTTCTGTTCTTTAGCTTTGTTCCTACTCTGATTAGCCTCTTGGAATCAACATCTCAAAGTATCTTTTCAATTTTCAGTTTTGGCTTCATCCTTGTGTGGTACCTTTTCTTGTAACACATGGTTCCACAAGGGCCAGTCTTTCTCTGTCTTGCCCTTGTACCCAAGATCTCAGGCTAGGTTCTCATTTGTTTAGGAGGGAGGGAAAGTCAGACATACCTGTTTGATTAAAAGCAGAGAATCACTGTGGGGCACAATTTCTCCCTCCTGTGTTTCCTTGAATTGTATGGACTACAGTGACCCAAAGGACTTACATAAGCTTTCAGTAATTTATAATAATAGGATTCTTTCCATAAGAGGTAGGGGTGTGTGTGTGTGTGTGTGTGTGTGTGTGTGTGTTTCTGTTTCAGTTCATCCCGATAAAAGCAGAAACATCATGCTTAGGTGGTAATGAATGTGAAATGGAGCACTTAACCTCTTACATGGCACAAATGACTAAACGGAAGCCCTGAGCTCTCTATGGAACACAGGTTCAGCAAGAGCTGTGGTAATAGTGTTTGGTTAATGTCAGCTCAACATTAAATTTATATTGTACTCTTATGAAGAAGCTCTGACATTATCTGTTAATAACCAAGGTGGTACCTGTGCTTATATAGACTTTTTGATTTTGCACATGAGCTACCACTGCAGCTTGCTGATGAAGGAATGTGTGAGCTTAGAGCTTTGGTGTGCCAAATGACTGTGTGAATAGAATTCTGGTCAGTTAAGGTCAGTTTTTCTGCTCAGATGAGAACAATGTTGTTTCTCTCTTAATCAGGTACACACAGTGTTTGAAAAATCTACAAGCCCCACATAAATGACATGTAGCATAGGTAGGGCAGCTCCTCATGCAAGAAATGAATAATCCTTAATAAAGGTTCAAACGACCCTGACTTCTTTCTGTACTGTAATCGGCTGCTTTAATGGTATGCCCTTCAGTGCTTAGCAGGGAAAATGCTATAAAGTTAAGTTATCATCCCTGTCTTGCTTCAAGGAGGACTGAATTGGTCCAATCTGTCCTCCCTTCATGTTGTATTTGATTCTCCCATAAAAACCACTGAAGTCAGCTTCAGTTGTGTAGAAAGGCCAGCATTCACCTTCTCTTTTAGGGGGATCCATGCTTCTGAGTGGCCCAGGACTTGAAACAGCAGGACTTACCATCTTTATTGTTAGTCTGTGGAATTTGTTTAAGTATATTCCAAATCCAGGCTTATGGTTTTTCTTATGCCTCTTGCTCTTCTTTCTTTCTTTTCTTTTTTTTTTTTTTTTTTTTTTAAAGACTGTGACAAAGGTGACCCAGTTTGCTTCTTTGATATTATGAACACAGGTTTTTTCTGGTTATATCAGAGTGGCGTATAACAAAATACAAAGGATAAAATTGTGTCTGTGTGTAGTATGGACATATTTCATGACTAAACTCAGCGACATAATAAAAAAAAATGTGTGGTTTTCTTACGGTGCTAAGCTAACAAGCAAAGACTGCTTTTCAAGTTTTGTTTTGTTTTTTTGTAGTGCTAAGGTACTGTTCAAAAATAAACAAACTAATGAAAATGTCATGTTGATAGAGTAGCCCACATTAAGATTTTACTTCAAAAAGCATGATTTGGTGAATGTGACATTGACAGCAATGATATTAGAGTTTACAGAGTTAATAAAATGTTCTAAGGAGAATATTAGAGAGCTCCCATTGGAGTGTATCGTTTTTCATTTCATTTTCTAGCATTAAGTGGGAATATAAGAATTATGGAATTTTAACCTTAATATCTGTGCAGGAGAGAGATAGGGAGCTTTTTCTTTATGTCAAACTCTAATATAATTTTATAATACTTGCAAAGAAATAAGTTAATTGAACAATATGGTAATATGCATGTACCTTAGGGCATTTGAAAAATATGCAGGTTATAAAATAACATAACAAGAATTTTTTGTACTTCATCAAATGGTGGTAATTGGTTTTATTTTAATCTTTTTATTAGTGCATATTACGTACATAGAATAATGAGTTTCATTTTGGCATTGTATGTGCATATAAACAATGATTATTTCTGCCCTCCCAAGACCCCTTCTGCTCCGATTCCCTTCCTCTTCCCTGTCCCTTTTACACATTTCTCAGTAGACATTCTGTACTTAAGTGATTGAAAAATGTTTAAAAAAGTAGAAATGTAGAGTAACAGTCATGAAGAGAACAAGTTGTAAGTAGAATGGTCGTAGCATCACTGAAGAAGTTACTTAGCTCTGAGTTGGTTGAGCAGATATTCTAGCAAATCTGGAATGAATAGCAACTCTGTTTACTACGACAGGTTTTATTTGTCTTGGATGCAACCAAGACCACATGCTGTTTTTGTCGTGTTGCAAATGCTGAAGCAGATTTCCCTTGTGCATGTGAATTTTTTTAAAAGTCTTAACACCTCAGTCTCAACTTAGCTAAGTAAAAGCAACAAGTTTTGTTTTAATTATCAGCCAGACATCAATAAATCGTCAGTCTCTCCACTAAAAGAATGTAGCTGTAGTTCACCCCCTTGCTATAGTTTCAGGTTGCTGCCATAGATGACCTGATCATTCTCATTTCTAAAGGCTGCATTTCTGCACTTAATAAAACTAATTTTAGTGCTTTTTTTTCATGTATAGCACAACTTCTCTGACCAGTGGATAGTATGTCACTGGTGGTACTTAAATTTCTATATACCATAAATATGGTTAATATTCTCCCTACCACAACCACCTTCCTCTTTCTGTTATTTAAACAAAACCATGTTTAGAAGCTGTGTCTCTCACTATGTTCACCTTTTAGAGCCTTTTTGATTCTGTTAACTTTACAGAAAATATACCAGGGATATATCAAGTGTCAATACCAGGGCTTGACACTTAATAGAGACTAGCACAGAATGTTATGAAATTGTTTAGGTCATTCCCTACCTTGGAATGACTGTGAATAACAGACCATTGCAAAATTCTTACCACATTCCTTTTTTATGCATTATCAAGATCATTTAGTTAATAGGGTTAACTGAGTAAAAGTGGAAGAGAAGAGGTTGAAAATGAAGGAAAGATCAGTATTTTCATGCTCAGTATCTGATCTTTTTTCTTTTTTAAATGTATTTGGTACAGGGTCTCACTTCACAGCACAGACTCATAGTGATCCTCCTATTTCCAGCCTTCCCAGCACTGGGCTCATAGGCATGTGCCACTACACCCAGAGTGGATATCCGGCTCAGTGTGCCTGGGGTAAGGCCAGCACAGCATGTGGTACCAGGGATCAAAATGCAGTTCCTGCACTTGCCTAAGCAGGCACTTAGTCTGCTGAGCTATGTCGACTGGACCAATATCTGATCTTTTTGTCCTGTGGTTCCTACTATAGTTTGATATGAGTGGGTGGTTTTCTCTAAAGTCAAATCATTTTGTTTGAAATGAGTTTAAAGCTGATCTTGCGCTGAGGAGC
Organism: Octodon degus; assembly: GCF_000260255.1. Classification (NCBI taxonomy): domain Eukaryota; kingdom Metazoa; phylum Chordata; class Mammalia; order Rodentia; family Octodontidae; genus Octodon; species Octodon degus. The sequence goes on from NW_004524616.1 coordinate 10,944,742, forward strand.
TTGGTTGCCAGCGAAGATTAACAGTTAGTTACTGTGGTCATGCTCTGTGGAGCAGAGCAGGGGGAGATTCAGCAAGGTGGCAGCAAAGAGGTTAGAACTAGCTGCAGTACTCCAGCCCAAAATTTTGTGGCCACCCTAAGGAGTGTCCCCTTATAACTAACTACCCCTTAGTTACTAGTCTAAATAGTGACTTATCTACATACTGAGTAATTGAACAGGGATAGAGGTAAAATTGCAGAGGGTAGAAAAGTCTCACTGCAGTATTTTTATCATTCAAATAAATATTGAAGCTCTTGTAATATGCCAGGTTAATTGTGAGTACTTAGAGATATAGGAATGAACACATACTTGCTGTTACAGAATTTATATTATAGTACGGGAACATAATAATGTTAGATAGTAAAGGGCAAGAGAAAACTGTAACAAAACCTAAAGATAGAGAACTGCAAGCTGGTCGGCATGCTTATGCAGTCACTAAAACCTCTTCAAAGGAAGTGCCATGAAATCCAGGCCAAATGGGAGAAACTACTTCCGTGCTTTTCAGGCAAAGGGAAAGGAAATGAAGACTCTGATGAACAAATGATTTCTGGGAATTCGCAGACTAGAGAGAATATTCTGCTGCTGAAATTTGCCAAGGTAAGGGAGAGAAAAGTGATAAATGAAGTTTGAGAGAGTGAGTAAAGCAAAGTGAAGCAATCATGATCCCAGGAATGCATTCATTGTAGGAATATTGATAAATGATAAAGCCAACAGTGCACATGAGTTTGAAAAATGAAGTTATAATATTTGTAGCTTTAAAGGCAAAACTAAAGGCTCAGAAGAATAGCTAAGAATAATAGGGTGTCTTGTGTCAAGCAAGGTAGCAGGATAAGAGAGCTTCAAAGCCTCATGTTTGACATGCTACTATTAAGCTGTTCTCACCAAAATCTCTCCAGTAGAAACACTAGTACATTTGTGTATGAAGTTTTTGAAAATTATGGCAGTTTCCTTTCAAAATCCTATGTTAGGAATTGAGCGGAGGTTTTATTTCTGACAAGTTAACCCAATTCACCACTATATTTCCCCTAACTATAGCTTTATATTTTCCCATCTCTTACAATAAAAGAGTAGTAGATCTCATAAGAGATAACATATACATTCAGTTGGGGACTTATACCATTTACTTTTATTTACTGTGATGACAGTGTCTGGATGTTTTTGAGTGTTTGCCAGTGAGATATGCCTCCACTTTTGCCATCATCAGGACGCTGCAGAAGAAATGTAGTTTTTGTTGTGGCTTAGGTCTAGATGTTCCCCCAATCCTCATGCAGTCATAGCTGGGGCTTTTTCAGCTTTGTCTGGTTGTATAATGTGTGGCAATGGGATTGCTTCATGGTCCAGTGCTAGGATCAAGGGCACAGGATCAAAGCTGTGAGTGCCACTCCCTACAGGTAGGCTGAATAAGATAAAAGGGATAGAAAGAGCTGTAGTCCTTCTGTGCCTGCTTTGCTACTTTCTGCCTGCCATGAACTGTTTCTCCTGTGATGCCCCTCTGTGATGCCACCCTGCCTTGGAGCCAGCCAACTGTGGGCTGAAACCTCTATGAACTGTGAGCCAAATAAAAATGTCCTCCTTTAACTTTGGTATTGGGTATTTTGTCTCAGCAATGAGAATGGTAACTAAGACAGTTTTCATGTTAATAAACCCATGTAGTTTAATTACAGAATCCAAGTGATTAGGTACACAGCTAATCCCTAAATATGGATTTTTCCCATTCAAATTCTGTTTTGTGTTGGGTACCATGAATGTTGAGGCATTATGTGGACTTGCCTCTCTAACACTCTGGACTCTGAGAAGCAGTTTTGAAGTCTTCTAATTGCACTTGTAGTATTGCACCTTATTGTTTGTATTGTAAAGAACAAAAACTAAAGTGGTAAGTTTACTGCTTTATTTTTCTTTTGGCAGAACTAAGATGCTCTGGTTTCAAGGAAATAGCATGCAAGTTGCCAGATCCTTTGGACTTTTCTTGAGAAATCTCTCTGCCTCTAAGACATCTCTGCCTGTGTTGACCCTATTCACAAAGGTACAAGGTGAAAAAGTCAAATTACTACTTAGAAATGCAAAATATTAAAATTATTGAGTAAAGAAAGTTGTACATAGATAGACAAGAGCAGTATGACTCTAAAAGGAAAGGTAATGAAACAGTGTTTAGACCTGCTCCATTTCTTCATCAGCACAGCAAAAATAACTATCTCCTTCCCTGACACCTCCTTGTCTCACAGTACTCAAAAGATAAATTTGTACATTTAATGCTCATCTGACCCTGACATTAAAAACAACTATGCGCTATAATATCTTTAGAAGTATATAATTTGGAAATGTTAGTCCTTGCTATTTATAGTTATTTGTGGTATGTTATAAACATAGTTATGAACTGAATTGACAACCACTGAACCATTCTATAAAAGAATCATGAAAAAAATAAATAAAAATAAAAAAATAAAAGAATCATGAACACTGAATTAGCAAATAATGACCATTGCTCTTATGAAATGTACTGGGCCTTTGTGACCCTGTAGTTCTAGTATTTTTGTCAACTAATGTTCTTGAGAAATCTCAACTAATCCAATACAGAGCTTTATTTTATGTGAGTTGTTGTTTAAAAGTACCTTATTTAATGTATACTGTTGATTCATTAACATTTTATGCACAGTCAACAGCAGTACTAACCCATGCCTAAATGACACTTAACACGCATATTTTCTCCACAAGGCAGGTTACATCCTGCTTATGCTTTAGAACACTGGACAGCATTTCAACAGTAAGCTTGGTGGCTGTTTTGTAAAATTACCAACAAAAAAGGACAAACATGAAAAACATGAAGGAGATACTGACTTATATATGCAGTATGAGAGCTGAAACAAGAAAGCAAAGCATACCTTGTTGGACCTCAGTTTAGAATGAGTGCTTCCATGGGCTCTTTTTTCATCACTGTGCATCTGGCTCATGAATGACCACAAAAGTGCTTCAAGTATTAATTTGAGGGTTACAAATAAGTTTTAACAAGTAGGCAAATCGACAAATGCAGAACCCATGTATAATGGGGATTCACTGTCCTACATTTAAGCTACAAGGCTAGTTTTTAAGAAAAATTTTCAGAGCTTTTTTCCCCTTGCAATTCATAGTATAAATATTAGTAGTTTCTTTTTGCTAGTTCACACCATTATGTGTAATTTATGATAAAAAGAAATATAAATTATTTTTAAAAAGGTCTCTTTAACAGAGCTTCCAGGTTTATAGATATTTTAGCAGTTTGAAAACCTTTGACAGTTATCTAATAACAAAGTTCATGTAGTTTTTAAAATGAGTTTCTTTAAATATTTAATCTAAACTATTTTTCATATCTATGCATATATGTTGCACTGTTGGGAATTACAGAACCCAAAATATTTCTTCACCTGAGAATCTATGATAGGAAATGCATATGAGAACAATAAGGATGAAATAATCTCATAAAGCTAGTTGTTCTCCTTTGGCCTACTTTCTGCACTGTTTTTCAGTTTGGATACCAGCTGAGATAGTCAGAAAAATTTATGAAAGTAAAACAAAACCCCAGCCTTCCATTCAGGTTTTATATATGTACCGAACACATGAGGCACATGAGAAGATACCACTGCCACCTCGAGAACTCACAGCCCCGTGAAAGAAATACTTAGAGAATTAGGTCTCTGTTGGCTATGAGTATTAGAGTGAACTTTATAGAGTGACTTGGTTTTTTTCTTTTTCTTTTCTTTCTTTTTTTTTTTTTTGTATTCTAGGGAAGGGTCTACAGGGTGTTCAGGGTCTCACTACTAGAGCGGACTCATAGTGATCCACCTGTTTACAGCCTCCCAAGAGCTGGGATTACAGGCGTGAGCCACCACGCCCAGTCGTATAGAGTGACTTAAATAAAAAGATTTCATCAGTTTTTCTGAAGGCTTTTTTTTTTTTTTTTTCCCCCGGGGGGTGGGGCTAGCTCAGCCTGCCTTAAGGGCAGGTCTGGTAAGGCCTGAGGATCTGGGGATTGAACCACAGTATCTTGAGTCTGACTGCCTTTGTTTAAGCAGGCACTTAAACAACTGAGCTAATGGGCAGGCCCCTTCATGAGTTTTTCTTATTTCAGGAATAGTATGGGCTGGGGATATTGCTCAGTGGAACAAGCACTTGCCTGGCAAGCCCAAGATCCCGAGTTTGATCCCCAGTACTACAAAAATAAAGAAATAAAATTAATAAAGAAATAGCATGACTCAGGAACTAATCTTGGTTAAATCCACCATCACTGCAGTAACCCTAAGCCCTAGATCTCTTCCCCTCAGACATATACAGACATCCCGCAAAAGTCTCGTGGTTGCCCATTGGCTCTGATTAGCTCAGCCCTGAGCTCACTGTGGGCATGAGGGGCAGGTTGTTCTGATTGCTTGAGCCTAGGTGAGGTGTTTGTTGCTCAGAGAAGGAATTTGTCACATGCTGAGAATAGTGCTGTGGAATGAAATGAAACTTGTGCAAGAAAGGGGAGTGGATGCTGAACAGCCAGCCCAACAAATGTCCATAACAATTCAGGTGCAGGGTAAACAACACATCCCAAGGGAAATTCTAGAGAAGGATGTTTGAATGGTCCGTGCCACAGAATTTTACTCTGTTTGGGTTTCTTAGTTGCTTTTTAGAATGTAATGAAGCTATCCTTCTAGAAACATATGCCCATATTTGGTTGTGTAATTGTAGGCTTCTATAGACACTGGTTCAAAAACAATACACCTAGATCTAGGCTCTTCTCAAGTTTTAATATAAAAGCAAAAAGTGGTACATTTGGTGCTTCTGCAATTTAGCATGTTCTTGTCTTGCTTTTACTTTTAAAATCCTATGTTTAGTTTTGACACTTTCTTAGAAAATTTCCACATGGTTTTCTTCAAATATTATAAATAACCTTAAAATTATCTTTTAAATTCTTAAAGTATCACAAAGAAACATAATGATTTTGCTAATCCTACCAGTAACAACAAATTGATGAGCCTAATTCTCTGTCACAGGAAATCAGGTCCAAAGAGGTTCAGAAAGATTTCGTTCCTCATTTCAAAACATGCAATGAGTTAAGCTAGAAGAAGGGCTTCTCTGTTACATAATAGTTCATCTCTTCCTGATATGTTAAAAGCCAGGTTTTATATAGGAATCAGTAATGTTATTTTTAGCTCATGTAAGTACTAGTCCCTTTTCTTAGACTTAAAGACTGAGAATCCTTTACATTCTGCCACAAATCCACAGTATTCTCAACAGACCTCTCCACAAAGTGTTTTAAGAATGTGAACAACAGTGGGCACTAAACTGTCCCTGTTCTTTAAGTAGAACGTTAGTCCAGGATACATTTACTTGACATTTGTAATAAATAATAAAAACAAGCAAAGTATTATAAATTGGTACAGTTGTAATCTGAAGAGATTTTTTTTTCTCCTTTTAAAGATGAGACACTCTCTAACACTATGCTAATGGGTTTGTTCCTGCAGACTAATTAGGAAAAATAGGGTAAAGGTCAGTGGTACTTCCCACTCCAAATAAAATATAAGTGGCTGCAACAGACTAGCAGTGTCAGTCCGGCCAAGTGTAAGGCCACGGAGGTACTCCTGACTCGGAAAGGACAAAGCCTTAGATAGCCAGACCAGTGACAAAGTACCTGAATGTATTGCACATATATAAATTTGGTTAAACATCAAAACAACCAAAAAGGGCAGATCCCATCTGCCTTGAAATTCTAGCTATTAAGAAGATTCTATGGTAATGTTTTGAATTGGGAATAAAGAACTGTAATTAACCTGATGGAAAACTGTCCTTTTAAGTAAGGACAATCTGCTTCATGTTTTGTTTTGCTTTTGTTAGGCGAAAAACTGTTCTTTGGATTTAACAACCTGGTTTTCTTTCTTCATGTAGGATCCATGCCCCCTGTGTGATGATGCTAAAGAACTACTCAAGCCTTATAAAAACAGGGTAATATATGACAGTGTGGCTTTTATGTATGTGGACTGGATATGACATGTGATATAAAGTATCTGCTTGGCTCCTTTCTTTAGGAAAAGAGATTAAATGATTTTTCATTTAAATTTTCTTTCTATTCTTCAGAGAGAGTTTAGTGCTGATTTCCATAAAACTCATTATCCTTAAGTGTTTTTTCCATAACAGTACTGATTTTCCTTCTCTGATCTTAATATGAGTCAAAGTTAACTAGCAGGTGCAGATACATGCTTTCTTTAAACTTTTGTCCCATTCCTTTTATCTCATTTTGTAACTCCCATGGCAGTGTTTTCATGTAGTAAATCATCACACCTTTGCCATTCTTCCTGCCAAAACCTTCTGGTCCTGATTGTCAGGCAGCTTCCTAGCTGGGACCTGTCTATTTCAGTTACCTGGAAGAGTCCTGATGCTGAAAGTAGCAGGTATAACAGAAAAGTAGGAAGAGCAGGAGATAGAAAATACCTCATGTAAGGAAGTCAGTCAAGTTTTAGAAACCAAGGGCATTAGAACATTGTGGACCTAAAGCAAACAAATGACATCAGAAACCTCTCAGCATTACAGTTTGAGCATCAATTCATCAGCACAGTTGCTGTGTTGCTCTGTGGTCTCTAAAGTACGGAGCTTTAGCGTGCCTGTGTTTCAGTTTGTTTTACAGGAGGTGGACATCACCCTTCCCGAAAACTCTGCTTGGTATGAGAGATACCAATTTGACATTCCTGTCTTTCATTTGAATGGCCAGTTTCTCATGATGCATCGTGTAAACATCTCAAAACTTGAAAAACAGCTCCTGAAACTCGAGCAGCAAGGTGCTGGATGCTGACTCATGCCTACATGGTTTTCCACCCTCTGTGTCCATAAGGCACCTGCCTGAGGAAATGATCATGGCCTGGTACTCCTTTTGTCAGTTTCACAGAGCCCTCACTGTTGCCATTCCTCCTCTGACTGATGGAAGTACTGTGTGGGAATTGTTTATTTATGGGCCTTTTATAAAATAGATTGTCTTGGAAGGGAGGAGGATGACAGAGGGAGGGGAAAACCCTTTTGTTTTATTTATTTTTCTCTTTTGTGTTAATATGGAAGCACCTCTCATGAACTGGACAGTGCTGTTTATAGGAAAAGGCTCTCCAAATTCCTGCTGCTTCCCTGAAGGGTTTAGCTTTTTAATGAAAGAATAAGTACTCTTCCACTCAGTAGACAAAGTGAAATGTAAATCGTTAATAACTGTGCACAGTCAATAAAGGGGTGTTTTAACAAATACATCTGCATGAATCCTATTTCAGTGGGATTTAATAATACCTGTTTAAAATTAGAGTTCATTTTTGTTGGGTTGAAGAGAAGAATTATCCTAGCCAGAGAAGCTTCATTTCAGAAAGACAAAAGAAAGATTTAAACCCCCCAAATGTTTATAAGAATCTCAACATGCTTTATGCAGGGAAATTCATTTATAATATTGAGTACTGCCTTAAAATTTGTATAGCTATCACCAATTAAGTTAATTCAACATTTTTATAAGACAGTTTTACCAAGTTATAGTAGCTTGGGGAAAATTTGCTTCCAATCATAATTGAACAGACATATCATCTAAAGATACAATATTCTTTACCATTCTATATAAAGTATTAAAAATATAGTTTGTGCTATTTATATTGAGCTGATTATATGAATGAATTCATTTAAAAACAAAACCACCTTTTTCTTCTAAAAATGCATCACTGCAATTCCATTTATTATGAAACTTATGAACTATCTGTACGAACCTAGATATTGTGAGCCACTAGGTTTTAATTTTGTCAATATGACAAATTTAGTCTTAGAAATTACAGAATGTTAGAGCTAGCCAACCTTAGACGTTGTCCTCATGTTACAATCATCTAAAATTCAGAGTATCAAGGACTTAGCCGAAAGTTACCCAGCCATCGCACTTACCCCCAGACCTGAGTCTCTAGTATTCCCTGGGCCCCCTGCAGTGACCTCACTGTGTAATAGGTACAGTACCCTCAACCATTATGGATCCAACATCCACATCCAGACAGCTTAAGCCCTCCATTGTGACAAGAGGAAAACAAATCTTACATCAGTTGTGTCTATAATTTACAAATTTCTGGAACATATCTTACTGGACATTATAAATATTCATTGAGCCTTGAAATAAACAGATTCTAGGATAACCCCTGTGATCTCCACTTACATAATTCCCTCCCCTTTCAGTAGGAATAGAAATATTTCTGCTGTAATTATGTTACATTATGTGGCAAGAGGGAGATGATAGTGGGTGGGCCTGATCTATTTGGGTGACTCACTTAGAAGCACAAGAGTTCTGTCAGTCATTTTCAAAGAGTAAATTAGGTGTGCTTGAGCTAGCCTGGAAGCAAGCAAACATCCAGGCTGTTAACTTCCTTCCAAGGCCATCTGACAAGAAACTGGGTGGCCTGTAGGCACAGAGTTACACAACAGCCATCAGGAAAATGAGGGACTCAGTCCTACAGTTTCAAGGAAATGAAGATAATCACTTAGCTTAGAAGAGCACCCTATCCCTGATCAGAACTGCTGCCCTGGCCAGGATCTTAATTTCCATTCAGTGAGGCTCTGGTCAGAGAAGCCAACCATGCAGAAACTACAAGGGGTGATTGCACCATGTGGTGAGTATATAAATTTAAAAAAAATTATTATAATCAAAGGTACATTGCTACTCATCCCCCTCACTTGAGACGTACTTATCCATTATTATTAACCATTTTCTGAAGCAGTTCTGGAAGTCCTTGTTCAAGATTTTCTTTATGAGGTGTGATCAAAAATACTGTGCATGCTGCATCCCAATGCCATCCAAAGGAAAGATAGACTCATAAACATTACAGCATGTCTTTGTCCCCCTTTCACCAGATCTGGCTCTGTGAGACTTCTATCTCATCTCCAAAGTCAAAATGATCATAAAGGTATGTGTTTTGAATTGATTCAGGACATAGAAGCAAGCATAAAAGTGCACCTAGAGACATTCACAAAAGAGGACTTCCAGAACTGCTTCAGAAAATAGCAAGAAAAATGGGAAAAGCATAGTTGAGGTGAGGCAGTAGGGTAAATGGCAATGATTTTTAATTTAATACATTTTTAAAATTTAAACATTCACCACATTTTTTATCACATTTAGACTTCTGATTCATAGAAAGTGTAAGATAAAGGTGCGATTTTTGAGAAGTGTGTTAATTAGTTACACAGCAGCAGAAACCTAATGCAACTTCTTACAACACTGAAACAGTGCTAAGTGGTGCGAGTGCAAAAATGACTAAGTCACAGCTGGTGACTTTGAGACAATCACTGTCTCTTGTGGAACGAGGAGAAGCAAAAGTACATTGAGGGCTTGAGCTGCGAAGTGGGAAATAGCATAGCGTCTGGATAGGGAGAAGAGCAAGAAAGCTTCACATGCCATTAGATTTAAGCTAAGACTTGATGGCTGAACAGCAGCAGTGGCAGGGGTGGGTTCTAAGGAGAGCATTCCACCCTGAGGAAAAGCATGTCTGAACTGGGAGGGTGTGGAAGGCCACAGCACAGACAGGAAGACAAGCAGCTGCTGGCAAGATGGGCTAGACTCCACATTCTAAAAGCCTCAGCTAACATGCTCTTCCCGGCTGCAGTGGCCTCCCTTGCTCCATGCTTTTTTCCAGAGTCAATCTTGCCAGCTCTGGATTCTTCATGGGTGTCTAATCACTGTGTTCTATGTATTGCAATCCTTCTGTCTGTCCTTTAGCCTCTGAGCTCTGCACTCCCTTCACATAGCCCTGCAGGACATTCACCCTGCAATAAGGAATGCCTTGGACAAGGTCCCTATTCATTTGCATCTTAGCTACTTTGTCACATTGCTGAGACAAAGTACCCAACACACAAAATTAAAGGAGGAAAAGCTTATCGTAACTCCCAGTTTGTAGAGGTTTCAGTTCAAAGTTGGCTGGCGTCAAGGCAGGTTGGCATAGCAGAGGGACATCACAGAGGAGAAACAATTCATGATGGGCAGAAGCCAACAAATAGTGAAGTAGCAAAGCAGCAGCAAGTGAGGCCAGCAGTCCTCTTTCTGGCCCTTATAGTCTATCCAGGCTATATATACCCTTAGGACAGGTAACACTAGCACCCAGGCTAGGCTTTCCCATTACCCATACCTGGAACTATGCCAAAACAATTAGTGGACTAATCTAGTAATCACATACCCTTAATTTTAGCATCATATACTCTGGATCCAGCCACCTCTGAATAGCCCCACCTATAACCACATGAGGCTTTGGGGATACATCAAGACACAAGTTATAGCATATGTGGGTGTCCTGGGTCCCATCTTTCTCTAGGAAGTATGAGTGGGGAATTTCTAAGAGTCCCCCAGTGTCTGCCCAGGGAAGAGAGTCCATTCCAAAGAGTGGGGCTGGTCAGAAAGTTTGGAAGTTTGTTCTTTTAGCACACTCCTTCCCTGAGTGTAGCCATGTGGTGGTGGTGTCTGGGAAATGTAGAAAAGAAATAAGTGCTTCATCCAAACAATAAAGTTATGACAAATTTTTTCAAACAAAAATTTCATGATATAGTTAAAATATTTTGAAACTAAGTCATTGGTTAAGGCACCAAGAAAAAATGGTACTGCATTCCAAAAGCTACGAGTCACCTTCAAGAGTATTGGCAATTGGGGGAAGCTGCTGAGAAAATTTTAAACTTTTTTTTAAGAAAAGAAAGGTGTGGTCTCACTTAGTTCCCAGCAAACTGAAAGATTGGGAGCCACCTGGTATCAAGACTAGTGCTAGACTCATTAGAAAGCTAGATTCTGTTTCTGGTTAGGAATAACACAGTGCTCTAACTTTGTCCTTGATCAGCAAGTGTCTTCACTATAATGAAAGCAGCTGCTGTTGGTCCTATTTGTGCAGGTGAAAAAATGTGTATGGTTTTATTAATTTCTGCAGATGAGGGCCAAGAGGCACTGTGGATATAGCCAGGTCTCAGGAAAGAGGAGCACTGAGTTCCCTTACACCAAGAAGACTACTGTGTTGCAAAGTACATTGGCCTAAAGAGAATGGCAGGTGAGGCACCACTAACAGCTGTAGGCTCCCGAGAACCCACACCAGCCTTTGAAATATGTGGTTTGCTTTAAATACTTAGCAAGACCAGAAAAAGCTTGTAGACAGCTTACTGCTTCCGCATTCAAATGAGAGCATTCCTATCCTCCTCCCTCTCTCTGTCCTCTCATCCCAACCCTGGAAGGATCAGAAGCTGCCAGGAACAAGGAGAGAAACACCTTTTTCTCCCTAAGCTTTGCAGCCAGCCATACATGACTTCTCAGTGGGGGAATAATTATACTTGACTGTAACCAAGTCCTAAGTTGTGATTATGACATAATATTAGATGCACTAATAATTAAAGTGTCTGAGATCTTCTCTTGCCGGAGAAGGCCAAAAAGAGTATTAGAACTGTATGGGTTATTCTTATTTCAAATTTTAAATAGAGATAAATTTCCCACAGAGTATGTTTTGTAGAATTAGAGAATTAAATAAAGATGCTTTGTGAAGATATTCCAAGCATTGATTACTCTGTCTAATGTTATTGGTCAGGTGACTAAGAGTCCTTGAAAACCTCACATCTCTCTTTAGTCCCAGTTAGTGGCAAGAAGAATGATAGTTATCTAGAAGCGTGACATTGAAAAGGTTTCAATTTTCTGGGGTTTCTTGTGTGGTACCGGGGATTGAACTTGGGCTCTTGTGCTTGGCAGGCAGGTGCTTATACCACTGAGCTATTTCCCCAGCCCTTGAAAAAGTTTTTTGGTTTTTTTTTGTTTTGTTTTGTTTTTGTGTGTGTGTGTGTGTGTGTGTGTGTGTGTGTGTGTGTGTGTGTGTTTTACTGGGGATCAAACTCAGGATCTTGCACTTGCCAGGCAGCACTTATGCTGCTGAGCTATCTCCCCAGCCCAAAAAGGTTTGCTTATCTCACCATTGACAAGTATCAGACAGTGTTACGCCACTTCTACACTCATTTTTATGTGATATTTGTAGTATCATTGACTTTTGCTTTCTGAAATTAGGTTTACAGGGATAAATTTGTGCTTGTCTAAAGTTGGACACCAGAAGATTACCACCCAGCCCCAAAAGGAACAGTGAGGAAAGCTTTAACCACCTTACCTGTACACTAAGCTTTAAGCGGACTGGAATAAACATTCAGGCACTCCATATTGCTGCTCCTTTTCTTCCAGATGTCTTCTCATAACACTAAAGGGCTTAATGGAAACTCTTTAGCCAGTTTATTGTAGGAAAGGGGATTCTCTCAGATTAGGGTCTTGGTTTAGTTTTATTTTAATAATGCAACAAGCTTATGAATATCTGATAATAGAAATCAGTATATGAGACATATTCTGGAAGTACAACTAAAGAACCATGAGAAAAGAGACAGCACTTGTTCCCAGCGCCTTGTTTTTTCTTTGTCATGTTCTTTCTCATGGCTAACCAGCTCCCCGCTTACACATACTCTCTGCTTCCTCATAACTGCAGCCTGCTCATGCCTATAATTCTGAGCTTTCCATTCAGCAATGCGGTGGTCTGAACAGCCTCAGCACAGCTTCTTTCAGCTTCTCTATTTTGAAATCCCCAAATAGGAACTTTACTCAGCTTGCATTTCATAAGCAGCTACCCATGTTATAAATTGGCTGACCAAACTTAAACACACACACACACACACACACACACACTTTTGAGACAGATGCCAAGCCCTAGCCCAATTTAATTGACTGTGAGGTCCAAGACCATGTGGTATGAAAACCCTAGTCACTGCCTATTCATCAAAACGGGAAGCAGTGCAGGCAGTGACAAGTAACTCCAGTACGTCCCAGCATTTTGTGTTTGCCATTCTAACATATTCAAGACAAGTCCAGAGGAACAACATGGTGAGCCCATTTATGTCCTACTTCATAGGAGTAATGAGGACTTGAAACAATAAGACAGAAAGATCAAGAATATTTAAGATTGAGGTTCATAGTCTGGCTGACTGGATCGGGGTGAGGGCAGTGGTGGAAGGGAAAATGGGAAGCAAAAGGTTCCAGATGACTCACAGTCATCTTTAACTACAGGGTAACCTTGGTATTTATTCCCTAAGATGAAGCATATAGAGAAAAGGAAAGATCTTGACTATGCTTGGACGATGGGAAAGACGCAACATGCTGAGTTTACCATGCTTATGGGACATCTGGGAAAAGACTAAGGTTGAAAGTGTAAAATAAAGTTCTGGGCTTGAGATGCAGATTTGAGAACCCACAGGTTTGACTAGAACTGTGTCAACCTGGCATATTAGAAAACTGTTAATAATAACTCCTGGGGAACACTAATCTAGAAGTTGCTGCTGTTAGAAAATGAGAATGAAGGGATAGATCTGGAAATGGAAGATGCTCATCCAATTTCTATTATATGATGACTTTGGTGATTTGATAGCACCAGGAACCATTCTAAGCACTGTAAGGAGAGCAACAAACAAGATAGTCAGAGATCTAGCCAGTCATGGTGTGCATGCCTATCAATCTTAGCACTCTGGAGGCTGAGGTGGGAAGATTTCAGATTCAAGTCCAGTGTGGGCAACTTAGTGGTTTAGCAAGAATATATATATATATATATATATATATATATATAGTCTTGGATATAGCTCTATTCTAGAGGCTTGCACTGTAGGAAAAACAAAGATCAATAATAATTATGTCTTAAAAGTCAGGGGAGGAGCTTTTCCTAGAGTAATGGATAGCTTCAAATGTCATAAAGGTTAGGATAGGGGCAGAAAAGAAGACATTGGAAGATCAGCCAAATAGCTCAGCAGATTAAAGCACCTGCTTAGGCAGACACAGGAGCTGGGGGTTCGATTCCCTGGCCACCACCCCACCCCCAGACACACTAAAAAAAAAAAAAAAAAATGGGGATTGAGACTGGGCATGGTGGCACGTGCCTATAATCCCAGTGCTTGGGAGGCTGAAAACAGGAGGATCACTAGAGTCTGATCTGTGTAGTGAGATCCCATAGACCCTGTACTAAATACATTTTTTAAATATATATTAATTTTATTGAGAAAGAAGTAGCAATGAGACAGTTTCAAACAAAGTAAGACGGTTACAATAATTAATACATTGCATATTGTTGTCTTTGTAGTAGTTACTCATAGTACAAGATGCAGGCATGATATTTTGTCTAAATACATTAAAAAAAAAAAAAAGACACTGGATTTGAATCTAGGAAATCAGTGCTGCTGTGGGCTAACAACCCCCAAAAGAAATTTAGGTCCTAATCCCTGGAAGCTATGAGTGTTACTTTTGTGGAAAAGGAACTTTGTGATGAAGTAATTATGCTGGATTACCCAGGTGGGTCTTAAATTTAATCAAAAGAGTCCCTATAAGAGGAAGACAAGGGAGATTTGACTATGGAAGAGGAAGTGGAGATATGATAAAGGAAGAGGTTAGAGTGATACGGGGAAGGAGGTCATGAGCTCAGGAATGCTCATGGCCTCAAAAAACCAGAAAAAGCAGACGAAAACAGAGTTTCCTTCAGGGGTACCAGAAGGAGTAAGTCAAGCCAGCACTTCAGCTTTAGTCAAGTGAAACAATTTCTGACTTTTAGCCTACAGACTTACAAGAGAATGAATGTGTATTGCTCTAAGCCATCAAGATTAAGGTCATTTGTTAAGGCAGCAATAGGAAACTAATACAGATATTGAATTGTCTTACTCAGAGCCATTTTGGTGGGGAGAGAAGAAAGAGTAGACTGAAAGGAAATTGCAATAGGATGTTGAGTAAAGGAGCACCCATCTCTAGGAAGTTTTCATATATGATAACGTTTTTTAATATATATAGAAGTATATAGCATCGAAATCTTCTCATTTGACCCTCTCAGGAAAACATCCAAAGAAGAACTGAACAGCTGCTGTATTTCATGAGCTCAGAAGTGTTGAATAGTAACTGGTGGAGGCACCCATAACTTTCAGCATATCTTAGAAGATGTAAGTACTTTGGCAACTGTTTAGGGGCCTCCAGGAGAAGATCGGGACCATGTCAAACCATCTAAGTTCACAGACTCATATATGGAGCCCATGGCTCTTGTATACTGCAGAGACCAAAATACTTTGATACTATGACCCCAAACCCTGCACATGGAACCAGTCTTACCTCTCTACATTGATGTAGAACTCCTTGCCAACCAAGAAGGCAGAGCCAACAGAATGACCTAATTTGGTCAGTCCATTTGAGGCACTAAAGTTTTGTATTTTACCATCATTCTTAGATGCAGAAAAGGATTACTGAGGCTAAATTTCTGAATTCTAAACACTAGAAGGGCATAAACCTTCAGGAAAAGGAGAAAATAGTTTAATCACACAAAAGATGAAGCATGGAAGCCATGCTGGCCAAGAGATTAGAGAGGCAGTAAGAAACAATTCAGTCATAGGTCCATACTGAATCAAGAAAATTCTTCTTGTCAAAATTTTTGTTTGAATTACTCCTTGTGAAAGGCAGTCTATCTTTAGAAACAAGGTAAGCCAAATATCATTAGATCTTAATGACTCAGGAACACCAAGAAGTGGAGATATTATGAGCTAAAGTCGAGCTTGTGGCTTCACAGTGCTCCTTGCAACACACAAACATGACCTTACCCCCTGATTGTAGATGACATTAGTGCAGGACTGCATTGCACAGAGAACCCCAGCAATAAGAACATAAGGTCAAGTCATGCTGCGGTCACTGAGGTAAGACAGAAGGAAACAAACTTTAGGAAACACTTCATCAAAAATGGATTAAAAATTGACAGTTGTCATGGCACTCTGGTAACTCACTTGGTAAACTCATTCAAAACAGCTTATTTCTTAACTTATTCCTTAAACAGGTGAGTGATGTACTGTGATGTGTTCTTTGTTAGCAATTTAATGCTACAAGAAATTGTGTATTAATTCATAATCTCGGCAATACAGAGGCACTTAAAGTTGGAAAGAAATGCCAGAGGAGAAAAATTTTAGGATATAGATCCATCTCACCCTATATTTTTCCCCATAATTTTATTGATAAACAAATAGCAATGAGACAGTTTCAAATCAAATTAGTAGGACAGTTTCAATAATTAACACATTGCATACATTCTTCCTAGTGGTTAATTGCTGTACAAGATGCAGACATGA
>NW_004524616.1:10961011-11020277 GCF_000260255.1 Octodon degus
AGCTAGGGGCATATCGATTTTATTTAATCTTTCAAAGAACCAACTTTTTGCTTTTTTAATTCTTTGAATTGTTTTCTTCGTCTCCATTGAATTAATTTCTGCTCTAATCTTTAGATTTCTTCCCGTCTTTGGGCTTTGGGTTTGCTTTGCTCTTCCTTTTCTAGTTGTTGAAGGTGCAACATTAGGGTATTTATTTGTTTCCGTTCTGTTTTCCTAATGTGTGAGTTCAAGCTGTGAATTTCCCTTTGAGAACTGCTTTCATCATATCCCATAAATTGCGATAAGTTGTGCTTGGATTTTCATTGAATTGTAGATATTGTTGAATTTCTTGTTTAATTTCATCTGTGACCCATTGGTTGCTGAGTAGGGTGTCACTTAATTTCCATGTATTTAAGGTTTTTTTCTGGTTTCTTTTGTCATTTATTTCCAGTTTCATTGCAGTGTGGTCAGATAATGTGCATGGGATACTTTCTGTTTTCTTACATATACTTAAGCATGACCTATGGACCAGTATGTGGTCTGTTTTAGAAAATGACCCATGTGCAGCTGAGAAAAATGTGTATTCAGCTGTATTTGGGTGGAACACTCTGTATATGTGCACCAAGTCCGTTTGTTTCAAGCTCTGGTTCAGTTCTGTTATTTCTTTGCTAAGTTTTTGTCTGGTTGACCTATCTTTTGGAGATGAGGGGGTGTTAAGGTCTCCTGTTAAAATCGTGCTATTGGATATTAGATTTTTCATGTCCATTAAGATTTGCTTTATATTGTTGGGTGCTCCTGTGCATACATATTTATGAGTGTTAACTATTCCTCTTGAATTTTTCCCCTAACCACTATATAGTGGCCTTCTTTATTTCCTTTGATCATTGTTGGTTTGAAGTTGAGACTGTCTGAGAATAGGATTGCTACCCTTGCTTTTTTCGAGATCCTGGGGCATGTAGTATTTTGTTCCATCCTTTGACTTTCAGCCTATGAATGTCTTTATCAGTTAAATGTGTTTCTCGTATACAGCATATTATTGGATTTTGTTTCCTAATCCACTGTGCCAGTCTATTTCTCTTACTTGGTGAATTATGTCCATTTACATTGATCGTTAGAATTGAGATGTATTGACTTACGATTGACATGTTATTTACCTGTTGTCATTTACTCCTTTTTTTTCTGTGTTTAATTGCTTGCCCTATTTAGTTGGTTGCTTCTGATTTCATTCATGGAGTTCTGATCATTTTGGTCCTTCTCTAGAACATCTTTCAGTAGCCTGTGTAGTGTTGGCTTTGTCATCACGAAATTCTTTAGCTGTTCTTTGTCATGAAAGTATTTCACCTCTCCATCAAACTTGAAAGAGAGTTTTGCAGGGTATAGTAGTCTGGGCTGGAATTCGTTTTCTTCAAGGACTTGAAGTACTCTGCTCCATGCTCTTCTTGCCTTCATGGTTTATGAAGAGAAGTTGGCCGTAATTCTGTTAGGTTTTCCTTTGAATGTGATCTGCTTCTTTTCTCTAGCAGCTTTCAATAGATTATTCTTGTGCTGAATTTCTGGGATCTTGACGATTATATGTCTCGGTGTGTTTTTCATTGGGTTGAGGTTCCTTGGCATTCTGTATGCTTTGGTTACCTGAATGTCAGGTTGTTTCCTCATATTTGGGAAGTTTTCTGCTATTACTTCTGCCCATATTTTTTTTAACGTCATTTGTATTGACTCCTTCTTTCTCACTGATGCCTATTAGTCTCACATTGTTCATCTTTCATCATCTTGCACGTGATGGATTATTCTTTCCTGCATCCTCGTTGTTTTTAAGAGATCCTTTCTTAACTTTACCCTAGCTACACCAGCATCTTCAAGATCTGAAACTCTGTCTTCACTTTCACTTAAACCGTTTTGCAAGCTTGTGATTGAGATTTTAATTTCCCCTGTATCTCTCTGACTCTGCATCATGTGATCTATTTCTTTCCTGTATTGCTCATTCAAGGAATCTGTCATTTTTCTAATCTCCTCTATTTTTTTTTTTATCGATGTCTTTTTTAGAAGCAGTTATAAATTCTTTTACTGCAGTGTTTTGGTTTTTTTTTTTTTTTTCAGATTGGGTTTCCTCCCTATGTTTCTGTAGTTGATTCTTTACTTTAGATGCTATGAGTTCTGAGAATTCTTTTTTTATTTCAGAAAAGAATTGCACTCTGATTTCCTCTATAACTTTCTGCTGTTGCTTATTTACTATCAACCCTATTAATTCATGCATTTGAGCCGAGCTAGTGTCCTCTGCACTTGTTCTGGGTTGGCAATGGGTTTACTCCATATGTTTCTGCATTTGATTCTTTACTGCAGATGTTATTAATTCAGGGATTTCTTTTTTTATTTCCAATCTGAGTTCCTCTATACCTTTCTGCAGCTGTGTTTTCATTTCAGAAGCTGTTGATTCATTGTTTTCAGCTGTGTGATTCCGAATTTGTGCTGTGTTAGTGTCCTCTGCACTTGTTATGGGTGGGCCTGGGTTCTAAGGTTGCATTTTGTTCCTTCTCGTCATTTTGTGTAGCACTGTCTTCTGACCTTTGTTGTAGATGTTCATTGTAGTTATAACCTTAGCATGTACTGAAGTTCAGGTGTAGATCTACAAGTTTGGATTTATCCAGTTGTGCCTGGCTTGGGTCTTGCTGCTGTGCTCAGCTCCTTCCTGCTGCTGCCCTTTAGGGTGAACCTTTTGTGCCCCCGTGGCAAGATTTTCTGCTCCTGGATTAGCTGGGTAGTTCTATCCTCTACACTCTCTGCAGGGATTGCAGCTACAGGGTTTCACCCCAGGCCTGTATGCCAGGCCTGAGCTGAACCTGGAGGGGACAAGGCGGAGTAGTGGGGAGAGGCAGCCCTCCCACACTCACTGGGCCTGGGCTAGGACTGGGTCTTGGGGTTCCCAGAACATGGAAGAAATTCCTACTTGGGGGGTGAAAGGCAGAAGAATTTTTTTTTTTTGCTCGGAATGCCTTCAGGGCAGGTTTGGCTGGCTTGAGTTGTGGGGATTGAACCATAGCCACCTGAGCCCGACAGCTTTTGGGGAGCAGCCACTTAAAGAACTGAGCTAGGGCCAGGCCCCCTTCACCCTATTTTTTTTTTTTTTTATGAAATTATTGTCAAAATAAGACTAGTCACACTCTTAAGGTCAGAGGAAATTCAGATACTCAGTAACCACAGATTGTGGGATTTGCTGCCATTTTGACTGCTGGCTTCTGGTATCCATCTTTTGTTCTGCATGACATCTCTTGTCTTGCAAACTAGCAAGATCCCTGAATTTGGCATGTATTCTGCTCTATAAAGCATTTTCAAGTTCGGAGTTTTAGCAGTGTCAGGTTTGTCTACACCAGCAATAAAAAAGTTTGAGATACCACTGAGTTCTTACCTAACAGTGTAAGACGACCTCTTAGCTGAAAGGGGCAGGCAATATATTCTACGTAGTCACAGTCTTTGAGTTAGACAGGTCATTTCACTTTCCTCACCTTACCAAATAACTTTAAGAGATAAAAGTTAATTTAAATATTTCCCTCATTTTATTCTATTTGTGTATTGTGATACTTTATGTAAGAGTAAATACATGGAAAACAATACTGTCTTTCTTTATAACCTGTAATCAAAGTGAGGCCAAAGGATGTCTTCAAGATAAATAATGGACACTGCTGTTATCTTAACTAAACTGTTTAGAGGAAGAAGAAGAGTAGAACAGATGATTATGAATACTTAGGAAGAAACATCACTTTTCCACTGGTGTAGACCCTGTAATTATGTGCAGTTTCCTATTTAAGCTTCTTAGTTGTTCTGAACATTTTTTAAACATTCAAAATGATGGGGAGGAGAAAAAGGAATCAAGAATTTAAATAGACTAAGATATTCATTTAAATGAAGATACTGCCTCATTATAAGGGGCAAGTTGGGGTCTGATAGTACTATTGGCATGCTATTATCAAATCATCTTTTCTGAATCATGGATTTGAGACCCTTATCAATCTTCATTATTATTTTAAAGTCAATAATAGTGCCTTCTGAGCCAGGAACTGTGGTGCACATCTGTAATCCCAGAAATTTGGGAGGCTGAGGCAGGAGGATTGCAAATTAGACGGTAGCCTGGGCAACTTAGCAAGACCCTTTCTCAAAACAAAATGAAACTTAAAATGGCTGAGACATAAGAGCCTTTGTCTGGCATGTGCAAGGCCCTAGGTTCCAGTCTTAGTGCCACCAGAAAAAAAAAAAAAAGTTAATAAAACACAATTACTAAAGTGCTATATTTTTAATGCTGTGACTGGTTTTTGCATATCTGGAAAACATAAGTCTTCTAACCTTGGAAATAAATCTTCTTTTTCCTCCCTGCCAAATCTGTAATATGATCCTTTTCTATTACTGACAGCACCATCAGATAAGTGTATGTGCCTTGGTTAGAAGTGTACTGTGATTTTCAGCAAGAACAAGCATGTAGTTACAGACCCAGATTAAGATGTGTTCAGTACACATTGTTACAGTCTTTTTTTATGCTATTTAAGAGATGTATCTTCTGAAGTCCAAATTTGACAGCAAAAAGGTTTGTTCAGGTGCCAATATTCACCATAGTTGGATGTCCCACAAAGAACAGAGAGGAGACCTCTGAGAAATGGGTTGAAGCTCTTTGTGGCAGGAGACATAAAGACAGACGACTAGAAGGTTACAGGGTCTTGGCCTCCTTGGATGCCTAGGGGCTTTTGCGACTCATTCTGGAGATGACTGTATACCTAAAGAGGTGCTTAGAACAGGCTGGGAAGGGGGAGGCAAATCTGAAGATAGTCATGTTCATCAGCTCTCTGTTATTACAACAGAAAACCTGAGATGATTCAAGGGTGGGTTTGATTTGGCTTACAGTTTTAGTTTTAGAAGTTTAAGCCATGGTTGACTGGCCCTGTTTCTTTTAGTCTTATGTCAAGGCAGTACATCACAAAGGGGATGGGAGGCAAAGGAAGGGGACTTTGTGGCAGAGGAAGCTGCTCAGCTCATCATGGCAAGGAAACAGAGCAAGGCAAGAAGGATTATGGTCCCAGAATCCCCTCCAAGGCCTGCTCCCCAAATAACAGACTTCACATAAGGTCTTTCCTTTTCAGTGTTCCATCACCACATAGTAGTGCCCTAGGCTGGAGACCAAGCCTGTAACACACATGCCTTTAGAAAACATCCTAGAACCAAACAATAGCAGTGTGCACAACCCGGAGCTACTCTGAGGCATCAGAAAAAGAAGTCTAAAAAAAAAAGAGAAAATGAAGTCTAAAATTCTGCTGCTAGTATTTATTATTCTTTTTCATCATTGATAAGAAAAACAAGGCAGTAATAATTACACTGCATAAATTGTGTAGCATTTCTATTTTTCTGTTATTTTTTAAAATATATTTTTATGGGGCTGGTGAGATAGCTCAGTGGTCTAAAGCACCTACTTAAAACAAGCTAAGCTGAGCAAAGCACAGGGACCGCGGTTCAATCCCCCAGCACCACATGCCAGCTAGCCCCACCCCCTGGTGGGCTGAGCTGGACACACACACAAAATAAATAAATAAATAAACAAAATTTAAAAAAAAATAAAAAATAAATAAAATAAAAGATATATATATATTTATTTCTGCAGTCCCATATATGAGTAGGGATGGTGTTATCATCTTTATTTTTGAGGGAGAATAGTAAAATGACCTCTACAAGGTCATGCAGTGAGTCAAAGGAATAATAAATACCACTTCTTTTGTTTAATCCAGATCATTTACACATTCCTTTCCCTGTTTGCCCTTTTAATAATTTTTTTAAATATGGTCACTCACCAGCAATGGTTGGAGATGGTTTGAGAGTTGTAGAGAAATGTTGTTTAAAGATCCTCAATGGACCCATTTTCATTGCTTACCTGCAAAGCCCCTCTTTGAACCTATGATGCAAGTCCCTTCAAGGTGGCTGCTAGGATTCTTCCCACCTGAAATGCTATAATTAGCTTTAACAACTGTGCTTCAACATGGCTTGTCTAGTCATTGTTCACTGCCAGGCACAGATAAGTGCCTCATCTCAGTGAGTGGTGTCCTAAATGGTGCCACCTGCTTGGTGAACTACTGTAAGGCACTTGTCAGGGGTACTGTTATCAAATTCTGCTAGCAGCAAGCAGGGTCATTACAACACCTTCCAAAGCCTATAGTGGGGGCCTTAACAGATCCCCAGAGAATATGCTGCCATGCACTGGGAGAGCCTATTTCTGTTTTGACCTTGCCCAGGCTCTGTCTGCCCCTCCTTCTAATGGACAAGATAGTATTCCATTATACCTTAAAAGAAAATGCTTGTCTCTGTCATCCTTGATTCCATGATTTCAGATCTTCCCTATCAGAACACTTAGAAGTGAAAAGTTACAATGTATGATACATTCAACCTATGTCACTTGCACCCTGCACTCTTATTAGAAGCAAAACAGAATGTTGCTTACAAACACCTGCTGGTAAGGACCAAGCCAAGAGGTGGTGTGGGTGATGGATGGGAGGTGTTGCCCTGGCACTAAATCCAAGTTGCTCACAGCACCGGAAGCATTTCCGAGACAGCTATGTGAGCAAGAGGTGAATTCTTAGTCATTCAGAACAGGCTATGAGTGACTGCTTTGTCTCCAGCAAGGAAAGGTCTGCTCTGAAAGTGCTCACAAGGTGCTGGGATAGCATTTCTATCTTCTGTTCACCCTTGCTTCATGATGCACAATACTTTTTTAAAGGTTCTACAATTAAATTCTTATCAACGAGATGTTAGAGAGCTATAGCTTGTTTTCTGAGTGTTATCTAAACAACATGTTTTGCAATATGAATCTAAATGGTATACCAAAAATGTACCTTAGTCTTTATGTGTTCTAAGATACTGTGCTGCTGAGTGTTGTGCATGCCTGTATTCCCAGCTACTTGAAGGCAGAGCAGGAGGAGCACAGGTATGAGATAAGCTCAAGCAACTTAGTGAGATCCTCTCAAAATTAAAATAAAATGAGTCATTGATGAAGTTGTATGGTAGAGTGCCCCTGGATTCCATCTCCAGTACTGGAGTGGCTGGGATACTGTGCTGTAAAATCCTGTGCTTTTTTACCTACTCCCTGCATCAATATATTTCATATTCCTCTTAACTGTTTTCTCAGATCTGTCTCCTGGTTTGAGTCCACACTGCTGTTGCCACTCTTGGGGTTTCCTAGTCTCTCCACTACACTAGCCTTGCTTCCTAAATGTTCTTTCTTGTTTACTGCCCCCCCCCATTGTCTGTCACCTCATGTTCTCAGTTATCCTTCCAAACCATGGGTCTGATTAGGCCACTGATGAACCAGCTTTGCTCCCCATTACCAATAAATGGACCAACCACCTACCACGCCCTTCACCTACCCTCAACTCTACCTATTCCAGATAATTTGTCCTTGCCCAGAGGCACCATCACTTTGCCTGTGTGTTTGAGCATGGTCTTTCTTCCTCCAACCTTTTAACTCAGTTCAGAGGCCATTTCCTTCATAAAATTTTTACCACTGTCTTTTAATCTAAATCACTTCTTTCTCCAAGTTTTTGTACTCTCTCTCTCTCTCTCTCTCTCTCTCTCTCTCTCTCTCTCTCTCTATCTATCTCAGCTATCTAATCTACATTACTTATTGAGATGTATAATTATAAGACAGTATGAGTCACTCATTTAAGGTGCACAATCTGGTAGTATTCCATATAGTCAACAAAGCTGTGCAACTGTCACCACAGTTGATATTTTAACATTTTAATCACTCCAAAGAGAAATTCCCTTACCCATTAAAAATCACTCCCCATTTCCCCTTATCCTTCCCCAGCTCTAGGCAACTGTAATATATTCTCTATCCCTATAGCTTTGCCTATTCAGGACATGTCCTATAAACAGAATCATATGATATGTGGTCCCTTGTGACTGGCTTCTTTCATTTAGCACAGTTTTCAAGATCCATCTGAGTGGTGGTATGTAT
Source organism: Octodon degus (assembly GCF_000260255.1). Classification (NCBI taxonomy): domain Eukaryota; kingdom Metazoa; phylum Chordata; class Mammalia; order Rodentia; family Octodontidae; genus Octodon; species Octodon degus. The sequence continues at coordinate 10,968,975 of NW_004524616.1, forward strand.
CAGTATATCATTCCGTTTTGTGAATAACTGTTGTATTTTATGTATCCATTATTAGTTGATGGCCATGTAAATTGTATCCACTTTTTTTTAGCAGTTATAAAGAATGCCTCTCCAACACTTTGATTATTCTTTTTTCAATTATTTAATATGTGTGACTTAGTACTTTAGAGTGTTTCATTGGGTAGTTGCTTATTTGGTTGCTTTTGCATGTATCTTTTTATAACTATTATGAACTCCTTGTTGGCAAAAATCATTATTTTAATCCTGAAATCTCCACATAGCAAGTGTTCCATAAATGTCTGACAGGTGGATGAATGGGCAGATAGTACAGGTTCTTACAATGTGGATTATAGGTTTTTGTTTTTTTATGTACTTGCTACAGGATCTCGCAGCACTAGGACTTGTAGTGATCCTCCTGTTTCAGCCTCCCTAGTGCTAAGATTACAGGTGAGCATGACCATGCCCAGTTTTGGTGGCCAGCTCAGTATGCCCAGGGCAGGGCTGGCACAGTATGTAGTACCAGGGATCAAATCTGGGTCCTTGAGCTTGTCTAGGCAGGCACTTAGACCACTGAGCTATCACCATGGCCCATACAATGTGGATTATGAAAAAACACACGATACTTAAAAACATTGAAGTGAACCCTGTAATACCCAGAACTAGACTAGTAAAATTACCAAGTAAATTGTTAATTTTAAAGACTAGCTTACATAATTTAGTAAATAAGCTTTAAACTTCGCATCATTTCCTAAAATCTACACATCATAACTACAATTGAGTATTTCATGGACTGGGTTCCTTTGCAAATTGTAATTGTGAACTGGGTGAAGAGATTCCTGGAAGACACTGAATATTCTCTCCTGAACTGACACCACTGTGTGTTGTAATTGCTCGTGGCTTGACAGGTTATTATGGTAGTCTAGAGTAGTCATTTTTGATTCTGACTGAGCACTGAAAACCTTGAAAGGCCAGTGAGACAGCTCAAGGGACTAAGCACCTGTTTAGGCAAATAAAGGGAGTGGGGTTTGATCCCTGGCACCACATGCCATACTGGCCCTGCCCCTGGGGTGCTCTAAGCTGGCAACTGAGTCCAGGTGTGGTGGCTCACACCTGTAATCCCAGCGCTGGGGAGGCTGAAAACAGGAGGATAACTATGAGTTTGAGCTGAGCAGTAGCTCAAACTGAGAACCAGCTGGAAAAAAAAAAAAAAAATTAAAAAACCTCCTTGGAGCTTTTCCACGGTACAAACTATCTAGTTCCTACTACCCAGATTATGATTGTGTAGGTTGAGTAAGTGTCCAGGTGCTTCCATATTCTAAAACTAGAGAAATTTGCTGTAACTATTTCAAGAGTGAGCTTGAGGTTAAAGCAATCTTTTCTGTTGTTGCTGTTTTGAGACAGGGTCTGTGTACCTCAGGCTATTCTTGAACTCACTATATAGCCAAAGCTGGCCTCAAACTCATGGCAGTCCTCCTGCTTCTGTTTCCTCAGTGCTGCTGGTATTATAGGCATGTGCCACCACGCCTGGCTAAATAATAATAATAATTTTTTAGGTATGTATGAGCAACTTATTCCTAAAGAGTATTTTACTCATCTTGAGATCATACTACTGTGCTAACTAACATTTATAAGCACTTTGTATTTGGAAAGGGCTTTTCAGTCATCTTTTATTAGCTAGACTTGCATGCCGTGTAACCTTGTGCAAATCGTATAATCCCTTTGTGTTTTAAATTTCCTCGTATGTAAACTGTAGGCAGTAATACTGGCCCACCCCAAGGGGTATTGTGTAGTCTAATGGGGGACTATAAATCAGTCAGCAAACATAAAAATGTTACATGCATGCTTATTAGACAGGTATGAAGTCCTAGTCACAGTCTTTTAAACTGGGCAAACACCAAAACAAACACTTAAGTAGGACTTCCTGGAACCTTTATCATAATTTAAAAGATCTTGTCTCAACACCAAAGTATAGCAGTTCCTCTCACCACCCATACTAATAAGCAGGCACAGTTTGCAACAGAGAGGACAGGACAAATGATAGCAATAAATAAGTATATGAAACAGTCCTGAAGTAAGGGTTTGCTAACCTTAAGTACAATATACCATGCTTTATAATGGAGTTAGGGACCATACCTATATAAGTATACTCATCTGAAAAATATTCTTAGGATATAAAGTGTGTGTTCATACCAGTCTTTTAAGCACATGCTTCTTGGCCACTATTGATGTTAGGCCAGAAGTTGCTTTCTGATTTACTAATGAAAATGTTCTTCACATGAAGAACATTTAGCCATTTTTCATTTCTCCCATGAGAATGAAAGAATATGTGGTCAAAACTCAGACCTTCACGCTGTTTCATACTGCAGGTAAGAAAGAATGGGAAGGGTTAAGGAAGAAATCTGTAACCTGGGAGCCATGCTAAGTTTTGTAAGGAGCTGACCCACACTAGAGGCTCATTTACACACTTTGTGCAGCTTCTCAGAAAGGGGAAGCAGAAAGCAAGTGTTTTTCATTGTCCATTTTGCATTGAAAGGGTAACATAGTTTAAAGGGCCAGGTACTTGTCACATATTCCAATTCATTTACAATTAAATAGTTTGTGTGACTATAAATAAGAATTAATGCCTTGATGACGCCCATCGCTGATGTGAGTCATGAACCTTAAGGAAGCAGGACTTTTGGGTCACTTGATCTTGACTGTGCTACTACCTCTTTGGTCCTGGGGAATTTATTTCCCAAGGCAGCTATCTTCTATGGTTGAGCTCAGAACTTGCTAACAATTAAATTCTATTTAACAGATGTTTGGGGGGCATGAATCTCTGCAGATGATACTGTAGCACTTGCTGTGGAGGCTATGAAGAGCTTCTTGAGATGCCTGTATTTCTGCAGTAATTTATTGACTTTGGGTCAGGGCAAGACTATCAGCCTTGCTGCAGGGACTTATCAGCTGACATGTCAGTTGCCCAGGACTCCTAGCAGGACCTTGGCAGTTGGCAAGTTACTATGTCATTTTTACTTATCATATAACATTTTATGACCTGTGACAGGTATTAGGCCTTGATCAGAATTCAGAAGCTCAGATAAAAACTACCTCAAATCAGTGAGCCTCATTGGTTGGAAAATTATCTATTATCTGTTTAAAATGTATTGTTTTCAAAATATGATTCATCTCATCATATTTGTACCTCAGGAATCTTTGAGCAATTTTGCTGAACATCTTAGGGGGAAAGAAAAAGCCACACAAGCTTCATTTCAATAATTAGAAGAAATTAATACTAGTGCATGCCTTCCATGAGATTCATTTAAGTATCCTTAACACTTTCTTCCATCAATATGGGAAATCCCCAGAAGTGTCCATTGTAAATTTTTTTCCCTGTAAAGAAATGGAAATGATTGTAGTAAGTTCTGATTTCCTCTGAGTTGTTCAAAATTCCATTTTCCCAATATCTCAGGGTAAGTGCTCCTGTATTTTGCAGATCCAGAAGCTGAAGTGTCATGAATTCATTTCATTGCCTTCTTCAGTGAAACATAAGCCTGCTGTATCCCACTCCACTGCTCTCCTTGAAATAAGGGAAAAGGTCGTAGTGTTTTCTCAGGTGGGGCAGCAATCAGGTACAACTTTCTGGGCTAATGTTCACTTGGCATAACTTTCAAGGTGGAGGCATAAGTGCTTAAATGAATCTTAATCAACCTTACATGTCAACTTAACTTTGCTCTCTTTTAACTACCTGAAACACAAAACAAAATAATAACATGAAGAAACACTCCAACATTTACTCATGAATCTTCATGACTTGGACCATAAAGTTTGGACAGAGCCAAAGCACTAAAGGGTGAAAAACAAGAATATTGTGTATTGGATTCAGGATTTCAAAGTACACAACTTGGTGGCTTCCCAGTTGTCTTCGTGGACAAAGTCAACATTGGATAGTTATTTGGATGGCAGATATTTGCTCTAGAGAAAGAATGTTTTCATTGCTCATGGATAGGAATTTTCCAAAAAAATTATTTCTCAAAATCAAATCAATGAGAAGCATCTTATTTAACATAAAACTAATTTTTGTTTTAATTTTTATGTCACTTAAGTAACCACCCACCTCCTCTGCAGATCTCTTTTACTTTCATCCAGGAAGATTTAAACAACCAATCTGTTTTCATTCTAAATATTTTGGGTTAATGATAGTACTGTTCTCAGTTATATTTTATTCTTGATGATTAAACAGTGAAAATGCTAATTAGTAGCCTGAATCCAGAGGGGGGGAAGCTATTTCTTTTCATAGGGCACTGAAGATTGCAGTACTAAAGGAAAAGGATGGGGACTGAATTGTCCAGCTCCACAGAGATTCTGATTTAGTGGAAAGACTAAGTTGAGATCAGGATGTATCAAAGATACCCAGAAGACTGATGTCATCAACAGGCAAATATTTGTAGGGCAAAAAATTTAGACTATATCCTCTGTCTTTATCTTTAGAAGGAGCTGAATTTAGACAAAAAGTAAACTAGATGCCAAGGAATTAATTTTATTTCCCTCCTATGTGCTTGCTATTTCCGGAAAGACTTCAAGCTAAGGTGAAGGACATGTTATTAGGTATGTATCCTGCATCACTCTCCAGAATCTGCACTTGTTCTTCCCATGTATCTCCATATGGAAATCAGGAATCCTGCTTTCAAATACCACACTGACCGGTTATTAGTTACATGATCTCATGAGCAAACCTCAATTTCTAAGTGAATTAGCTCTTCTTATCCAGTATTGAAAGAATAATGATATGTATCTTTTTAGCAAAGCTAGGGTATGGAAAAAATACAGTATGTTAGCATATATTAACATTCAGTACAGTTTATGTTAGAGTAATGAGTGCATGAATGGAAGAAGTCAGAAAAGTCCAACCCCCAATGACCATGGGCTGACATTCATATATTTTAGTTAGGTATCCAGTGACCCAAAAATTCTGTTCCTTCCTACTCTCCACCTCTTTCTCCATGTCTATTCTGCTATAGTCAGACATTCCCCACTATGTACTGAGTTTGCTCACTTTCACATCTCTGTGTCATCCCCATCATCTACAGCCCCCACTTATCAAAATTCCACCCATCCATCAAGGCCCTTGAATCGCACTTTCTTTAGCAATCTTAGCAAACTCATTTTCCTCCTTTAAATCTTGATCCTTGCTACCTGGAGCAGTAGTGACCCATAAACCACTTCTGTCCCAGTAGACTGCAAGCTTCCACAAAGCAGAGGCCACAGAGGCATTCCCCATTTCTTGTGCACTGCCAACACAGACTCTGGTGACTTGCCAAAAGTGGTGCTGAATAGATGGATGATTGAATGAGTGATTTCTCAACCTGTCCCTATTGTGCTCTTGGACAAAACACCTTGCCTATTTCAGTCTCAGTTGCCTCAGCTCTGAACAGAAGATAACAACATGAATGTATTCCCCAGGTGTATTATGAGGAATAAGCCAATGACTGAAAAGCAATTTGAAAATATAAAATAAAATGCTATATATAAGTGTTATATAATCAAAATCATTTCCCTTTGTTTTATGTTTTATTTGGCTTTCTATCTCCCAATCCTTCATGCATTTCAGAATTTCACAGATGCAGTAGCATTCATATTAGCACCTAGATTCTCTTGGGTAATAAATAATTTTGTGTATTATACCTCATGGCTACTTTTCCCTTGCATACTTACACATGAATCTGTCATAATTTGGGGTATTCATAATAACTAATGAAACAATTCATTTCTGAGAGATAATCCACTTTTTTTACTCTTTGCCTGGCCAGTTATTATTCCAATACTGCTGCCTCAAGGGACCTATCTCCCGTTAAGTCTAGAAGCCAGATGATGAGCACACTGTAGAAGCCCAAATCTTTTAAGAGCTTACAATGAGACCTAAAAAATGATTGGGGATTTTGAAACACTACTTGTTTCCTATGGCTCCCTCTAAACCCAAATTCTGAATCCTTCCATTGCTCTACTGTGATTTATGTGCTACCAAATGCCTATTATAACCTGGTTTCTTAGGAAAGGTATGAATTAGCTCTTTTGTGTAAGACAATGATAGCTTAAAATGATATTTTCCTTGTTATTATATTCAAGAAAGAGATTGCCAGTGGAAAAATAAAATTTCCAAGAATATCTGTAGTTCCTTTAAAAAGAGGTGCTTGACTTTTAGTACATAGCAAGATATTATTTTTAGAATAGTTCTTCTTAGATAAAAACTCTAAGAGGAAATGGCAACAATATACCTTGTCACAAGGATTAGCTTATTAGATACAAAAGGGATAAAATAGAGGGTGACATGTAATAAGTACCCATAAGTATTAGTCACATTTTCAGTAGAAGGCTTTCTAAAACCCTGGCACTGTTCTAGGCTCTCATCTGAACTCTGTGGCAAACTAAGGAAGCAAACCTAATCATTTTCACATCCACTGCCTTTGGTTCTGAGACACTAAGGTACATGTCCAAGATCTCATAGTAAGAAGTAGAAAAAGGATATATTCAAGCTTTAAAAATTTGTGATGGTTAATGTTGTGTGTCAAGTTGGCCATGTGTCTGAGCATCCAGATTAATCATCATTTCTGAGTGACATGAGCATCTGACTAGATGGACTCAGTGCGCTGTCTTCCCCAGTATGGATGGCCATCATCCAATTTACTGAAGAACAAAAAGGCAGGAGGAGAAGGAATTCAACCCTTTGCTTCCCACCTGCCTGTTAGTAGAATGTGTAGCTTCTAACAGGAATTTAGCTGGGACATCAGCTTCCTACATTCAGATTGGGTGTTACACCATGGGCTTGCCAGGTTCTCAACCCTTAAAACACTAGTTTTCCTGGCTCTTCAACTGGCAGACAACAGAATGTAGAATTTCTCAACCTAGACTACCAACTAAGCTAATTCCTCATATATATTTGCTTCCGTTGCTTTGAGGAACCCCACTGATGAAGTCCATTTGCCACCCAAGCACATGATTGTCCCTTTCTAAACAGTTGCCTAACTCAAGGTTACTCATTTTGTTTTGAAGTGTTTTTTTTTGTTTGTTTGTTTTTGTTGTTGTTGTTGTTGCTGTTGTTTTCAGAACTGAGGACTGAAGTCAGGCTGTTCTGAAGTTTTAAAGCTAGGAATTTTTAAAATCTCTTCTGGTGGGGGGCTGGAGAGATGGTTCAGTGAAATAAGCGCTTCCCTGGCAAGCACAAGGGTCTGAGTTCAATCCCCGGTTCTGGGGGGGAAAAAAAAAATCTCTTCTGGTGGATTCCTGACCAAGTTTTCTATCAGGCTATCATCAAGATCATTGCAGTCTTTATCTACCAAACTTGTCATAAGTGATATCAATTTTAAGAAGCACAAAATAGTTTTTCTCCTGTGGAATGTATGATGAAATCCCAAGTTCCCTTCCTTACCCATTTCTGTTAGCGTATGTTAATGTAGTTGGACTTGTGGCAGTACAAGTCTCAAATGGGAAAGTTGTTTTGACATTCAGATGTAATGAGATAATAGTGTTTTGTGGATGCTGTCACACTGGCTGCACATATAGTACCAGAAAAATCTGTTACAAAATTATCTTCTTGTTGTTAAATATAAACACTGTAGTTTGCCAAACACCTACATGCTATTTTGTGGTCTACAAAGCCATCAATATTTCATTAATTATCTCTTGCATTTCAGTAAAATTGGTCAGAAGTATTATTGCAGTGTCATAAATGTGAAACTAATACAGAAAACATTAATGAGTTGTCCAAGGTCTCAGAATAAATCTAGAATAGAGCTGTTATTAGAATCTATAGCTTCTGGTAAGAATTTAGAAATTTCTGCATTTTTACTAAGATCTTTCATAAAACCTCTTCAAATTGTGAATATTATCAAAATGAATATGTTGAAAAGGAAAATAATATTTACTTCACTAAAATTTTCCTCAACTATAGTCTGCTTCTACAACTCTTCCTATTTTGGTGTCTCATTCCCATTAACAACCTCCAAAATATCTGGCAGTCAAAGAAGGAAAGTAAAGTGCTCTTTTCCCTAATACTCATTTATAGAAGAACAAAAGTACAATGAGACTGAAAATAGATGGAAACTGCGTAAGTGAAGAATTGTTCAGGAAGTATTATTTTCCCACCTCAACCTCACTTTCTTCCACTTACTGACAGCAGAACTAGAAGTTCAATCCATTTGCAGTGTTCTTCAAAGGCATTGCCATGGGTTTCCCCTTGAGCAGCTAAACACAGTGGACCAGTTCTGCCATTGCCGTTTTATGGCCAAAGCAGCAAGGAAAAAATAGATGTTTAGTGAATTCCAGCAGCATTCACCATGGCAACTGCTCTGATTAGAACTCATAGCTCACACCAGTCAAATCCTACTGAAATTTAGAAGGCTCTACAATTTTGTTTGTCAGAGAATGGTGACAATGCCTGATGACAAATTCCCTTAGTATCTACAAAGGGACAAGCTCTGCTTCCACGGTTCCACCTTAGTATTCTCAGTCTCAAACTATACCATAAACTTCATCCCTGAGTGAAATTTTCTCATTCAGAAATGGATGGAACTAAACAAGTGGCTTCCACATGCAGATTTTCATGTGTTTGTTTTGTACAGATAGTATTAGCATGAGTTCTTGCACCAGGAATAGATCTCATTTTCCCTGGCAGAGTGTCAGGATGACCCAAACTCAAAAGATCATTAGGGGAACTGCCAACCAAAGGACTATGACTTGTGTCCAATGATATGCTTTTGTTGAAAACCAATTAGAACAAAAGATGGTGTGGAAACATGAATGTAGCCCGAATGTCTCTTTCCCACTTAATCCACTGTACAACAGAAAATAAGAACTGTTACTTGTCCAGGGACTGTGGATGAACATGTCTGTGTGAAACAAATGGAAAACTTTGGAAATCAGGATGTGAAAGTCACCTGTGTAATTCTAACTTAAATCACAAAAGGAGATTTCACTTATTTTTGTCCTTATCTAAAGTAAATACATTTACCAGCCAGTGGTGCCCTCCTATTAGCAATGTAATTTTAAAAATAATTTTATGAAAAAAAAAAAACTTTATATGCTGTGACTTCTCTAGTTACGTCCAGGACTGTGGGAAAAGAAAAATCTAAGGAAGATATTTATTCTGTGAAAACTTCCTGGAAGATATTTATTCTGTGAAAATTTCAGTCAAACATGATGGTTCAAGGAAACTTTCAATGGACAGATTTGTAGAAATTCATGAAAGCAAACAGAAGAATCCAGTTTTTTTGTTTGTTTGTTTTTGTTTGTCTTTTTGCGGTACTGGAATCAAACTCAGGACCTTGCACTTGCCAGGTGGGTGCTTATACAGCTGAGCTGTATCCCCAGCCCCAAGAGTCCAGTTTTTAAAAGTCAGATGATGTGGAATTTTCCTGCTTGCTAGAGTTTAGGTCTTTGTTAAGGCTCATGTGTTGAAGGCTTGATTCCCAGCCTGTGGCACTACTGGATGTGGAAATGGAGCCTACTGAAAGAAAGTAGGGGTGTGCCCTTGAAGGGGATATTAGGAAGCCAGTCTCTGCTCTTTGTGTCCTGGCTGCCATGAGGTAAATAGCTTTGTTCTACCCTGTGCTTCCACTATGAGGTACTGTGCTACCATGGGCCAAAAGAGATCAAGCAATTATAGACCACAACCTGTGAAACTACAAGCCTAAATGAACCTTTCTTACTTAGGTTGACTTTCTCCGGTCTTCTGTCAGAGGGATAGAAAGCTAATACTGCCAGAACCAGGTTAGGGAGTTACTTTTTTACTACTATGGAATGTCCAGCTCTATCCTTACCTCCATCCTAACTTGGGCAGAGACTTAAATGTATATTCCATGTGTGTTATTTATATCTAATTCTTTCTAGACATGAGCCATTCTTGTCATCCAGTAATACAGTACACTGAGTAAGCCCTATAATCAAATGAGATAGTGTTCTTCATCTGTACCAGTCCTGGAATTGAATAGGATGGTCTTCCACACCTCTACTAGTCCTTTGGTTACTAGGAAGCAAAGTGTTTAAGTATGAGCAATTTAGGCATCACTGACCAATTTTTCAGGGCCAGCTAAGGACTTTCCAGGCTGCCTTCTTGTCTTCTTAGCAGCCTGTCAATGGTCCTTTCCCCACTTGAGAAAGAGTGCTAAAGAGACAGAGTTGAAACTCAACTGAAGTCACGGGAGCCATTTCAGTCCTATCCATTCAGAGGCAAATTCTTTTTCCCCCGGTTATCTCATCAGGACATTCTCGAGAGCTCAGCCATGCTCTAAGACTCTATGGAGGCCAGCTACCCACTGAAATAACACCTGTGGCTCCATTATGAACAGGTGCCTATGTTTTAGGACTTTTTGATCTGAGAGAGACAATGATTTAAACAGCTGGGGACTGGAAGCAAGAGGGAAGGTAAGGTATGTGGGTAAAGTGTCAGGGCACCAAGAAACATGGCTCTTTCCTGTTATGCATTCTTACATTTCAGCTAACATGAGTTGAGTGCCTTATGGCAGGTGCATGCCAGGCACCTGGAGGTCTTAATCACTGAAGCACATTTTAGGTCTCATTTGCAAAGTAAGAACATCAAAGCCCCTGCTTTTCATTCTACATTTACAGCTGTGTGTGTGTGCGCGCGCGCACGCACGCGCGCTGAAAAGACCATCTTCCAAGAAAGCAAGCAGATCCAGTGACCTGGACAGCTGGGTGGGCAGAGTTCACGAATCCATCTTCCAGGGCTCTTTGGTCTCTGGTGATCCCAAGAACTCAGGCTCCTTCTCGCTTTGGCAGCACATATACCAGAAACACAGGCTCTCAGTACCCTCTTGTATTTCTCAGCTGGTTCCCTGTCTCTAAGCCAGCCAGGTGCTCCTGAGGTGGGAGGAGCCCAAAGTGCAGAGTGGGATAGATGTAGCTCGCTCTGAGGCTTCTGCTCCACGAAGATGGTTAATTTTGGCCCTTCCAGAGTCCCAGAGGGCCCAAGACACAGGAGCCCAAGAAACCTCTGCAGGTGCCACTCCGAAGGGCAGCCTCCCTGGGGAGGATCTCTCAGGTTCTGGCGCCTTTGGGCCCCAGAACCTCCCATTTGCTCTCAGTTTTGAGCAAGTGTACGGACTCCCTGGGTGGGGAAGAGGCGACCAGTTTCTGACATGGTCCCTAAGAGGACGGTGACGAGGGCGAAGTTCAGAAGGGAAGGTGTGCTAAACTTCCCGGGCGGTCTTCGGGGCCGCAGGTTTGTTACGGAGATCACTCTTAGGTGGAGAACAGAACCTTTTCAGGGAATCCAGAGCTCTCAGTCCTCATCCCAGGCCTCCACAGGCGGTTGCAGGGCCTGGCCTGGGACTCACCCTCTTTGGGTCCTCAGTTTCCTCCGACGGTTGGGGCTCCCTGGGTCGGCCGAACTCTGTACTCCTCCGGGCACCCAGAACTGGCGTGGTCGACCCGGTCTCTACGCGCGTGGGGTTGGGCATCTCGCTCCACAGCCCGCCGATAGGCCGAGGCTCCGGGGCTCAAGACCTGTCCCGGGCCAGAGCCTTCCGCGCCGCGCCCCACTCCGGAGGTGTCCAGGTCCCATCTCAACGGGGCCAGCAGCGTCAGCCCGCAGCCTCCACACTTTGCAGCGGCCAAGTTCCCCGCAGCCAGCAACCCTTCTCAGTCCACCCCCGGCCGAAAGCGATTGGACAGTGGCTACAGGGCGGAGCCCGGCGCTAGGCCCTCCCCACCACAGCCTGGGGTCCAGGCGCCACCACGATTGGCTGCCGACTCCGCCCGTCACGGGCCGGCGAACGCCCCGCCCACCCGCCGTCGGCCCCGCCTCCCTCCGGAGCTGGTCTCCTCAACCCGGCGCTGAGCCTCAGTCGCGGAGCAGGTCCATGAGTTGTCAGCGCGCTCCTGGCGACTGCCGAGCCGGGGCGGCCGCGGGGCTTTCGCGGAGCTCCCGTAAGGTGCCTGCCCGAGCCAATGTGCCCCGGTTCTGTGGGGCGTAAGCAGTCATCGGGGCGGGACAGCTGGGGACCCGGGACCTGCCACAGAGCGTCGGTTTGCGATCCGGAGTCAGCAGGAAGGGTGAGTGGCCTCGGGCGCTGCGCGGCCCGTCCGTCGGTCGGTCCGAGCGTGGCTGCCGGGAGGTCGGGGCGGGCGGGCGGGCGGCGCGGGCCAGTGCCCCAGCTCCCCAACTTCTTGTTTCCGGAGCATCCCTGCCGGCCCCGGGACGCACCAACTTGGCGGAGCCGCCGCCGTCCGTGCGCTCGCGCCCCGGCCTCAGCGGGGCGACGCGGGTCCCAGGCGCCCCGACGCTCGTCCGCGTCCGCCCGGGCCGAGGAGCGCGGTCCCGGCGCCCCCGGCGACTGGGGTGGCGAGCTGAAGGGGGCTGACAGCTCCGCTGGACGTTGAAGTTTGCGAAGTCCGGACTTTCTGGGAGCGCCGAACCCCGCGCCCTTCGCGGGCGCACCCCCAGGCCCGGACCTCTGCGTCGGTCCGCGTCTGCGAGGAGTGTCCCGGCGCTTCTGCGGCTCCAGGAGCCGCTGTCCACGCGGAGCTCCAGCCCGGGCAGCCCTAGGCGCGGCTGGTGGACCCGCTGCGGGTCAGTGGCATGTGTTTGAGCACCTGTGTGTCCAAGTGGGGAAGTTGTGTCATGACTGACGACAGAGGACTCAAGGTTACATCTGACACTTAGTCTGCGGGTCGGTCCGGGTTAGTGTTTTGGCTTTTTCTCTTGATGTAAAAGCAGCTTGTTTTTCTGAGTGCAATTGCATTCAAGCAGATTACATTATGTGTGGACTCAATAGAATTCAGTACAATATTATCTTGTCATTCTTAATTGACAAGAATGAAAGCTTGTTGAGAGTACTAGAGAGACTTGGGTCTAAAATTTAGGAATATTTATATATTTGAAAACATAAAACATCGGTATATGTAGTTGTGTGTATATGCGTATGAGGGTTGTACCGTGTGTGTGTGTGTGTGTGTGTGTGTGTGTGTAAAATTAATAAGTGAATGAGGTAGAAATATATCAAGGGCAGCTCAGCTTTGAACTTCCCCTGGGTTTCAGAGATGAGCCCTCTAGCTGCGGGGTGCATGTGAGCGTGGATGTGTAAGCATGTGTGCATCTGCCTGGTCTGTCTGGGTCAGTGTATGTCCATGAACTTTACGAGCATTCGGTTCATTGCCGCTCGGTGCAGATTCCGCGTTCCTGTTTTACAGCCCAGCAGCCGCCAGCCTGCCCATCTGTTAAAACATAACATGTACACTTCAGTCAGCACTGGGGTGGAGCGTGGGTAGGGGCCACCCTTAGCAGAAACAACATGCTACAAACAAAGCCTGCCTCTCAAGTTCTATTTTCATTCATTATTTGGCCGGAACTTGTGATTTTGTGAGAAGGAAGGTAGAGCAGAATATTGTCTCTAGAAATGGCAAACTGTATTTTGTGAAATAATTATAGCCATGATTGGGGGAATTATAGGAGAAAAAATAATCCCCATGGGGGAAAAATGTAGTGCTTGTCACATTTCTGTGCAACACTGGTTTACTGCTTTGCAGTAGTGTGTATATCAGAACTATTTTCCTTTGCTTCTTAAGAAAATGCTTTAAAAATGAATTGTTTTGACCCCAGAAAAACACCTTAATAGAAGTAAACAGAACTGTATCACATACTAGACTTAAGACTACTTTAGTAATTAATGAAACATAATTTTAGGAATTTATAACTTGGACATAAATTCATTTCTAACCTAATCATTAGTCATAATGGTTTGTAATTTATAGTTTAAAAATAATAAAAAGACTTCATCACAACAATTCTGATGACTAAAACGATGTGAGAGGAGCATTAGAGGTTAATAAGTTCCTGCAGCCATATGACTGATATTTTTTAAAAATTATTCTTTTAATAGCATAATTACTTTGGATGACAATAAAGGCCATAATTTTTAGAAGTACTTTTGATGTTTTCACAATAATTTTATGCCAGTAACTACATGTTAATAGTGATGTTCATTATATGTAGGTAGAATAAACTGGAATGGTTTTAAGAACTCATAAAAAGTACTGTTTTCACTTTAAATTTTTTTTCAATTTATTTATTTATTCGTTTATTTATTTGGTACAGGGTCTTGCTACGCAGCTCTGACACATAGTGATCCACTTCTCTCAGCCTCCCCAACACTGGGATTACAGGCATGCACCACCACACCCGGTTTCAGTGGCCAGCATGGCATGTGATACTGGGGATAGTACCTGGGTCCTTGCACTTGCCAGGCAGGTGCTTAGACCACTGAGCTATCTCTCTTGCCTGTTTTTACATGTATAGTATATTTTTTTTTGAAAATATACAAATTCTTAATATATATGTGTCTAAATTTGTGATGAATTCTATGGACACAATAATTCTTTGACTTTGATATGAATCATCAAGTCTACTGGTTTCTTCAAGAAATTTAGTTCTTGAGCTGAACTCCAGTCCCAGGGATTCAGTCTGAGGCCCAAGTAGGACTTAGGAGACTGCATTCCAATAAGCACCCCTAAATGATTCTTATATCAGGCACCCATATTTCAAAAAATATTAGAATGTTGTTTATAAAAGAACATGAGCTTTGAATGGTGGCACTTACTGGCCTTGTGAAATTTATTGGTACTGTAATGCATTAACTCTCTTTCCAAATATGGGCCCCTTTTGTCCTATATTTGAGTGTTCAAGAATCCTTATTCCGAGTTGACCCCAATTCTAAGGAAATCTCGGAAGCATGGTAAGTTACGATGCCTCCCTAATTTTGACCCCTTCTCCATCTACCTCCAAAACACTGGGTTTGTTGGAAGCTCTAGGATGACTTGGCTAGCTGTAGTACAGATTTTGGTCATTTCTCTCTGGAGGATAGGAGAAGAAATATCTTTCTCTCATTAAAAGCCCTTGTAGGTTTGGGGCTGTCACCACAGATACACTTCTGCTAGGCTGATACAGTGCAAAGTCAGGTATCCTTGGGAAGATGCGGCTTGTCCTGCTGTCAGCCAGCAAACTGTCTTCAGCTACCTACATTTGAGATCAGGGAAACTTGTCTTCTGAAAATCACCTTCAAAGTATTTTGAGCTGTCCAAATAATTAGGTGTATTTTCTCATCATCAAAGAAAATGTGTTGAGAATTGCTATCTCTGTTTTCATTGAAATCAGTGTCGATTTTGATTTATTAATTATTACCAATTAGTTTTTTATTTATTGTTTAGTATTGACTTTTGGGTTCTAGTTTCCCATATCAGATTGGCATAATTTTCCCATAAAATTTGAAAGAGAATGGATCTAACAGAAGTTATCCTCCCTTTCTACCATTCAAGTACTAAAGGACCCAAATGACTTCACAGAGGTCAGAAGTGCCCAGAATTTTTACTTCCCTGATGATAAAGGAACATGGCTATGCTGGGGCACTGAATTTGGATTGTCCCAAACCATTGGATCATCACTGAGACGTTTAGGGAGCACTTTCTGTTTAAAGGAACTCTTGGCAGCCATATTGATAGGTCATTTTCTTTACAATCTTTTGAGGACAATGATTTTTTTCCCCTACTTTGTTCCAGATGAGCAAACTATAGCTATAAAAGGATAATATTTAGAGCCTGTCTTTTCATATTCAAAGATGACACCAACAGCTGAGAAGTTTGCCTTATGAACTGTTTTTATTTAGTGGTGTGGTGGTTTAAGCTTTGTCATTTATACCATCTACAGTTAACATTTTTCTTTTCATTTCTTCTCATAGTGAATATGATTTTTGCTACAGTTTTCTTTATAAAGTTAGCCACAAAATATGATAAGTGGTTCAGTGTCCCTAAGCTTAACCACCCAACCTTGACCTAGAGAGGCAAATAATTTGATAAAGGTAATAGAGCTCAACAGGAATAAAGACTATGTGAAGAATCATGAAGAATTCTTTAGATGTCTATTTTAGCCCTGTGCTATTTTGTTTATAATCAGGTTATGCTGCTAATATTTTTGTCCTTGCAAAAACATCATTACTTGTATTTCATTTGCCTAGCTTCAGCATGATTTGATGGACAGAGAAAAGTTGAAAATCCTGAAGTCTGCCACAGCTCCTAAGCATACAATGGCTCTGATTTGTGCCCAGTATAAAAAAGGAAAAGCTTACAGTAGAATGCTGCTTTTTTTGAAACTGGGCCATAGGTCATTGCAAGCTTCTATGTGACACTTTTTTTTTTTTTTTTTTTTTTTTTTTGCCATGGCATACTCTGGCATCTAACTTGTATTTGAAAAATTCTTTTCAAGTTTTGGACTCTTTCCTTACCCTTTTTCTCATGGTGAAATGTACTTGTAAAAAAAAAAAATAATTTTTCAAGTCAATCTGTTTTCTTAACATCTCCTAATACTTGAATTTTAGTCATTTTAACTGCTGCTTCTCAGAATACTCCTTCAGCCTCCTACCTTTGCTGTTGAATTTCAATCTAGTAATAGAGAGCAGTCATTGAGCTAGGAAAGTTTCATTGTAGTTTTTAGCTTTGTAGATTTAACAATAACTGTGGAAAGAAAATAGAAGAGGGTAAAGGATGATATTAAAGTCATGTTGATATGTGTGCTGTGTTAGATATCCCCAGCTTATGGTGTCACTGAGAAATTTAAGATCCAGATGAATGAAGTGACAGATGCATTCATCTGTGGCCTCACAGACACTCCTAATACAAGTGGAAAACATAACAGAGGACAACAGATCTTGAGTTACACAAGAAAAACAAATGCTAAGCTCTGAGAAAAGAACTAGGCCAGAAGTGAAGGGTTGGGGTGGGATGGAATGGGGAGCATGTGGGAAAGAAATACCGCTAGTAAAATGCCAGACAGGGCGGTAAGAAATTTATAGAGGTGCGGATGGTTTGGGTTTCTTTGGGGCATTGATTCTGTTTTATATTGTCTTCACAACCTGCTCACCCTGCTGGCTTTAAATAATTTATTGTAGCAGCAGGCTTTCCCCTGGTTAGTTTTTTGTTGTTTTGTTTTGTTTTATAACTTTTTCCTTCTCATCTCTGGATCTAATCAGAGGCACATATAATAGTGTGGCTGCTCTCAAGTATTTAGGAAAATCCATGCTCACTTCTGTGTCATAAACCCATAGCTGTTCCATTCTGTTTTACAGTGTTTTCTTCCCTGTTATGTTAGTGTGGTATCTGTGTTTTAAATAATATTTTATTAATCTGCACAATGGTACTTTTGGTCTCATTCTTCTTGGCTGGAAGTATCTTTTGAGTGATCCATCATCAGACCACCATTGATCTAATGATGTATTTATTGCTCACTGTTGCTGCACTGGCAAGAAACCCAGTATGGTTCTAAAATTTTGATTAAAAAGAAATCAAGTTTTTGCAAGGCGTAGCCATCCAATTATGTTAGAAGCTGCCAAGTATATTTTATGCTAAAATGTACACACATATTTCAAGTGAGCAAAATGTGCTTTTTGAAGGCTTTTAAAACTTTTGCCATGAAATAAATAGAACAAGAAAATGCCTTGTAATTGCAAAAATTATGAGTGTACTCCCCATCCCCAGCCAAAGGAAGATATAGTGTTCTTTTCAGATTATACCTTTGAACAATGAAATGGATAGATTTATCTTTTTAATTGACAATTAAAATAAAGGTGTTAATAGCTAGCTCCCAGCCTTAAGTATTCTTCCAGGTAATCATTACAAAGCAAAATGAGCTGAAATTAATTACCAAATACTAATTAAGTACCTATCATGGGCAGTACCTCTCCTTTGCTTAGCTAAATCAATATTCAAGGATTCATGCCTTTGCAAAGCTTTTCTGCATTCCTCCTTGGCTTGATATCCTCCATAGGGAGAGCCCTTATCTCCTGTATTCTGTAGTCAGACTGGGAGCCCCTTGAAGGCAGAGACGATATTTTTTATCTTACAGTTTCTCAAGAAAGGTTACTTAGGAAGTAGTTGCTAGGTTCACTAGAAGCTACAAAGAATTGTAAGTGGACATCTTACAAAGATGTGAATAAAGAAAGATGCCACCAAAAGTCTGAGTGTAGTAATAACTGAAATGCAGAGCTCCAGTTTCAGCTTTAGTACCAGCACTTGGCACTTCATAGAATGCCCATCTACTCCTACCCCACCCATTTTCAATGTTCCTTTGCTTCATTCGTGCCTTATCTCCTCTCACTACTGTTCTGTGTTACTCTTCAAGGGTATCTCCCACTGCCTTCCTTCTAGGCTGTCCCCATGTGTCCTCTTCTGCGCACATACCCTTTGTATCCTGTAAAGCAGCTGATTCATGGGCCCCACTTTGATCCTAGGGACAGCCTCACTCTCACATCTTCTAAAGCTGCACATGGGTTGGTTCAGTTCCCCATACAATGTGGGTTACTAGGTAGATTTGACAATATCTTGTTTCAGAGACCTTAAAGAGCAAGATGATGCTGTGCCTAGAGGCTGCTGGTATACAAAACTCAGGGTGATGGAAAAACTATTTTAATAATTGCAATAGATTTTTAGTTCAGAGACTCATATTTGTAACAGTTTTCATTTAGAAATCTTAGCCCCTGATATAATCTTATTTATCATGTAGTCTAGTGGTGTATGTAAGCAGTAGTACTGGGAGGTGCATTACATGGTTATGTACAGACCTTGGGTTCAGGTGGAGTTTACTGTTTGACTGAATTTAAGTATAACTGCTTGTATTCAAGACCTTTTCCTTTAAAAAAAAATTTATATATTTGATATAGGGTCTGACTATGCAGCTTGGGCTCATAGTGATCCTCCTGTTTCAGCCTCCCCAGCATTGGGATTACAGGCATGCGCCACCATGCCCGGTCTTGGTGGCTGGCTCAGCCTGCCCAGGGATTCTAGGACTGCCATAGCATGCAGTACTGGGGATTGAACCCAGGTCCTTGCACTTACCAGAAAGGTGCTTAAACCTGCTGAGCTATCTCCATGGTCCTCAAGACCCTTAAGGTAATGTTTTATGTTAGAATTTATGGAGAATTGGAGGACACAGGAGATCAATATTCCTAATTTTCTGTGTATGTGAAAGATTGTGCCTCACTTAATATAGGTGTTTCCTTCTTATAACTGCCAAGGATAGATTAGAAAATTGAATAATTATGTTTGAAAGGTATTTAGTTGTTGAAGGACACAGAGTAGATGAGCAACCCTGGATTAGGTCATGAGTTCAAACATTGGTTTCTTTTGTGTCTCATTAATCACTAATACTTGTCTTTCCATATCCTAGGGTTTCCCCTTTCACATTTGGATTTGGGGCCTGGAAAAGCCTTAGGGAAGGCTTCAGCTGAGGGTCCAGAGGCCAATCAGCTCATCCCCTTCCCTGCAACAAGTAAAGTTTAAATGTTCTCCCTGTGGTGTTTTGCTTTGCATTTTCTCAAATCTGCCTTTCAATGTTCTAGATACCAAATCTTCTTCCTCTTACACTTTGCACATCCCTTAACCTTTTAAGTGTCCCTGATTTCAACTTCTCTTCTTAATTCAGTCCCCACCTTTCAATAATGTTTTCCTTTTCTTGATACTCTCTTTACCTTTTCAGGTAAGGACTGTACTTTATTTTAAAAGGTGAATTTTAATCAGTGTGACCATTAATCTTTTCCCTGCAAGAGTAACTGCATTTCTTTTTTTTACCATTGTCAAAGGATTTTCACAGAGAATTCCAGTGTGTTTCTATCATGGGATATATTGCATGGTTTAGCAGCCTTAGAGAATGCTGAAGTAATTAGCCTCACAAAACCTTACTCCTACCTGCCAGTGACACTCCTCTTTACCTGCTTAATCACAGTTACCACCTCATGCTCACTTTCCTATCACTAAGAGGCAAGATCAGAAGGCTCCCCTGACAACAGATACACAGTCATTTCAACCAAGGAAATGAAGCTTTTTACAGAAACTAAACCAATATACACAGACCAGGAAGAAGGGCAAGTCTCCTCTGACGTCTTTAAAAATGTGACATACAGACTGATGCATACTTTGTTTACTTCTTAATTTGTTGTTGCTTCTCTTTTTAGATTAGGCTATTACATTGTAGACAGTGTCGACAGTTGTCATATTTTCTTTTCCTTCAGAGTTATTGCCTGTGGCTTTCAGTTTTCTGTTCTTCATTTGTTGTTTTTCTGATCTACCTGATTAAATTGCATTGTTTCTAACCTCTTCATGTATTTTTCCAACACTTTCCTGTGTCCTGGCAACATCTCACAATTAGATACCATCCTCCCACTAAGTGAATTTCCACTTTTCTTATGAAGTAATGGAGATGTTAAGTGGAATTCTGATACTGACCCTTTCAGGAACTAAAGCACCATTTACTATTCTGTTTTAATTATGGTCTCTAGTGCGCTTTCACCAGTTATAATGTTCACCTCATTTTCTAAGTAATGTTTCTCAAAGATTGTCTGAAGTATAAAATCTGGATACATTAATTTTCTACTCTCCATTATGTGCTAGATTTATAATTCTATAATTTTCATGTAGGAAGAATGCTTATTAGACAGGAATGGTTACTTTAGTTTCAAGCCATACTGATTTTTTTTATCTTATTGTGAAACATTAGATATTTATGTAGTCTCTTTTTTTCCAGGCCCCAAATCCAAATGTGAATCCCCACCATCTAGAGAGCCCATATTAGTCCTCATCACAGTCCTAAAAGCTTATATTTGTAATCCTATAGAAAAGTTATTGGAATTCTAGAGAGTTATTCCCAATCTACCACTCCCAGTGCAACCCACAGCATAAAGATACAATTATATATACAAAATGGTCAGGATCCAAGGGGGTCCTAAGTCCAGCTAGGATGATGGCTAATGGGAACAAAGGCCTTGACCCTGAGCCAAACTGGAATTTTATTAATTTGAGAAGAAGGGAGTGGCAAGAGGATGATTAACTGAGAATCTTACAGGAAGTACATGAGTGCTGTGAGCTGGGCTTGCTAGGTGGTCTGAAATCACCTCTGCAGTATACAGAAAGAAGTATATGCAGAAAGAGTAATCTGCATAACACAATCTGAAGTAGTAGCTAAGGTTTTGGTGTCAACCTTTCAGTTCCGATGTGTCATTTTCTTCGTCCTGGGAAGTCAGCATCTTATCTCGAGGCTTGCTCCCAGCCTACAGTGTGAAGCACCACTCTCCATCCCACCCAGCTCACACATGTTCTCTGGGGCAAGGTAACACTGGCCTGTTGCTTTGCTTCAAAGACTGCACATCATCACCTGGGCTGGACCAATTTGCATTGCTTAAAGCCAGTTGAAGAGATAAGAGAAAGTCCTAGTCAGCTCTGTACAGATCAATCCATGGAAATAGGGCCAGGTTTAGCCAAAATGAAGATAACTGCCCTTCTTTCAAGGAGAGTTGTCTAGGTGATCCTGCACAACTTGCACTCTCACATCTTCTCTGAAGTACTACTCCTGCATAGTCCTCTTGTCCCAGGCAAGTATGCCATTACTTTTACTTCCTTAACATCTGGTCTGTACCTGCACCTATGATGATTTTACATGATATCTGTGACAAATCTTACAAAGTGGACAGACTTGAGCAACAAAAGATCCAGGGAATGTATTGTTCATTTAGACCTTAGAAGAAGAACAAATGCCCCCAATAGATAGAAGTTAAATGTTTTTAATAGGTGGGAAAGCCACAGAAAAGCTATTCGGTGCTGGCCACTTGTGCCAAAGTACCATCTTCCTGTTGTGATTTCTAGTGTGTCTGCCCTTTGGCTTTTCTAAGTGACTATTCCAGTTTTGCAAATCAAAGGTCTATTCCATATTTCAGGATTCTTAGAATTCACGGACCTAGAGTCAGAGTCTTAGTTCTAGTTCTAAACTTCTCAGAGACAGAAAAATGAGTAGTTTCTCAAAGTAGTAATGCCCACATGAAGTAATAAGGCAACTTGCTAGATCTTCTCTCTCCATACAAAACAATACTCCAAATCAAACTGACATAAAGAGAAAGGATTGTATTATATCATATAAGAAATAGGACTCATGGTTGGATTGGTTGATCCAAAGGTACATGACATCATCAAGGATATAGGTTCCTTTCATCTGTATTGTTCTCAGGGGTCATTTCACGGTAGAACAAGTCCTTTTCTTATTTGCAAGATGACTGCAACAGCTTAGATGTCACTTGTAGACATGACAATGTCTAAAGTACAGAAAATGAAAATGCTCCCCCCATTCCAAGGTCATTATTCCATAACATGAAAACATTTCTTAGAAGAGTCCCAGAGAACTGACAAACCCATTTCTCAGTGAGTCAGTAGCAAAGCATCATTGCCTGAGAGAGGAAGAAGTGAACTTGAACAAAATCAAGATTCTGTTAGCAAAATGTGTGTGTGTGTGTGTGTGTGAGAGAGAGAGAGAGAGAGAGAGAGAGAGAGAGAGAGAGAGAGAGAGAGTGTGTGTTGGGGAAGTATGGTGAGGGATGGATGTTGGCAGGCAACTGTATTTACTTCATATTGTAATTTGGAAAATAACTGAAGTTCCCCTCATGACTGCTGTGAGGTTGGTGGGTACCACTAAACTGCTACACATTTCTGGATACAAAATGGCAAGGCCTGGATAGACAGAGAAAAAAGCCACAATGCAGGCTAATTAAGGACAGAGAGATGAGCCAAGATCAATCGTTATTCTGATTAGAAACACAATAAACCTGATGAATTGAGATGTACTAATTTATATCTGTTTGTACTTAATAATTATATGATCTTTACAGAATTAAAAAAAAGATTAAAATAACTTGCTTATTTCTCAATAATTCTATATTTCCAGAGTATTCTCTTTTAGTATAGGTCTATTTGAATATAAAAAGTTCTATTAACTTTTTATATCATGTTCACAACATGGATAATTACTAATGACTGCAACCAGCCATTTTATATTTAGTGCCCTTTTATGAATTAGGACTTTAGCATCCAACAGGAGTTAGAAGTTTGCTTAGGTCACTCAACTAATAAGTGGCTAAGCTGGGGTTTGGACTTGTGTCTGTCTGCTCATATCCTCTCCAATTCTCTGTGGTTTCCCTTTGCTGGGAAGAGTCTCAAGACCACCAGGGCCCATAGTGTCTTTACTGATGGGGCCTCTGCCCAACTCTGACCCCACTATTTAACCTTTTGCTCACACCCAAATTTCTAACCACCAGATTTCTTGGTTGTTAGTCTACTAAGTAATTCTCATTCTCACCTGTGCCCCTTTGCATTGGCAATCCCCTCTGTTTGGGGCAGCTTCCACAGCTCCATCATCTCCTTCCTGGCCTCTCAGTGCTCACATTTTACACATACTTCCCAGGTCTATCATGTTGGTCTGTTTAGGGCCTCCTCTGCTTCTGCCTTGATTCTGTTTCCACCCTGGTTTTGTTTTCTTTATAGTCTTGCCACAGTCTTATGTGATATACTCATTTGGGTACTTATTTTATCTGTCTCCTTCACTGGACTATTAATTACAGGAGGTCAGGAACCTTCGCTGTATTTGTAGAGTGAATGAAGAGCAAGTGATTAAGTTAATGAATGAATATTTGGAAGTTTTGATTAAAACTTCAATTAAAAATCCATAATCCTTATTTCCTATTCCAAGTATAAGGTAACATCCCAACTGTCATTTAAGTCTGAAAATATCCATTTTGATTTTTGTCTTACAGAAATTGGAAATTAAGCATGGTATCGTAGCGCATATCTATACTCCTAGTACTAGGAAGGCTGAGGCAGGAGGAGTGTGGCAAGTTCAAGGCCAGCCTGGCCTATGTAATGAGTTCAAGGCTAGCATGAACACAGGCTAGCCTGAATACAAAGTCAGACCCTGTCTCAAAAAAAAAAAAAAGGAAAAAAGAAAAAAAAATTGAACACTAGCAAAATTAATTTTGTTTCAGAAAAAGAGTGAGAAAGGGAGCTAGAGAGAGGGAGAGGGAAATGTATATCAAAGTTCTTTGGAGAAAAGATACACTTAGTACATTAGTGTTTTGCAAGTTTCAAGAAAGCTTAGTATAGCCCAGCATGGTGATGCCTCCATGTAATCCAGCACTCTGGAAGACTGAAGCAAGAAAATTGCAAATTTAAACCTAACCTAGAGGCACCTAAGTAACTGAGAAAGATCCTGTCTCAAAATAAAAAAATAAAAAAGGGCAAGGGAGTGTAGCTCATTGTCAAGGCTTTGAGTTCAGTACCCAGAATTGAGAGAGAAAGAAAGAAAGGAAGAATGGGAAAAAAAAAATGCCTAGTACAGAGGAAGATTTTAATAATGCTCTATATTTTTATTATTATAATTATAAATACATCTACACTTTTAAGGATGCATCATAAACTGAAGTAATTACAATTACATCATCACTTATAGTGATCAATTCACTGAAGTACAACAAAATTGTTTTTCTACAATACATTCTTTTTCATTTGAACTCATGTATCTACTAAAACACTCTTCTCAGAACTGTATCCTTAATTATTCTGAAGTAATTGTGAAGATTCAAATTGAAAAATAGCTTTTCCTCATATAATAATTTGGAAGGAATTGGCAGAAGTAAAGCAGCATTTGCCTCCAAAGTCCTTTTTTCTCTAGCTATCCCTTTCCTCGCTAAAGTAGGTACTTCGGTTTTCCCTGTTGTTCTAAGATGTTATTTACTAACTGCTCTGTGAGACATTATTTCCTGAGGCTTGCAGTGTGACGCTACCACTCAATTAAATAAATCATCAATAGACAAGAGCTTTGCAGCCCCCTCCTTCCTCTTCATCTTCCTGCCTTCCCCAGGTGACCTCGAAAGCCCTGATATCTCCACATAGAATATCGTCCACTTTTTCTGTCTCTGGATGTTCCCACTCATAAAAGTCCATTAAAGTTGCTTACTATGAAATACACTTCCGAGTTAAATTCCCTATATCATATTTCCAAATACAGATCTAAATTTTATGATGAGCAAAATACATATGTGTTTGAAAGTAAATTTTAATCTAGTTCTTGTGGATTGTTTTTTGTTATATCAGAAACAAGTAAGAAAAAGTGAAGAGGAAGAAAGGCAAGAGGATGTTTTGGAGTTTTTTTTGTACCTTCTTCCTGTGTATCATAACAGGAACCCCCTTCTTCCTCATTTGTCTTCACTTTATAACCTGAGCAGAATTGGATGTATAATTGTGTGAGAGTTCATCAGAATCCTAGTGAAAATGATCCCAGTAATTAAAGAACTCGGTCAGTATATGCTACTGTTTAAGTTTCACAGATCTGCTTAGCCCTTGAGAGCATATGCCTGTAAGAGGGTAATTTTCATATACAATAGATTGACCCTGGTATGGGTCAACCAAAGCTTTCTCCTTTTTTGTTTTCTTTCAAGGCCATGTGGGTAAGAAACAGCACGAGGTTATACAAAATGCATACCAAAAGCGTAAGTGATGAGAAAAAAATCTATAAAGGGTATATACACATTGCTGGACTATTTCCCAAGTACTTTAGGGGGATGATGGTGACGCTTCTTTGGCAGAAGCAAAGTGGAACATGTGCATTTCCATGTGTGAACACTGTGATTTGAAAGGTCCTTTATGATTCACAAAGGCAGCTGCATAGCCATGGAGTTTTGGAAATTCACTTAAATAGGTGCTTTGCAGACTCCTGACATCTGTTTTGGAGATTTGGTTGAGTGTTAGGGATTTGCTTATTCACAAGTGACATAAAACTAGTATTCTTCATTAGAATGTGGAGGTTTTTGTTCATTTCTTTAGGGTTTGCAGATCAAAGCCAACCAGAAAAGACAATTTAAATTTTTTTATTAGTACATGTCTGCAGTACATAATGTTTGCATTCATTGTGTGGAGTTGGTACATGTCCATAACACATCTTAATTTCTTTTATCTCTCCTTTTCCTTCCACTCCCTCCTCCCTTTTTCTATATCTTGATCCCCTTACCATTTGAGAAAGATCTCTCTTCTGACTTTCTATTATCTATCTTTTGTCTTTTCTTTATTTATAATTTACAATGAGGAATGCTTCTACATTTTTGTAGGAATGTAAACTACTACAATCACTGTGGAAATCAATATATTTATTCCTCAGAACTCTAAAACTAGAAATACCATTTGACTTAGGTGTTCTTCTAGGTATCTTCCTGAAAGACATTTTTCTTAGTTTTGAAAGCTATCGGTGACAGTATTAACTTTGCCTAGCAAAACAACATTATGGAGTTATCCTCAGGCATTTTTTGTTGTACGAAGGGTTTTCTCGCATTGTTTTTCAGTGATTTTTTAGGTTTTAACTTGTGGCTTTTAGGGGTACATTTCTATTCTGTCTGTGAGTATTAGTTTTGGTGTACCCTTTTAAAAGTTTATTTTCATTTTTATAACAATTTCAGACCTAAATGTTATCATCAGTATTATTTCCTATTACTTTTAACAAAGGTTAGTTATAATCAGTTTTTCAAAAAGATAAGTGGCTATAACACAACTCTTGCATTTTTGCTGTTTTTCAATTTATTAGATACTGATATAATCTAATATTTTCATAGGTTGCTTTAATTTTTTAAAAAGGTGAAAGCTTGTTGTTAATGAATCACAAACGTGTTTCAAAATGACCAAGCCGAAAAATGGCCACAAAATAAGATGAGTATGGATATCTTGAACTGAAAATCATTTAAAATGGTTCATGGCTACATTTTGTGCTAAATATAAAAATAATTGTGTTTCCCATGTGTGAGCATCAAAAGCCCCAGTTGGAAAACCATGTGGTATAGCAAGTAGGTCACTATTGATGGTAGAACATGAGACAAAAAATGTCACAGCTAAGATGAGAGGCCCAAGCAATATGTCTCACAATGCTTGCTGCATTGGTTGTCCAAAGTAGAAGGACTCAACAGGGCATAGCTAGCATTTAAAGTATTTGAAAGTATTAGCAAGGATAGCCTTTTACTGTCATTCTCATTTATTTCTAACTCACTTCCCCAATTGGTTAAAAATAATTGACAGATATCTGAATACCAATTAAAATGTCAGCCTTTACATTCTAAAAGTATACATGGGAATCAATAACCATCTATGTACATCACTGATTTAGTTGGTATTTGAAATTTTAACAAGGAATAACCACCCGTTAGAGACAAACTCATGGAACAGATTAGAAGATACAGAAACAACTCTAGACATGTTCAGCAACCTGGTCTTTGACAAAGGTGCTGAACACATTCACTGGAAAAAGATAGCTTTTTTCATACATGTGTTGGGGAAAGTGGCTTTTTACATGCTGAAGATTAAAATTGGACCCATATTCTTCCACAGTGCACTAAACTAAGTGTGAAATGGATCAAAGATCTAAATATTAAAACAGAAACATTAAATCTGCTGGAATATGGACCAGGTAAAACTCTTGAAGACATTGGTGTAGGCAAAGACTTTATGAATAAAACTCTGATCACACAGAAACTATAACAACTGGGATCTCATCCAATTAAAAAGTTTTTACACAGCAAGAGAAACCAACAGAGTGAAGAGACAACCTACAAATGTTTGCTAGATGGTTCTCAGACAAAAAAATCACTTAAGAACGTATAAAGAACTAAAAAAAAAAAAAGAAAAGAAAATCAGACCCCCACCAAATTTAAAGTACCAATCCAAAAACTGACGTCTTGGGGGCTAGGAAGATGGCTCAGTGGAATAAGCACTTCCCTAGCCAACGCAAGGGCCTGAGTTCATTCCCGGTTCTGCCAAAAAATAAATAAATAAATAAAAATGGACATCTGAGATAAATACACACTTCTCAGATGAAGAAGTAGAAGTGGCAAATAAATACATGAAGAAATTTTCAACATCACTGGTCATTTGAGAGATGGAAATTAAAACACTGAGACTCTGTCTTACCCTGGAAAGAATAGCTGCAATCAGAAAATCAACTAGTAATAAATGCTGAGGGCTGGGAAGATAGCTCAGTAGAAAAAGTACCTACCTGGTAAGTTGAAGGTCGTGAGTTCAATACCCCGGGCCACAAAAAAACAAAAACAAAAAAATGCTGGCAAGGCCATAGGGGAAAAGGAACCCTTTTCTGCTGTTTGTAGGAGTGTAAGCTGGTAAACCACTATGGAAGTCAGTGTGGAGATTCCTCAAAAAATTAGGATTGGAGGTCCCATTTGACCCAGCTATTTCTCTTCTGGGTATTTTTTCAGAAGAATTAAAAACATCGTACCACAGCGATATATGTGCACCCATGTTTATAGCAGCACAATCTGCAATAGCTAGATGTTGGAAACAACCCAAATACCCATCAACCGAGGAATGGATAAAAAAGATGTGGTCTTTTAATATAGTGGAATACTTACTCAGCCATAAAGAAGGATAAACTTGAGACTTTCATAGGTAATTGAATGCCATTTGAGACCATACTCATAAGTGAAGTAAACCAGGCTCACATGTATAAACATCATATTGTCTCCCTAGTGTGAGAAGTACAATGTAAGTAAGATCCAAACGATACCATAGATATTGTAAAATGGAAAGAGACTGTTCAAAAGGAAAGAGAAACTGAGATGGGGGAATGGAGAAAAGAAGGAAGAGTATATATATATATATATATATATATATATTTAAATTTACAGGATAATTAAGATAATTAAGATTATACTACTAATTTCTCTTAGTTGATTTAAAAGTTTGTGCTAATATTGTTTGGACAATTAAATGCCTATATCTTATACTGTATTTAGATTAATACATGATGTATTAACCATTGTTACTCTCATATTATCTTGTTTTGAAATTTTACTCTTTTCTCTTAAAAATAAAATTAAAAAAGACAAACTCTCTTAAATTCTCATTTCTCTTCATATTTGAAGGCATGATAATATAGGCCAGTGGAGGGAGGCATGAACTTTGAGAGGATCCAGTTATTTTTTTTCTTCTTGGGCAGTATAAGGAAGATTTATTATTTATATGTAGGAATTTTCATCACAGAAATATCTGGTTTTTGCAAATAAGTTTAACATTCTCCATTTTAAGCAAAGGGCCAAGGAAGGAAAGCAGTGCTCTCCTGACTTTACTCTGAAGAGAGATAACAGCAATTTTTTTGGCTCAGAGTAAGATCCTTGGGTTCTGAGTATAGCCATCCCCTCATGCTAGATTAAGCAACTGAACACATGCCCAAAGAGCTTGCAGTTACGTGGGTGAGTAGATAGAGACATGCCATGATGACTGAATTGGGATCTGTCATTAGAGCTTTATTCATTCACTTCCAGCACAGAGTCCTTCACAGAAGCACCCTCGCTTATGGATTCAGTATACTTTGAGTGGTTAATTTTATGGCTTGAATTTCAGAGGCCTTCCTAGACTTGTATCTTCAAAGATTATTAATACAGATTAAAACACTGTATTTTCAAGTAGGATCATTTCACATATGTTATAACTTTAAAAAGGAAAGTGAGTAAAGTCTCAATAAAAAATTATTTTTAATGTATTATTTTATTGCTATAAAATACAAGCATGAGGGCCAGCCTGATAGCTTAGGGGACTAAAGCTCCTGCTTAGGCAGAGTGCAGCAGCCAGGGTTCGATGCCCCATGTGCCATGCCGGCCCTGCCCCTGGTCTACACTGAGAAGGTGATTGAGAATGGCATGGTGGAGCAAGCCTGTGATCCCAGCACTTGGAAGGCTGAAAACAGGAGAATCACTACAATTCCGATCTATATAGTGAGACCCTGTAGACCATGCAGACCCTGTCCTAAATACAGAAAATAAAATAAAATACAAGCATGACAGAAATTTACCATTTAATTATTTTTTAAAGTGTGCAATTCAGTAGTATTAAATATATTTCTAATGGTAAGCAACCATCACCACCATCCATCTCCAGAACTCTCTTCATCTCGAAAAGCAAAAGCTCTGTACCCTGTAAACAGTAATTCCTATTCTATCTTCCCATAGGCCCTGACAACCGCTACTCTCCTTTCTAATCCAATGATTTTGACCTCATACCTCATATAAGCAGAATCATACAGTATTTATCTTTTTGTGACTGAATCTCTTCACTTAGCATAAAGTCCTGAAGGATTATGCATGGTTTAACATGTCAATTTTCTTTATTTGCTGAAGCTGAATAACATTCCTCAGTGGAAAAAATATTATGATGGTGTTTTTAATCTATATTCCTTTTCCCACTTAAACATAGAACCTGAGTCCCTCAGGAATAGTATGTTGAGGACAGGGATTGGGAGTGCTAGCTATAAGAGGTCTGTTGGCTTTGGATCAAAGAACACACTGGCTGTGTGACAGTTGATGTGACAGTTGGGTCTGGTTGCACGGTTGTGTGCCTGGTTCTCAGCCATCACAGGGCCAGCTGGTGTAAGCTATGGAGTTAGCTCATTGTCTAGCCTTGTTAGGGGATGTGACATGACAGAGATTATAAGAACATCCTGGAAAATATCTAGGAATGTCTGGAATACATTATTTATTTTGAAATAAAAGTTTAGATTTTTGTTCACCTTTCATTCAAGCATTATAAATAACTTTGATTTTTTTCTTTCTTTAGGGTGTGTGTGTGTGTGTGTGTGTGTGTGTGTGTGTGTGTGTGTATGGAACTCAGTCCCTTTCACTTGCCAGGCAGGCCTTTATGCAATGTAACTATCTTCCCAGCCCTGAATAACTCATAAATGTAAAGCTTTATGTGCCTTTATAGGACTCTTTACTATCTTATGAAATTGGTTAGCTATTTTTGGTTGCTGCTATGAGATTTCTCTCTGAAGTCAACATAAATGACCAAATGTCTGGGTCCCCAGAATCCTGAGTCCTGTCCTTGCCTCTGCCTTTGACTATAAAGGTATAAAAGTCACCAGGCTCCTTCCTGAACCTTATGTTCTTCCTTTGTTAAAGAACAAAAAATGGACCATTTCTATAGAT
Source organism: Octodon degus (assembly GCF_000260255.1). Taxonomy (NCBI): domain Eukaryota; kingdom Metazoa; phylum Chordata; class Mammalia; order Rodentia; family Octodontidae; genus Octodon; species Octodon degus. Next base: position 10,999,793 of record NW_004524616.1, read on the forward strand.
TTGTTCTAGTGTTTAGCACTATGATTCCATTCATATTTCAAGTTGGTTGGTTTATTTTTTCCTTTTTGTAAGTAGAAAAAATGTAAAATTAGTGTGTAAAGTTAGAAACTTTTAATTGTCAGGCAATACTCTTGAGGTGCTGGTTGACTTCTTAAGTTGCTGTTTCTTTTACCTGTGTCATATAGAAGAGCTAAAATAAATGTGTTGATCACAACTTCTATGCAAGGGTAGCCTCATATTTTAAGTTTCATATTTTAATGCAAGAATAAGCAAGAGCTTTTTTGGTTAGAGTGAAGTTGGCAGAGTGTAGAGGTTCTAGTTTCCTGGGAAAATGAGAGGGAATTCAATATGCAAACGTGTAACAAGATCCCAGTGAGGATTTACATTGTTAATAACTCTGCGCTTTCATGTAGGAAATATAGTACCAGTGCTTATAAACTTACATCTGAAGAAGTAACACAAATAAGAATATCAGATATATCCAATCAACCAATTTCCTAAGGATGGAATTATAGTTAGCTTTTTGAAGGATTCTGGGTTAACCCCTAGAAAAGAATCAGAGGCTTTGAATCTCTAGGAGATCTCTAAAAATAAGAGATAAGCTAGTTTTCATGAAGAAAATATGACCAGATATATTTCAGAGGTCATCTTTTGGTCTTGTTTTTATTTTTAGTTTTGTTTTTTTTTTTTTTTCCAGAGCCAAAGATTGAACTCAGGCCCTTGAGCTTGCCAGGCAAGTGCTTATTCAACTGAGCTATCTCCCCAGCCCTGGTCTTATTTTTATTTTATACTTACATTTTTATGGGTAACCAACTCCTGCTGCTAAAGAACAATTTTTTTCCTAAATGTTTGACTGTCTTTTCACTCTTGATGTCATCCTCAGTCAGATGTCCCGCCCACTGCCTGGAATATGGCTTTGTTCTCTACTTGCTGTGGTACACACTAACTTTCTTAGTTCCTGCCCTTCCAGTGGCACTTGTAGAAAAATATGTTCAAAGCAATAATCCAGATGACAAAGACTGAATTTAGAAAACTGTTACTTCCTGTATAATTCAAGTCATTTTCCCCCCTCACACACAAGGTAGAGTTGTACAGAAGAACAGCCGTGAAAACACATGATCCCATCACACCCCTCCCACTTGCAGCCCTTAAGGTTTCCAAATGCAATCTGTGTGTGCTGATAGTTTTTGCTTTGAGACAGACTTGTTGACATTATCCAGTTCTCCCGATGCTGAGTAGATTCACCCACATTCTATTCTAAGTCACAGTGGGAGAAAACTCACTCAAGGAATCTTTACTTTTCTCAGTGGCTCCTGGATAGAGGGTTCCTCTGGTACCACTAGGAAGGAGACTTGAGTTTGGGGATTATGCAGGAGCTCTTAAAGTAGGCACACAGTGAGAGCCAGGGCTCTCCTAATGCAGCATCCATGAAGTTTTCATTTGTGAGTCTGAAATGACGTTAGGGATTATCTTGACCTGAGTTTCCAGAGTGAATTTGTGAGATTAACCTCTAGAAGCATACGAAGAAAATATTAGAACTCCAGTTCATTTTTATAGCAAAAAAATTGAGTTTTACTAATATAATATGTAGATTGGCATTTACCCTATTACCAGATCTTTAGTCCAAAAGGCAATGTGTTAAATAAGATATATGAAGTGTTGTGAGGGAAGATGATGCAGCACTCCACGGTTGTCCCTGCGCTTGTGTGCAGGATGCTGCAGGGTATTTCTATGTGTTCAGCTAAGCTAATATGCATAATATTAGTTATTTTCCGTTGCATTAGTTATCAATGACAAAAACAATGCCAAATCACTTTAAGAGAAGTCAGGGGAAAAAACAAATACAAAATGTGTTAAGTATCACTATTTGTGTGAGCAAACACAGACAATGTAAAACTGGAGTAGATAGATGACACTGTAAAATAAGTTCATAGGGTTAGTTATAAGTTGAAGACAATAATAATACAAGTCGATCTTATAAATTGGTCCTTAAATCTCAAAACATATGAATAATTGAAATATAGATTTACTTCTATTAAGAATGAACATATTGGAAGAAAGTGTATACTTGACCTTGAGACACTTTCAAGGACAATCTAAAGGTATCATGATTAGAGAGACATATTTAGAAATCTCTACAATTTTCCTTCATGTTTAATTCACCTAATATTTTTTTCCTTTGTTTCTTTGATGCTCACATTGAACTCAGAACCTTGCTCATGTTAGGCTTGTGCTTTACCACTGAATTGCAATATCCCAGCACATCACCTAATAATCTTAATAAAATTGCACTAATTTAGATATGTATTTTTAATCCTCTCTTGAAATTTTTTACTTGTGTATACAAAAGCCACCTGTCTTCAAGAAACATTTGTTCTGCTTCCTAATTCTTGTCCTTCCTCTTTGTTCTTGTCCTGAAACAAGATAATATATTTTTTAAAATATTGCTTAAAATGAGTTTCTTTGTGAGAAAACGTTGTTAAAGAAATTAGAGAAAAGGTTACCAAAGTCCTGAAGAAACAGTGTGTGAGATGAGCCGCAGAGGGCAAGAGCTTTGGTCTATATTTGGAAGAGCTTAGATCTAACCTGTAGAGGTAGCCCATTGCTGTCTCATGCATGAAGTGCATTGAGAGTGTTTCTCTGATGATCCTCGCAGGAGACTTACTCACAGTCCTTATGAAAATGTTTTTATGGGGACAAAAACCTGAATAGTGTTTGCTCTTAACAACTAGCTGTTTCATAGAGAAAAATGCCAGGGTAAAATTGTAAGAGGTGAGTTTATTCACTACATTATTAATAAGCAAGATGCCACAGCCCAGATGTGGAAACTAGAATTGCATGGACTTTTTCAGAATATTACTAATGAGGTTAATTTTATAGAAACAAAACTTTGACATCCTGTAGTAGAAGCTATACAATACCATATGTTTAGTTGGTGAAGGTCCGTGAAAATCCTTCATACCTCGCCTCACAGAAGTTTGTTGTTATCATGCTAAAAGTTAGCAAACTTACAGATAAGTTACATTCATTTTTCTTTTATAAAAAAGAAAATATTCCTATTTTGTTAACAATTTCTGTGGTAATAAGAAACAATTTCTGTGGTAATAAGAGTGTGTTCTATAGCAGAAAAAAAGCACCTAAATATAATGAACTTAGCCTTTGAAGATAAATGTGTCATTTAAAAAGAGAATGAACCATAAAGAAACATATATTTAGAATGAATGTTACAAAAAGCGATGTTTAGAAATGTTTCTATTATGTGTAACTTTATAGCTTTAAACTGTGACAACCATTAAATCATAGCTATTATAAAATAAATTGAATTTAGAACAAAACTTCCAGATTAACATTTCACAAATAATTTTGTGTGTGTGTGTTTTTTTTGTTTTTTTTTTTGGTACCAGGAATCATACTCAGCCTTGTGCTTGCCAGGCAGGTACTGTGTACTCAGCTACATCCCTGGCTCCATATCACAAATAATTAAACATAAATTTTCAAACACACTGAAGCACATTGTCATTATTAAATGAATTTAGTAAGATAATAAGTTTGGGGCCTCAGAGATAACTCAGCAGTTTAAGTGCCTGCCAACACAAGCCCAAGGACCCAGGTTCGATCACCAGTACTACATGCAGCGCTGGTGCTGCCTCCAGCATGCTGAGCCAGCCACCAAGACCAGGCGTGGTGGTACATACCCGTAATCCCTGCACTGGTGAGGCTGAAACAGGACAATCACTACAAGTCCTAGAGAACATGTACCAAATACATACAATTAAAAAAAAAAAAAACTTAAAAAAAAGTTTGTACTCTTAAATATAATTGAAGAAAATTTTAAAAGTTTTATTTTGTATTCATCACTCCATGCTTTTGTAATTTCTATGTTTGTTTTATAATATAACTAATATAGCACAACTGTGCATATTTAGTACATGTGCACTCATATCTAGTACATGGCTCATGATCCAATATTTTTGCTTTAGGCAAAGGACTTTGAAATTTGTGGGGACAGGGAACATGACTTCAGACTTTTTTGGAATAATAAAATATGTACACATTCTTCTCAAAGAAATTATACATATATTTTGCCAAATAAAGTCTTACCCAGAATCTCAGAGTGATTACACAGCCACTGATAGCTGTTGTAGGGACTCCAATTGACCTCCAGCATGTGAACATGGAGGAGTTGAGCAACTTACCCAAGGTCATAGAGTGACACAATCTCATCTTTCAGTCAGGACTTCCTGAGCATGTATGTCATTTCAGGTTTTGGTTGCGGGGGCTAAGGATGCAAATCTGAGAATGAATTCTTTCAGACTCCCCACAAGTTCACTGCAGAAACAGTAGTCCACAAATAATCATAATGTGTTTTGTTTTTAGAAGACATGTGCTTTTTGCCTGATTTTGGCATCAACTGACCCCAACTGTATGAGTATTATGCTGAACTCATGAGAAACAGAGATGGAAAAGGAAACCCCTGTGGAGAATCAGGTCCCAGTTACTTGCTTCAGCATCCAGTGCTTTTAGTAATGCACCTTTTACATTGCTGTGCCTTGTGGAGCTCCTCACTGGGATTTTCAGATTTTTTTTTTAATATACTAAATGATTTACACATAAAGAAAGGTGAAGCACAGGATCAGATTCCTCCCTATTTCTGAGCAACCCAAAACTCTCTCTTTAAATTTATGTGCATTAGCAAGTACTTTTTGCCTGTGGGATAAAGAACTGAACTCCTAGATAAATTGACAAATGGAAGAAAACAGGGAGTAATAAAGTACATGTGGAATTTGGTTAGCCTCATGATCTCCTTCCCTGAAGGCCTGAATCTATATAATGAGATAGTAAAACAAATACCTGCTGAATCTGAATTTATTCCTATTTTTTTAATGATAAGAATAAAGTAAGTTAATTTTTCTTCTGCCTTGGTCATTAATTGGTACTATTCCTGAAGGTGACAAGGAGTTCGTGCTACAAATAGTGGGTTCCGTGTAAGGGGCTACAAATAAGGGGAATTGGGCAGAACATCACTGATCTGTATCAGGGCTATTTTACTTTAATATTTGCAAAAAGCACATCCCAGTTTTGCAAACTATTTATAGAGCAGATCTCATTTTGCTATATATAAGTAATTTAAGAAAACAGAGTAGATTTTCAGGTACATTGATTATGGTTTATATTGAGAAATAGGGCTAAAAGAGCTCTCCTTTGGCATGATTGGTGTGGGGCTAACCCATGGGGCTTCTGTTGAAAGGCAAGAGGTAGAGTTGAGTGCCTGGGGTTGGCTTGCTGATGGGCCTGCTTCCCACTGTAGGCTACTTACAGCTGGTGTTTGTCTTTCTGGCTACCTCCAGCCTCCCTCAGTCACCGCCCATCCTGGAAGCAAGGACTAAAATTAGCCAGGGTGCCTCACAGCACCCTCTGCCCTTCGTCCTTCTAGTGAGTTCTAATCTCCCTTGGTCCTTACTGTTTTCATGTGCACATGTGTACATGCCTGTGTGCAAATACGTTTTTGTCAAGTCTTTTTCACATTTAATTTTCCATTTGTTTTTTATAACTTTTCTCTCCTTTCCTCTAATGCTGGAGTTGCTTATTCCTCCTTGCACCCTCAAGCCCTTATTTTTCTTCAGTTTCTCACTCCACTCACCCCTGGGCTTTCTTTTTCTTCTTTACAATTGTCAGTTCAATTCAACAAGTGTTTGTGAATACTGGGCACCTGCTAGATTCTGGGGCTAAAGAGATAAATAGGATGAATCTCTGTCCTCTGGTTGCTTAGTCCAGGGGGACTTTCGGTAGTTACTCTGCTCTTCTCTCTACTCTGCTTATCGATTTCTCCCTCCAGGCAGAACTTCTGCCAGCACTCTCCATTGTAGCAACATCTCAGCATTGGCCCATTGGAAATTAATTCCTTCTTAAACCCCTATTAATGTCTGATTTGTAAAAGAATTTGGGTTTTGGAAAGGGGCTCATACACCAGAAAAAAAAATGGTGTGTGAAAGAACTGGATTCTATATTGGTTAAGAATCCTGAAAGGATGCCAGTGGCCTCAGCTACCTTCTGAACACCAACCTGCAGTGATGCTGTTTTCCCTCAGGCAAAGCTGTCTGGACCCTAGCAAATGGCTTCTTGATAGTTTCAAGTCTGATGTTGTCATCTTAGTCCCAGTGTAGTATGGAATGCTAAAACAGGTAACTATTTTTAACTCAGTATAAAACACAAACAAACCCTGGCTGTAGTAACTGTTCATTCTAGTTTTCGGGTTGCTGAAATGGCTTTTGCATCTCTGTGCCCTTAGATTTTTTTTTTGTATGTGCAGGTTTCTCTGCCCTTCCAAATATAATAGGCACCAATTGTTGTTTTAGCGAGAGAGGCACCAAGAATAGGAACAGGGTGCAGGTACATCTTTCACAGTCATGAAACTGCCATTTGTATACAGGCCAGACATAAGTGGTAGGGAAGAAACTTGAAACTTAACACACATTTAAATATAACCCTCATCTCCACTGCTCAGCCTTTTGATAATCACCAGACAAATGGTGTCAGGGGTGAGATAATGCAAAGTCTTTTCCCTTAAAGGCCTTGCTGTGTAGCTGGAATTCTTAACTGGTTTCATCACTTTTAATAGGGTTAACATCTTCCTGGTGGCTGAGTATTGTTGGTTTCCCAGCTTCATTCTTTACATCTTTCTGTGCCATGTCCTTCTTCACTAACTTTTTAATTCATCCTTGGTCTCCCTCTGATTCTCATTCTATATCCTCTGGAATGTGTCACTATGTGCAGTGTCCATTCTGTGGTGTTCTATGTGGCATGCATCCAAATAATTACAGCTGCCTTCTTAGAGTTATTTAAAGTAATTCATTTTTGCCTTTTCAAAGTGCACTGATGCTATGAGGTCACTAACTCCAACAGATCCAAAACACTTCCCATCTTCCTGTTTGTTCTATCACTACTGAGCACTCAACGCTATATTTGTTGGGACCAAATTCACCATAACTTCCTTTCATTGCTCTGGGCATTGGGATTACTGACTGCTTATTGAGGATAGATTGTCCAGGGACATAAATGAAAGCAAGGCTACTAATTAGGAGGTTGACACAGTACTTCAGATATAATTTGATAATAATATAAGTAAAGTGACAGCAGAGGGGATGGAAAGAAGTGTGGCCAAACAAACAGGAACTGATAATGGATTGGATATGTGGGGTGAGGAGTTGAAAAAAAGCAAGGACAACTGCCTGAGCACTGGACATATAGTGGTACCATGGGAGACAGGCAAATTTTGTAGGCAGAATCAAAAGTTATACATTGAATGTGTTAGTATAACATTTTATAGACAATGGTAAAATTCTTTTTTTATAGAATTTAGATAATAAGATTTGAGAATATATCTGAACATCAAAAAAAGAAGCTTTCTGATCCATTGTTGCAAGATGGTAAGAATAAGACTGAATTTCCAAATTTCTACCTTTCTTGTCAAATGACATTTAAAACCATTTGTGCTTCTACCCATAAAACTTTTTAAAAGATGCTAACTCAAGAATCATGATCTCATTTGTTTCAAGGTAATAGGAAGTCCTTTTGTTCTGATCTGTTAGAAGGCTATCAAGTGTTCTTTGCTAGCTTTAATGATTCTGTAGACTAAAGATTGTTCTAGCACCGTCTTTTCCTTTTTGGTCCTACCTGTTATTTCTTCCAGTAAGTAACTTGGTACTGTTAGCTTTATCTAGGGGTATAGAGATCATTAAGAGATCTAAGGTCTCTTGACTGTGCTGCCATCTACATAGTGAACTCAAAATATGTTAATATTTAAACTTTTAAAAGTATTACAGTCAAAGACTCATTGCCATTCATTCCCCTCAGAATATTTTGCTTTGCTCCTTCCATTTTTCTTGCCACATTCTAAAGCAGTTCTGGAAGTTCCCTTCCATGAGTGTCTTTATAGGGTGTGATAAAAAATATGGTGAATGCTCCTGCTGAGTGGCATTCAACAAAAAGACAATCTCATAAAAACATTAGTGTGTCCTCACCCACTTCACTCACTGGTTCTGGCACATGTGAAGAGTGCCAGATCCTGGTTCCTCCTCAAAGTCACAATGACCATGAAAGAAAAATATTTTGAATCAATTGAGAATATTGAGGCAGCTATGAAAACACAAATAAGGGAAGAGAAGAGGACTTCCATAACAGTCTCAGGGAGTAGAAAGAAGGATGGAAATGAGTGGGCTCAGTAAGGTGGAATGGTAATGTGTCATAATATTTTAAAAACTGAATATTTACAGTGTTTTTTATTATTCTTCATAACCTAGATCTGATTTGATCACTTTGGGCCATAAAATTCTGTTCTTGGGGCCGGGGAGATAGCTCAGTAGAATAAGCACTTGCCTGGCAAGTGCAAGGACCCGAGTTCAATCCCCAGTTCCGCAAAAAAAAAAAAAAAAAAAAAAAAATTCTGTTCCTTCTAGCACTGAGAGGTAAAGTATGAGTTCTAGGATATAAAATAATCTTATTGAACCTATGGAGAGAGGGAAATGAATGAGAGAGGTATGGTGTTAAAAGGGTTGGGAATAGAAATAGCCTGAAAAGGTTGTTTAAATGATATTAAGGGTCTCTTTCAATTTGCTAGTAAGAATTTGATTTAAAATTGTTGATGTTAATATATATACAAATATATGTTAATATATATTAATATATCACTTTTGAAAATGATGAAGTTGAGAATAACTGTATTATTGTTTTGCTTTTTGCTTTGGTTTCATAATGTAACTTTACTTAGTTAGTTAGGTTTTTGGGGTGTTTTGTTGGTTTTTTTAGTACCAGGGATCAAACGCAGGACCCTGTGTTTGCCAAGCAGACGTTTATGTTGCCAAGCTATCTCCCCAGCCCCATAATGTAACTTTGATGGGTTGGGTTGATTCATACCCAGTGTCATATGTTAGGAACAGGTGAGGATGAACATAGTAGCTTATTTTTGTACCTTCAGAATGAGGAGTCTTATAGTAATTACTAGGAGTCACCCAGTAATAGGTGTTTGGTAGACTTGTTGAACAAATAATTTTTCTGTATATTTAATTGGTAGACAGCTTGGCTATCTGGAAATACTATAGCAAGTTTTGAAAATCTAGCTCTCTTCTGAGAGGCAGTTCTTCCTCCTACAGCAGGCCATGTGCCTGAGTAGCAGGGTCCAAGTCAGCTGGGAGATATTACTGGAGTCGACTAGAATTTGTATCTAGGAGTAGAACAACCGAGGATCAAACCCCAAAGTGAGGGCAGTACTCACTACCAGGTTGGAACAAAGATCCAACCTGGAACTTAGAGACTCAGGATACAGATTTATGCCATCCAGGAAAGGACTGTGCCCTGTAAACAGACCACGTCCCCAAAGGGGCAGGCTTGTCCAGGGATCTGTGTAGGGCTCCCTGTCTCTAATGGACTCAATAAGAGCTGGTCTAGGCATAATTTCCATATAAGTGGGCACTAAATAAGAAAAAGGAAATCTGCCAGAATATGAAAAAAGGAAGAAAATGGATACATTTCCCACAACATCTACATTAAGTAAACTTTTTAAATACTGGTTGGCAATATTTTATGTGTTTTCTCCAATTGAGGTCTATAGCTCATAGACCTGCCAGGGTTATAGGATCAATGTAAAAATTCTTGTTATTTTGCTGACTTAGGTATTCACAGAGGAATTATTTGGGAGGCAGAACTGAAAAGCAATTATGTGAAAAGTATAACATGCTGGCTTTCCAGGAGCAGCTGCTGAGAAGCAAGTTTTTGGGAGACTTTCTGGATTTGGTACATATACAATTTCCCCTGATGCCTTTTGGCATGTACTAATATTTCTTCTAGCTTCAAGTCACAGTTTTGTGTTTGTTTGTTTTTTTTTACTTTAATCCATCATTTTAGGTCTTTTTAAGCTAACATCTACAATTTTTTTGAAGAATCCATAAATCTTTTTAGCATATCAACTTGTTGTGGCATGCCCTGGAAACTTACTTAGAGTGTTACAGAGGAAGGAGTGACTTATTTAAAGAAAAAGATGGCTTTTTTCAGGTTGACATCCATGAAAATATCTGTGAGTTGTCCTTCTCCTGGGATTAGTTTGGAAGTATTTGTGAGGCATTCCCCTGTTCTTGACCTCCCTTTATCCCCTTTCTTCACCTCCCTGCCTGTTCTCCCCAGTGTGAGAAAGTCCATTTGTGGCCAGCTACACCTGACAACTTCTGTGTATGGCCTAGGCCTTGGAATGCTGGATGTTTGCATAATGTTCACTGGGAGCCAATTCCAAGAACCAAGCATGCTGGAGGGAGGCCAGTGCCCATCTGGAGTAGCCTTTCAGGCTCTATAGGGATCCTTGACTTCAGAGCTCAGTTCACTCCAGACTCAGTTCAGTTCCTCAGATGGTCCATTGAAGGCTCGTGATTCTCTATGCAACCTTCAAAATCTTTCTCCTGAACACAGGAAGATCTCAGTATTGTTAGAGAGACATTGGCGCAGGATTTCTCAGTTAATCCCATACAGGAAAGGATGTTATCACATTTCCTTCCAGAACTCTTTAAGGGTTAAATCTGTGTGAGACATTTGATAGCACAAGTGGCTGGCATTCAGACCATAGCTCAGTCATAAGTTAAGACTAAAATTCTAGTACTTCCTACTTTTTGATCAGCAGACAGACCTGGTTGGTTCTCAGGTAAGCAGCTCACTGGCTCCTTGGACACTGCTGTCAGTGTCCTTCCCAGTTCCTCCTGCCCCTTGCACATGAAGTTTTCTAGTTTATTTTGTAAGCTACACAATATTAAAGGGAAAAAAATCCATCAAGCCGTAAGATTTCCTATGTTGTGAGATACATTATTTCTTGCTGCTGAAGTTATGTTATGATTTCATCCTGTAAAGGTTTTTTTGTTTGTTTGTTTGTGGTACTGGGGAGGGATTGAACTCAGGACCCTGCACTTGCCAGGCAAGCGCTTATTCTACTGAGCTATCTCCTTGGCCCCAGTCCAGTAGAGTTTTAGGAAATAAGGTAACATTCCTTTCTTTCCTAGTAGTATCTCCTTAGTTGTTCTTACACTGCCTGTGATCACTAGTGGTTTTCTATAATAAAAGTGCTTCACTAATTTCTAGTGATAATAATCAACAGATTATTTATTATGATCAGTTTCTTAAACAATTGACTGTTTCTTTGCTTTATTGGTACTACAGCACAAATAGTTAATTCCCCAAGACTGGTAGTGATCAAACCTAAGTTAACTAAATGTACCAAATGTAGGAAGAGATTTATTGCTGGCCTAACATAACTTCTCAAGAGAGAAAAGGGGAAGAGGATTGGGAAAAGACAGTCTTACTAGAATATAAAATATCCAGTCATCTTGAGTAAACTTGAAATCTAGACAAATAAACTGAATAGATTATTCTGCTATTTCTTTTACAAATAAGCTCTGAATATGCAGGACACACTGCCCTGAGGGCCTTTCCACTTTTGGGTACCTGTGATAGTGAAAGATGGTGTGATTGGATAGGACATTCTGTCTAATCCACAGGAGAGTAGTTTACTCTTGTCCTCACACTTGAAAAAGAGGACAGTGTTTCTCAAGGAGGTTCTTAGGATTGAACTCTAATCAAATATTATTTTAAATATATGGCAAAGATTTTTTGCCTCTGACAAAAAAAGATGAAAATCAATTTTAAAGTCCATGTTATGTACACACTTAGGCATGCATGAGGACAAAGAGGGAATTTCTTAATTGTGTTTTATCATCAAGTCTAATTGATGAGTTTTGGTCCACACTATTTTAGTCTTTGAAATCTGTGGTGAAAAGGTATCAGCTTTATCACTGAAAGGGATTGGGACTTTCAAATTTGGAGAGTCTTTCTTGCTTTCAATACTGTTTGACTTTGAAAAAGAATTGAGAAAAGGCAAGTAAATGCCTATATGTTTTGAGTCATATCCTCAGAGAGCAGGCTTGTCGGAATCAGGACCTCTAGAATACTTCCTAGGATTATGTTGAGCACAAACATAGACTTTGTGACCAGCACACTGGATGAGAAACATTGCATTCTTTTGAAAACAATAAAATCAACTGACATCACAATGTAAGCACCTAATCTTCTGGACAGATTCAATTTGCTATTATTGATGTTTCTTTCCACTATCACAGTTATGTAAATTTCCTTGGCTCTAGGCAGTGCTCATGTCCAGAGTTCTCTCAAAGTCACCAATCTGATCTTTGTCCTTACTGCTTAGCAGTGAACCATTGATTTCCCAGCCCCTAAATTCCTTTCTAAATTCCTTTTTGAGTGGTTCCCAAACATGCCAGCCTCGAGGATGTCGTGGAACTGGCCACAGCTTCACTAAGGGGGTCCAGCTTTCCCTTGGCAGTGCTCCCTGTCCCTTCTGAGGTGAGTTCTTGCCATGCTGACATGCAGTCTGAGAGGCGTGTTCTTGATTTTGGCAAGTACATAACCCTCATATTAGATGACACAGGACAAATTCATGCTAAAAGTCAGAAAAGCTACTGGGGAAGCTCCTTCTAAAAGGAGATAATATAACTCTACAACAGAGTATCTCCAACTAGAAGTGCTCAATGAAGTAAGAAATTATTAAAAGACAATATAGATTTCTTTGGTTTATTTAGGTGTCCTTGGTTGGGAGTATAGTTCTCAAATTATACCGAATTCCACCCACCCTCAATTTTCATATTTTTTATTACCCTTATAACTAGATGACAGTAAATATTGTGGAATTGTTTTCTTAAATAAATAAAGTAGTTGTGGGAAGGTGTAAATGGAAGAGTACAATTTTTTTCTTTTCCACCCTCATTTTCCATTCTTCAGATTAAACCAGTGTTAAAAATTTTGGTATATTTTATTAATTTTTTAAAATATATGCATATATATGTATGGTGAGCTATTCTCCACTTTAATTTTCATTTAAAAATATATAATCAGTACATTTTGATCTTAGAAAATAGTGGGTTTCATTGTGGATTTTTTATTTTTTTACTTTTTTATGTATTTGGTACAGGGTCTCACTATGCAACTTGGACTCGTAGTGATCCTATTTTCAGCCTCCCAAGCACTGGGATTACAGGTATGTGCCACTACCACCGGCTAGCATGGCATGTGGTGCCAGTGACTGAGCCCGATCCCTGTGCTTGCATAAGCGGGCACTTAGTCCATTGTGTTATCTCGCCAGCCCTCATTGTGGATTTTAAGTAACTTATCCTAGAGGTTCTTTATATCTCATATTAGTCAGGGTTTTCCTAGAGGAGCAGATATAATACAAGGAACAGATATAACGCAAGATGCACAAATGTATGAGAAAATATAAGATTGGCTTACAACAGTCAGCCACAGAGTCAGATGAGAAAGGGTGCAGCGGACATCGGCTGAAGTCGGATTCAGTCCAAGGTCTGGAGCTCACCGCAGCGTCTCCTGCAAATCTGTATCAGGATGCCGATGGGTCTGTGACAGAGGGATAGAAGGCTGAACTGTGAATACTACAGTTCCTCCAAGGAAGTTGCACACAGAATCTTTCCTCAAACCCTTTATATACCCTCTTTGTGCTGAGTCACTCTAGGGTGCCCCCTACCCCCAGGGTGTGGAGCCACATAGCCATCTAGCCAAGTTGATACAATGTATGCACCACTACACTTGTTACACTTTAAAAACAATTTTTCCTGCTTTGTTATATGCTGTTATACAACAAATCAATTATTGATTTAAGCACTTCTCCATTAATGAATATTTTGGTGACTTCCAGTTTTTATTAGGAATGATAATGCCACAGTGAAGGTTCTCCTGCATTCATAATTAGTGCTTTGTTAGTACCACGCCCCAAGGGGATCAAAGATCCCAAGTGCATACTCCACTGGACAGAAGCCAGTGCTCTAGCCTGTCTTGAAGCCTGCCACATATACCTTCTTCTCCAGTTCTCATTATTTCTCTCACTCAGCTCTCCACCATCCTATGCATGACCACAAGCAACATGCTTACACAGGAGTCCCTGTTGAAATGCCTTAATAGACATGGTAGGTGACTTAAGTATGTGAAGAGGTAGCAAGTAAGGGTAATCAGCCAACCCAGTGGCATCAGGATCCCTTGCTCACTACCTGCTGAAATTTTTCCTATCAAGACTGCTTAGTGATATTTTGTTTTGTTTATCTTATTTGTGGTATTGAGGATTGAACCCAGGGATTTTTAAATTGCCAAATAAGATGATCAGTTCTGTTCTGCAGGTTCTCTGACCATATTGCAACATTCAGGACTATATATTTTCCCTTCCTAGTGCCTTCTTTCACCCTGTAATGTTATTTTTTTGTTGTTGGGTTTTTTTGTTGTTGTTGTTTGTTTGTTTTTGTTTTTTTGTTGTACCAGGGATTGAATTCAGGACCTTATGCTTAACAGGCAAGCACTTATTCCACTGCGCTATTTCCCTGGCCCTCCCTGTAATGTTATATTACAGTGAGACTCATTAAGAAATGGAGAAGCTGGAGGCCTGAAGACACTAAATTTATAAAATGAAATTTAAAAAAATTAATACCTATGACTTCCAGGTCCATGATGCTAACAGAAAGTGACTGATTTAAACAAATCTAAATTCGGAATAGGCAAAGAAGTCTCTCACCTTAATGCCTAGAAACTCACGTCTTTCAAGACAGTGCTTAAATTCTGCCCTCCCAGATTATTCCTTCTTCTCTTGCTTCTTACTGCCTCAGCAGTATGTGTATGCCTCTGTTCCTGACACTTCATCATCCACCTTGCACTGGAGTGTTTAGGCAGCTCTAGTACCTGCCAAAGGCCTGGGTCTTTGAGTTGCTTATTCTGCCTACCTTCAGCATTTATTTCTGTGTAGTAGGTTCTTAGTAAATGTTTTGCTGATCTGTTTGTTGGGAGAAGGATAGGGAAAATAAAGCTTTGTTTCAAGTTACATTCAAACTGGAGACAGTATGATCTTGGCATCCAAAGGAAAAATTAAAAACCTTTGAATGTCTAAGACTTGAATATTCTCCTGCCAAAAATAATTCTGTAGAAGTAACTCATAAGAATATCACTGAATTAGGGAAGCCCCTTATTTCCCTATTATATTGGTCAAAATAACAAAGATTAATTTGCATTAGCATGAAAAACACACAGTTCAGGCTCAAATTCTGTCTGAATTTTTTTTCACTTTAGTGACTATGAAAGCTGTGGCACTTAGACAGTTAGAACTCTGGACAAATCAGGGTACATACCTGTACAGCAGCTCGCTAAGTGAACAGCACCCTAACACCAAAATGTCAGAAGCCTTCCTGAAGAACAGGCTTGAAAACATCAGGAGCTATGCTGATACAATTAATTTACAAATCAGTGCCTTGTTTACGCTGCATCCAAGAAAAATAGGGTGCCTGTCTGTGGAGTGCTACCAGTCTCTGCCTGGGAGAAGGCCTCCACATCTTGATGTAGGCCAGAAGTTAATCTGTTGTTTTCAAATCTGTGTTTCTCACATTAAATTTTTAGACTGAGCCTTTGTGTTTAAGTTGGATTGGTTTAGATATAATGTAACTCCTTTAAAACTCACCCCTTTTTGTCATACAGTACTAGGAATTTTGGCAAACATATGTGTACTTGTGTAACTTTTATCACAACCAACACGTAGAACAGAGCCATTACCCTCACGTTCTCTCATGCCATTTTGTGGTGTTCTCTTCCTCCACCCCCAGCTCCTGGCCACTGCTGACCTGTTATCTGACCCTGTAGTTTTGCTTTTTCCAGTACGTCATAGAGATGGAATAATGCATAGTGCTTTGAGTCTGGCTTCTTTCAAAAAAATACTTCATATTTGAGATCTATCTGTTCATTTGTAGTGTGCATCAATCATTACTTTTTGTTGCTGAATAGTATTTCTTTGTGTAGATATACAGTTTAGCCAGCTATCAGCTAAAACATTTGGGTTGCTTCCAGATTAGGTCTTTATAAATAGGCACTGTAAACATTCATATAAAATTTCCTTTTGCAAACATGTTTTCATTTCTCATAATATGTATGAAGCATGAGATTACTGACTAAGATGATAGACCTATGTTCAACTTTTATGAGAAACTATTCAATCATTTTCCAAAGAAACTGAACTATTTGAAATTTCTATAGTATTTATGAGGATTTAATGTTCTAGAATTTAAGTGAATGTTCACATTATTTTAGATCATCTCAATCAAATTACATGTCTCAGGTAGATTGAAAGTCAATTAAAGGTTTTTTCTGGGTTGTTGTACCTTGGTTTCAGGTACTTTGTGAAGAGGAGAAAAGTGTGGAATAGGGAGGTAGACCCCATCCCAGTGGGTTGAGCTTTTTATTTATGTATGGAACATTTTTTCTTTTATCTGAAAATGATTAAAGTGAGTGTTTGGTTGTGTTGCAAGACTGACCTGATATTCAGGGAAGATTAGAGCAGCTTTGCAAATAAGCTCAGAAAATCTACTGGGCCACACAGTGATTTCTCAGGCCATTCAGTGTTGCATTGTTGATGGCATTTGATAATGTTATGTACTGAGAACCTGGAGACAGGCATGTCTATGCAGGCTGATATTACCAAGTTTTATTCAACTCAATTGCCTACTAATTGATTTCTTTCACCTTCTCAACCAAATGTTATCAGATTCTGACCATTGGAGATGTGTTGCTTGTAAGGCTTCTTATCATCTAGATTTCTTATGACTGAAATAGGAGATCAAGGCTTTAGTTTTTTTTACCTGGCCTTGAAACTTTAGCCCTAAGCAGAAGAGATGTATCTGTGTGCTGCCTGGCTCTGCTGTAGTCAGCATCTTTTGTACTATACAGAGATCAGTGCAAAGGCTAATAGGCTGAAGGCCTCGCCTTCCCGGGTCCTCTCGTGACTGCCTTTGGTAATTCTGCCGCGATGATTTGCCTTTGAATCTAATCATATGGCTGTCAAAAACAGGAAGGAAAAAGGATCAGTGACTTGTGTACCTTTGATGTACATTGGCAGCGTTCAGAATACTATGGTGCCCATATCAGCACAGTCACCTGGTGCTGTAAAATGCAGTGCTTCTCTAGGGATTAACTGAAGGATCCTGGTCAAGTAAAATGTTCCGCCAAGGGCACAAAACTCAAGAGATTTTTTGTATTTTGCTTACAGTTTTTTGTATTTCATTGTAACAAAGTAGGAGATGAGAAAACAAATGGAAATGATTATTTTCTGCCTGATTTTGCTTCAGGGGAATATCAATTCAGACACCTGCCTGCCAGCTGCAGTCCTGTCAGCTGCCAGTCCCTGGGCTGTTCTCAGAGGTGCCATGGGAGGGGCTGCAGTATCCTTGGGGGTGCTTGTGTTTCAGGCTGATGTTACATTCTTCTTATGAATGTCACTTTGGACAGGGTGATAAAAATCAAGAAGTATGATGTCCTGTGGTATTGAGATGAAGAAGTTTGTTTTGTTTCCAGCTATGGATTTGACTGCAGGTGAACTTTTTAGAGCTGAGCTGTCAGAATGTGAGAGGAAAGAGAAGCTGGGGGAAAAACAATCACAGGTTTTGATTGTACTGAATGCCCTGGGGGCACCCAGCAGTTTTGTAACTGTTCACTCGGCATTAACCAAACCCACAGGATGCCTCTCCCTTTTATCGGCCAGTAAATTGTTTCCCCAAACAGCTAGTATTTGCAGCTCCAGTGAATTGTCCAAAGTGTTGCATGTGACCTGAAGAGGACCCAAATTACAGACCCTGTAGATCAACTGGGGAAAGACAAGTGAGTGGAAATGTCTTTGCACACCCTTGCTAGGCATATGCAGAGTGTACAAAGCCAAACATTTTATCAGGCCAAAGAATGTAGCGATCATGGATATAGGTAGGAGAAATGCAGTAATAAAAGGAGCTGGCACATAGATGTGTTGATTTCACTTTTAAAAAGACAAGTTAATATGATTGCAGAGAATATTCAGGATCACAGTATATATAATATAGTAGAAAGCTGTTCGTAATTATTATAGTAAACATTGTAGCTAATATATTCATGTTGGTATTATTAGTGAAGCACCAGTCCCCTTTTCCGTATCTGTTACAATTTACGGTTTGCTAGATCACAGAAGTACTGTATACTCTACAAATTTCACTCCTCAGCTAAAGGATGACATGGAGATGAATCTGTGCCCCAGCTTATGAATTAATAGACTCATTTTGCACCACGATTTACCGAGGACTGGTACTCACACACTGATGGAGCCAGCCTAGGGAAGAGGGGTATAACTATTGATTAATTTTCTTCTTACAAAAGCTTACTGCTGCTTTCTGAAATGATCACTATAGAAATTTCCAAGTTGTTTTGCCTCTTGAGTCCTCAAATCTGCATTTGGGACAATTCTCCTTTAGTCCTATCATTATAGATGTTTTTCCTCTGTCAAGTGTCTCGGTGATGTCAGTAGAAATTGCCTACATTAAAAAATATCTCTTTCATCCTGGAGAGATTATTGCTGAAGAAACTTTTTTTTCCCTTTTTAAGTTTTTGTGAAAAATAATACCTGCATTTGTTAAGAAACAGAAATGCTTATGATGAAAGCTATGGTATCCTTTTCAGAATATTTCATTCTGGTACTATATGAGCACAGATAGATTATTAACTTGGCATAGTAGTAATGATGGCGGTAATCATTCTTTTTTGTTGTTTTTTCACTCATGTAACCTTTTTCCTTCCTTAGTTGATAGTTATTTTAAATATTCTACTGATAATCTTTGAACCTTAAAAATAATAGTTTTCAGCCTTAATTTCTTGTCCTGTCCACTTAAATAATGCATCTTGCCCAAGCCTGTTCAATGAAAATATTAATAATGCCTGTGAAAGCAGCATGAAAATATTCATATCCCCTCTATAAAGCCTCTCATGTTTTCTGGATTGTCTGTTTCTTTGGAGTCAGGTGTCATATTTAATTTCTTGGCTTTTCTCTTCAAAGCTTGTGCTTTGTTTTTAAATATGAATGGTGAGCTTTGGTTATCTATCCATATTTACGAAAGAGGCTGGGTCTTCATTTTCTTTTAAATGGTGTGGGTTTCCTCTGCTGTGCTACATGTAGTCTGATTACCTGTTATTTCCTGTTATTATTCAATCCCATGAATAGGAATTCTGTCTGGAGCCCCGACGGGGAGGATGGGGCTTGTCATCTGATAGTTTCACTTTAGGATCAACCAAGAGTGGGCTGGATTTTAGTCAGAAGTTTATGTGGGTGTGTGGGGGTTCATGTGTCAGGGCAGGAGTGCGTTACTCTCATGTTGGCACATGCTCCTAGCTCTTTCCAGACAGTTTTTATTCAACTTTTTATTTTGATCTAATTTTATCTTTAGAGACAAGTTATAAAAATAATACTGTTTCTGTATATCACTCACCCAGCTTCCCCTAAACTTAGTGTCTTGTCTACAGTACAATTTCCAGGCAGGTTTTACATTCTTCATAGATAGAGTTCTCTAATCTTTCCCCACTAGTACAATGGGATGGGTATTGAGCACAATGTATGGATCTAAGGGAAATAAGCCAGGAAGTCAGGGAACAAGGACTACCCAGAGGCCCAGTGAACCTTTGGGCAGACCTCAGACTCCCTCTCTCATTTTCAGTCTAATTTGAAAGGTCAATCTCTGTTTCACCTGCCCAGTGAGCATGGACAGGCCATGATGAATTCCATGAGCCAGCCAGCTTACCCCCACTTCCCATGGTCCCAGTTTTCTCCTGCGTGTTCTAGGCTTTTTAGATTCTCACTTTATATAGTCATAGTTTGTTCCCTTCAGAGAGAAAAAACATGAGAAGCGGAAAGGTCAAAATACAGAGAAAGACAGAGAGATATTGTTTCTAGCTCTCCCCAGTTACACTGGAGTGTGCCAAAATCCTGGCAGATGTGTGAGAAATTGAAAGAAGAGTTAGTGCTGCAGTCTTGAGTCCCAGATCTACAGGGCAGGCTAGCAGGTTGGAAACTCAGACAGGATTTCTTTCTTAAGTTTTATTATTGTTGTTGTTGTAGTAAGAACACAGCATGAGATTTACCCTCTTCATAAATTTTCAGGATATTATATATTATTGCAGATTGTAGAATATAGTATCATACTGCCAGATATCCTGCATGTTAATCTTCTTTGACTAAAATTTTCCCATTGATTAGTAACTCCTAATTTTCTCTGCTATAGTATTAAGGCAGAAATTCTTCTCTGGGAATCTTCAGTGTTTGCCCTTAAGGCCCTCAGCTGCTTGGATGATGCCCATTTACATCATGGAGGATAACCGGCCAGACTTAGCATCACCTGACTGTAGTCGTGAACGAAAGCCACTGATATCTTCCCAGCAATATGTAGACTAGTGTTTGACCCAACAACTGAGCACCATAGCCCAGGAAATGCGGTAAGCCATCATGTGCTCTCTTTGCTGTACTCGTCCTGACCTCCAGAAATATGTCGAGAACCCAATTGTTAATGCAAGTGCCCTTTCTAAACAAGGGCATAGTCCTTTTGAGACTTAAAAA
>NW_004524616.1:11020817-11049577 GCF_000260255.1 Octodon degus
AATCTACCTGATGCCTAATCAGGAGCTGAGAATCTTGGTCCCTTTATAGGCATAACATTTGAGGTCTGTCTGAAATGTTTGATAATTTGCCTGAGGTCATATGCCTTAGTCTCAAGCCAACTACAGACTCCAGACCTTCTGAAACTTAGTTCTGTGCTCTTTGTTTTGCATATGTTACAGTATGCTGTACATATCCTTGGGGAACATTTGACAATGAGCATACTTCTATAAATACTACTGCTATTAGATATTCTTGCAGTGGACTCACACAGGGAATTTTCTGCTAATGATTTAAAGCATATCCTTTTTTTATAAGAAGCTAAGTTTCCTTGGACAATTGGTCTACCCTACTGTGTCCCTTGCATGTTGCATACCCAGGGACCAAAACAAGTTATGCATGAAAAATGCGCCCAAGTTAAGTTTCTTTCCAGCCAAAGTGTATATAATCAAAATCAAATGCTACCGTATCTTTTCAGAAACAGAGCCTCCCAATCACTCTGGAAAAGTCATCCACAACAACAACAACAACAACAAAAGTGTACCCCATTATCAATAAAAAAAAAATCAAACTACCAAACATATAATGCACTAATAGCACGTGGAGCTCTGGCCCCTTCTCTCCCTTACCTCCCAAGATAAATCATTTCAAAATCAGGTTATGGTTTAATTAAATAAAGTATCTAGGTGAAAAGTAACAATGCCTAAAGGGAGGGAAAGGCATTATTTCAATATAAGTACAGACTCTGTGTGTGTGTGTGTGTGTGTGTGTGTGTGTGTATGTGTGTGTGTGTGTTTTCTCTCTTGGTTTTAGAACTGCTTCATGTCTTAACCTGACATGGCTTGTATCTGCATGTCCCCTCCATGGCTTCATGCACTCACACGTGGGGCTTTTCAGAAGTGACTGGATCTGGGATGTGTGATAATGGGATTAAGGGCATATGATAACTAAATTAGCATAAATAGTTCAGGGTGTGATAATGGGAAGGTCTACTTTTGGGCGTAGGTGGCACAACCCAAAAGGCTTGTAGCCTGGATGGGATAAAAGGGAAATGATAGCTGGCTGCTGGCTGCTGGCTGCTGGCTGCTGGCTGTTCATTGCCTCCTGTTGGCCACACCATGGACTGTTTCTCCTTTGCAGTGCCTCTCTACCATTCCACCCTGCCACAGAAACAGCAAACTGTAAACTGAAACCTCTACAGACTGTGAGCTGCATAAACGTGCCCTCCTTTAGCTTTGAATGTCAAGTATTTTGTTTCAACAACTAGAAAAACAACTAAGTAAGACATGCATGTTTGAAAAGCTAAGAGTATTCCCTAAAGCAAAGTTTCATCATTTAGGAGTATCCACCATTGTTTATTGTACAGTTAACTTCCCTTGGGAGTTAGTTTTCTCTTTAAACACCCAGATACTCCAACTTTTGATTTTCTAATATTTCATTTTTTTACTATAAGCTCTTAGTATTCAGGTATTTAGAGCACCTTCACACTGAGC
Source organism: Octodon degus (assembly GCF_000260255.1). Taxonomy (NCBI): domain Eukaryota; kingdom Metazoa; phylum Chordata; class Mammalia; order Rodentia; family Octodontidae; genus Octodon; species Octodon degus. Next base: position 11,022,309 of record NW_004524616.1, read on the forward strand.
TATATCCCCAACTCTTTTTTTAAATTTTGAGACAGGTATTACTTAGTTGCTAAGCAGTTTGGGCTTGCTGGAAGATTTGATTCTCCTGCCTCAACATCCCAGAATGCTGGGATTTTAAGCATACATCACCACGCCCACCCTAGGTTTTCAGTTTTTTTGTATTCTTTTTTGCTCAGTTCAACCTCTGAAACCTTCCTGCCACCCTCACAATGCCTACCTTTCCCTTGGAGTGGGCCCACACTGTCAGCTTAAGTGCCTGACTAATCTTTGCTGCAAATTATGCATTATTCAGACCAGTTTCAGGCCAGGATTCATATTATCCCACTTAGTTTACCAGAAGTTTAGAGGATTAAAAAATCCTTCAAGTATTTCCTGTTATCACTCCTCTTCTTTCAGGGCAGAGACGCATCCTCTGGGCCTGAGGTTCACAGTCTTGCATCTGTGCCTTGACTTCTGGGACCTGTAAGTCTCCAGAAGTGAGAGGCAAATTTATGGGAGTGCCAGTGAATTTTCATGGGGAGCAGCTTTATAGTTTTCCTCAGATCCTAAACGGGACCCATAACCCAAGAATGTTGAAGAGTGCAGCTGGCTCTCAGAGGCCCCACCCTGGGAGCTCATCCTTGCCAGCTCCTCTGTTTCTTCTTGAGGTCCCTGCTAGGCTCAGCATAGACTCTGCAAGTCCTGGAGCTACAGCTTCCTTCCTGCTGATCTTCTGTCAACCTTCCTCACCTGACTGGCAGGGCTGTGCCTCCTGCACACTCTCCATGGGTGTGCCCCCACGCCCCTCACTTACTCTTGTCTGCGTCTCCCTGTCCCGGCATTAAAGGTATTCCTGACCTAATTTCCCAAGCACTGATACCTAAAGTATCACTAGAAATTTTTCTCAGCCCCATGTCCCCTCCTAGGTCCACCTTGTCCATCCCAGAGACACTGTCTTCTGTCAGGTGTAGTGCATTACCTTTGCAGGGACTGGTGTATCTTAAAAGGCTAGTTATCCTAGCATTGTCTTTCCCCTAACCTCTACAATTGTAAGACCCAACATCAGCATTATATATGACCCTTTCACCCCAATCCAATCCACCTGCAAACCATAAATAGATTTTTTTCTGCAAACTGAGTTTTTCCTCTCTTGGCCCCTCTCCCTCTCCGTGTCCTTCTCTCTCTCTCCTTCCTCACTTTCTTCTGTGATAGTAGCTTCCACATCTTCTAATTCCTGAATACTAGAATTAAGGCAGAAACATCCAACACTGATTACACATTAAGAAGATCAAGGAAGGTGGAGATTTTTTTTAAAAAGTGGAACATAGGCTCTCCCACCCCAACCCCATACCCTCACTGGTGTCTTGGCCTCTTTTGGTTTGGGCCTCCTTTGAGAGTATCTTGTGCTCCTCCTGATTTACCTCCTGGGAAGAAGCAGTATGGGCATATTTGTACAGCAAATTCAGGGATCTGGCTCCTTGGCCCTATCAGCCTTAGTAGACTGAGCTCAGCATTATGAATCGTAAGTTGCCAGCACAAGTAGTCTTGGGGCCCCCAGTAAACTATTCCAATCCAAAGTTAGCTCCTCACAAGGTCTGCATTCTGAACTTGCTGACACTTCTGATAGCCTTTGCTGATATTCAAAGGTAAGAATTCGAGCCCTACCTTATTTAGATTCCTGCTCTAAGTCAGAGTCTGAGCTGCTTTCTTGCAGTTTCTGATACATGATCCTGTGCTGAGGAAGTAACTAGCCTGTGGCCTCATAGACTCAGAGCAAAACCTAATCATGGGCAGAGAGCCAGCTAACTCCTGTCTTCAGACAGAAACAGAGGCACCATGGCACTTCCAGACCCCTGGCCCACCTCTTCTTTTTTCCCTCCCTTCCCTTCACTTACATCTCTTCCCTTCCTTCCCCTCCTGCAGCCAACTTTTCAGAGGAAATCACCTGTCCCAACATCAACTGAAAAATAATCAGCGTTCTTGTGAAGCTAAAGCCAACTCCTTTTGGGACCTGTTGGCAGTTAGATAGATGCCATCCAGCTATATGATTCTTCCATATATTTCCTAATCCAGGGCTTCTGCTGCAAAGAGGAGACATATGAATAATGAAAGAGTGGACAACTGACCCCCTGCTACCTCCACATATCTCCTACTTGGAAGAAACTAAACAACATACAATGTTGGGCTGTGGATGTGTGCCTGTGTGAGAGTAGTTGTCAGGTCACCAGTATGTTCAACTAGCTAAGTCATTTCCTTTCACTGAAAGAGTCACACTACTGTGGGTCCTGTGGGACACAAACAGAGCAACTTGTGGTTGTCACCCAGCCATAGTAACAACATGACAAAGACAACCCAGAACAAGGTATCTTTATTTCACCCTACTCCACCCCCCATTTCTAAGTAATTTTTTGTGCCAAGCAGTCTGCTTTGTACTTTACATCTGATTTAACTAATAGAGCATTTCCATGGAGGTCTACTTATCCTTTGTTACAGATGAGAAAATTGAAGTTAGAGAGTTCACATGCCCCAGGTATCTCATCTAGACCTAGGCTGGACACTCAAGAGCTTTCATTTGTCCTACTGCACCATACTGCTATTGCAGCTGTAGACTGTGGGGCTACACCTTAGAATCATTGTAGGGTAGGTAGAGTCTAAAAATTATTAGGTTGGGACTTATGCAGGTGGAGCCTACAGACTCTAGGGCAGAGCCTCAAAGCAAAATATCTTTCACTTCAGCCCTCACGAGACCGCCTGACTCACTGGCAAGCATCTCCAGCCCAGTGTAGGTTCCACCACAACCACTGGCTTCCTTGCTGCCCCATCCTCTCCCCACAAGATAGAAACTTTCATTTGCTACAGTTAATCCAGGGCACAACCATACAGAAGGAGGCTCGGAGCAGGGAATAAGATGAGCAGCCATGTGGAAAGACTGAGCCAGGAAGCGCCACTAAGGATAGGAGGAGAGGCAGGCCAGCAGGTGAGAGAAGTGGTAGAGACAGCATGGAGAAGCATACCAGCACAGTGACAAATGAATCAGAGTTGAGTGATGTAAAAATGGTCAATTCTAGTATTGAGTAGGTTTATATCTGATAAGCTGAACAGCTAATTTGAAGAAAACATCATACAATCTAGCAACCACTGTTGAATTCCCACTACTTTGTTTAATGAAATTTTGTATCATTTCTATTGGGTTTTTATTTTGCTATTTTGTATTCTTCTTAAAAAAGAAAAAAAAAAAGTACTGCCCATGTCCTTGTAGAACATTCAGACAATGGCCTTGTGTTTGTGGCACTTAATTGAAATATATATATATATATATATATATATATATATATCCCTAAAAACCATGCTGAGTGAAAGGAGCCAGGCCACAAGGCCCTGTATTGTATTATACCACTTACATGAAATGTCCAGCACAGGCAGATGTTATAGAAACAGAAAGCACATTAATGCTTCCCAGGGAGTGGTGAATGAGTGTGCAGGCAATGAGGAGACATGGCTATAGGTTCTTTTTAGGGTGATAAAAATGTTTAAAATTCATCATGGTAATGTTTGTACAACTTAGGAATATACTAAAATCCACCTTAATGGGTGAATTATAGAGTGTGCAAATAATATCTCAACTTTAAAGGTAAGGATATATATATATATATATATATATATATATTACGCAAATGTCATTATTTACTTCACTAAAAATAAAAATCCATAGAAAATAATTCCAGATTATATACAGCCCTTATCTCTTGGTATATTTGGGTATGTGACTTCTTATGCAGTGAAAATAGGCCTATTTATTCAGCTCGCCTTTCTAGATTACCTTAACTGTCAGTGAAGAAAACAAAAACCTATGAATTAGGAGGCAAGAGAATTACTACGTGTTTCATTTTAAGACTGTACTTATGAGCCAGAGATAGCTTAGCTGCACAAATGCCTGCCTGGCAAGCACAAGGTTCTCAGTTCTATCCCTGGTACACACAAAAAAATAAAATAAAGGCCATGTTTATTTTCAGGGGGAAAAAACTTTCTTATTTGTTGAATTGTGTGGTCTTTGTGAGAGCCACTTGTTATTTGGCATCTATTTAATGTATAGTTTTTATATACCTATGAATTAAATAATGAGGATCGAAATGGAGAGGTTGAACACTAATCCTTTTTTTTTTTTTTTTTTTTTGCGGAAACGGGGATTGAACTCAGGCCCTTGTGCTTGCCAGGGAAGTGCTTATTCTACTGAGCCATCTCCCTGGCCCCCTTGAACACTAATTCTTATGCACTAAAATATAAACTTTACCTGGGTCAACAGTAATTTATCATTAAAAACACAAAAGTTGAGACAGTAGATCCAGGTTTTATGATCACTCTGTTGTCCTCGTAACACGTAGAAAATGGGTATTGAGTTTGAGTCAACCTGAAGTGCGGAAAAGCACGATGTACCAAGTTAAAATAATGGGAAGGAAAGTGTTAACAATAGCAGAAAATGCTGTTTGGAAACAGTAGATGTTGTGCATGTGTGCATGCGCGCACACGCGCGCACACACACACACACACACACACACACACTCATGGGCACATTCCTAAATAGAGATTCTAAGTACTATCCCAGTCAAGTAAAGTGTGCTCCTCATACAATTAAAAAGAGCATGTCTTGTAGCTCATGAGGAGCTATGTTGCCTTCCAAACAAAATATTCAGTACTGTCCACACTTTTGTATTCTGTTACTGTTGGCTTAGGTATCTAGTGGCATATTTTTGTTACTTAGAGAAAAAATGTTGGGAAATTTCACTGGTACTATGTGGTAGGGTGGAGATTTGATACATGCACAAACAAAAATCTCCCCCCACTAAACACATACCTGGCACCTCCCATTGGAAGAGAAACTATGTTTAGTATTCTTTCCCTAAACATTTCAAGGTCCATTAAGAGTCTACATCCACTTTGCTAACATTTAAAGAAGGTAAAGCTGAAGGACGCTTTCTCCAAATATAACTCTTAGATCTGCAGCAGGAACTGATTCCTATCCATTTTAGAAGTACTGTCTTGCTAGGTTACCCTTTTGCATGGCTTTTTCCATCAAAAATCTCAGAGTCTGTGCCATCCGGGACCTCGGTAGGGGACCTGAGACGTTGTTCATGTGCCAGAATATTTGCACCCTGTATTAAGGCAGATTTATTTGATGTTTTGCACAGCCTTGCTTGAATATGAGGGAAAAGATGTTCTTCCCTGGAAAGAGAGCATCCATTCTGCTGAGAGGTTTCTCTTCCCCACTGGACAGTGACTATCTAGAGTAGTCTGAGAAGTAGTCGCTGTTCACAGCATTAGGCTGATTTGTTGCCCTTCTGAAGCACAAGCAATGTAAGAAGACATGCAGTGGGTTGTAGTTTTTCTGCAAATTCAGCAGAGTGCTGCACACTAACAATCAGCTTGAAGAATGCTGAAGTCAGGTGTCAGAGTGCACCAGGCTGATTTGCTGTGCAGTAGAAAGCTTGACTGGTAGGGCAAGGAGAAAGTCAGACACACTGGACCACCTGCTCTTGATTTCAAGTCTGGGGCTATGGACAGTACATTTCAAATCTATGGTGAGTCAAAAACAATTTTAGCCTCTCTTACAACTGGTTCCAAACCAAAGTGTTTTGTAAAAGTGCTAACAAGTGACAAAAACAGGTATATTAGTTTCACCTAAACTCCAAAACCTTAATCTGCCCGACTGAGCAGAGGATGGCCTGGATATTCCCCAGATGAAATGTACATTGCAGACTTTGGTCCATAGACCCACCCAGCCATGGATAATGTGCTTTATTTTTCTTTCCTGTGTTTTAAAAAAATATTTGAATGAGTTGTCAACATCTAAAGCTCAGGAGACTCACACACAATCTGTTTCAGCTTCCCTGACAATCCCTAAGCTCCAGTTACCCTAGCTTCACATTTCCAAGTGATAATGATGTGGTGAGGCTGAGGACCAAATCTTCCTTCTAGCGTAGGTCCAGGCTCCCACCTGGCTGTCCCAGCTCCCATTCAGTCCTCTTATTTCACTTCCATTCCCTAGGAGCCCTGTGTGAAAGGAAGGTTTTACTGTAATAATTTTTCGTTTGAATGTTTTTATTTTTATTTGATTGTTTTATATGAATAATTTTTTATTTGAGTTGGAGATATCTGAAATGAATTCAACTTAGTAAATAGGATTTTACTTCCAGTTTTAATAAGACATAAAGACTATTTTAAATAGTACAAAGAGATGAGGAAAGGCACAGTTAAGTGAAAGACAAGTAACTCGTTTCTGATATGACTCCCTCCTCCATGCTGCTGATACCCAGTTTTTCTACCTGCCTGACAGAAAGTAAATAACCATCACCTATCATCCACTCACTCGGCAGACTTTAGAAAGAACAGTTGATATCGGGGAGTCACAGTCTTCCACACTTAAGATCTGTGCTTAGGAATTTATTTTCCTCATGTCTACTATTAAGGATCAAAAAAAAAGAAAAACCCTTAGGCTGGGGATGTAACTCAGGGGCACAACGCCTGCCTGGCAAGTTCAAGGTCATGAGTTCAATTCCCAGTGTGAGCACGCATATATATATATACACACACACACATACATACATATACATATATATCTGTGTCTGCTCTATGCTGACTACCCAGTCATTGTGAGTTTGTATTTTTTTTGAAGGTACCAACTACTTGCCAAGCTTTGTTCTAGGCCTTAGAAATATAAAAACATAAGGTCCATGTCCTAAAGAGATTTGGTTTGAGGAAGAAAATTCGGGTGTAGCAAATGGAATCAGCAGCGTAAAAAATAGGTCCTCAAGATGACTGCACTATTTCTGAGACATAAATAGGTTTGTGCAGCCACAGTCTGTTGTAACATTGTATTAAATTAAGGAATATTTTATGTGCAACATACGTTGGAGGTACCAACAGTTTTCTATAATGAGATTGCTTTTACAGGAATTCTGCAGTAGGCTTCTAAACCCAAGGTCATTGAAGTTTGGAAGGTCATCCATTTATAACTGAGTCAGAGCCATATCCCCAGAAAAATGTGTGCACAGGGTGGCTTGGCTGGCATTCCAGGGACTTAGGAGCCTCAAGCCCACCCATGGGGCCTGCTCCATTTAGTTCCTCACTGGGCTGGTCACACAGAAAACTGAAGCAGGTTTCTAGAAGACGACAAAGTCACAGAGAGAAGATGCACAGAGAAACAAAACAGCTCTACATGCAAGGGATGGGCTGAGTTTTATAGAGGTGAAATGGACAGTCAAGGGAGTTTTTAATGAGAAAATAGGGGTTTTTTTCTTTTTTCCAAATAAAGTAAATAATCCTGTGATACCTATTGTAGTGAAAGCTATCACCTGGTATATCTAACAAGTGTGTATTTGTGGCCACTGTGACACATGTAAAGTTCTGGAATTATCTCCTGTCTTGTGACCCTCAACTTTTTTCATATGTTACCATGTGAATATAAGGAACTTTAATATTTATTAAGCCAGATCATTGCTTTTGCATTGGGCTAGCTTTGACTTGTTGCTCTTTTCCCTGTACTCTAGTCTTTTCTCAGTCTTTAGTCTCCACGTACCAAAATTGAAAACTGATTCTACATCAGATTGGGTTATCTGTGATGAACCATATGGAGCTGGGCTTTCTCCAGCCAGTCTTTCTCCTTGACCCTCTCTGACCTTTAGGTTGGCTGCAACACTTGTTCACATTCCCTTCAAAACAAGCCCAATTCTAAAGTATTAAGAAATGAGATAGGTTTTACTGAGAGTTTGGGAGGCAGAGTGAAACAACTTAACACATATGCTAAAGCATTACATTCCACACTGTTCAGCTGTCAAAGACCAGCCCCCTCATCTTTCTCCTTCACTCGTCCCCCTCCCTGCAGTTTCGCTCTGCAGCATGTACCCTCTAACTCAGAGAAGTTGGCTCTCTCGGCTCCTCACTCTTGGTCCCTTGTACCTGTTTAGCTCCTGACCCTGTGGATGGTGAGAGAGCGTCTGTGTTGAGGGCAATTTTATTAGCACCCTCCAAAACACAACAAGCCCTCCTTAATATTTGTGACATTTGTGGTAGATTTTAGAAGAGGTTTAAGTAAAAAAATATATCAACTCCTGCCCCCAGATGTCTTTGTTCTTCACCAGATGCACTGAAGGCCACCCTAACGCTAAGGCCTGTGAATTATCTTCACTTTTTGAATGACTGCATAGTGTTCCCTTGAATACATGCAACCTGATGTGGTAGCCATTCCTGGACTTACTTTATTTTCGTTATAAAGAATGACGTATTCAAACAGATCCTATACATTTATGTGAGCAGGACTGGAGTTTAACTTTCTTGAATTGATATTTCTGTGTCATGAATGTGTACATTATAACATTATTAGATATTGGTCTCTAGAAGTTTGTGTTTCAGACAACTGTGTAAAAGAAATACTGTTTCAGTTTACCATGAACTTCCTTGTTTTGTATGTTTGTTTATTCATACCCCATCCTGATTCAGAGGGCTTAAGGTGGTGGGCAAGGAAATAGAAATTAAAGGTAGATGAGAAGTAAAAGCAAAAACAAAATAAAAGGCATAATAGACTAGTGATCAAGATCATTTTAGCAGTAAATTCAGGCTCATTCTGTGCCATAGGCAAACTTTTTGCTGGTACTAAGTTTTCTGGCACCCAAAATAAAGAGGGGAAGCTTTTTATAGCACGTAAAAACAGAGCCATTCTTGGGACCTCGTAAGAAGGACACTGTAGGGTGACAGTGTTCTCAGCAGTGTAACTTACCTTGATCTGCACCACAACCCCTTGTCTGCCCATGTGCTTCAAACCCTAAACATGTGTTCCAAGAATGGGGTTCTGTCTTCAGTCACACACACACTGATTGTCTGGGGTGGGGAGCTCTCTGGCCAAGATTGATAAACCACTCCCTGCCTCCTAGTGTGGCCAGATAGCAAGACAGGGCAAGCATCATCATTTACATATGTAGACCTTTTTTCCTAAAAGCTCCAAAGAGTTGCCTTGGTAGATGGGACCAGAACCAAACTGGGATCCACAGATAGAGACCGGATCAGGACAACACTCCCAGGTGGGCTGCTTGCCTGCCGGGTGAGTGGGTGGAGTGCCAGAGGGATGTGTTCATCCTGCTGCCCAGGGTCTCAGGCATGCACCCCTGAAGGGGTGAGAAGCCAGGAGCCAGCTGTGCAGCTTTATATGCCTGAGAGTGAGTTCCCAAAGAAGTATGGGGCCTTTTAGCTCCTGACCCCAGAGGAAGAATGTGGGAAGCCAGAGTGAGCCAAGCAGGATCAAGAAACTTAGCTAATCAGCTGCCACAAGTGTGGCATGGGCAGGGTGTAATTAGAGCGTGGAAGGTGGCCTCGACAGATAGACAGGAAATAGAAAGGGGCTCAGCTACACACAGGGGCTGAGTGTTGTGGCAGAGGGTCAGATGACTCTGCAAGGAAGCCAAGCTTGCCCAAAGCAGGAATGTAGAGTGGGAGACTAAGCAGAGAAACTGAGACAGTCCGACTTGGACCTGGGTTAGGACTGGGAACATTCGGAGCAACACTGGTTCATTCATGGGAGACCCTGTCTCCAGATTCCACTGAGCTGTGTATAATTCTGTCCTCAAGGTTCTCTGCACTGCTATACTTAGTGTGTCTTTTAAAATTCATCATAAATTGAGGGAGGGAAGGTAAGAACAAGGTGGTAATACAGAATACAGAAGGTAAATATCCCCCTTTGTCATTGCCTGGATAATAGCAGGGAAAATTATCCCAAAATAGGAAAAGAAGGTGGAAGCCTGATTGAATGATCTTTTCTTGAGCATCACTCTGGGAAGTGGGAGAGACACAAGGATGAAAAAGCAGCAGGCAGCTATAAAGGAGTAAAAGCAACCAGGAGAGTCATGGGGACAGACCTGCTGGGATCATGGCATGGGAAGGGGAGAAAAATGAGGCTGCTTCTAGTAGAGATTAATATATTCAGAGGGCTTTTCATTTCCTTGATTCCTTTGGGTACATTCTTGTGATGGTTGAAGTTTTTAATCACCATAGATATAAAACCCAGTACAGTGCTGGCTTTTGGCTTCTCCCACATAGAACCTGGCCCACTACTTAAAACCCTGCTGTCATTCATATCAGTGGGCCAACAGATCCTGCTTCTGCTGTTCCTGAAAGAAGGCATCCTCATCCCTGCATCCTGCTTCTCTCCAGGATGGCAATGACAAGCTTCATAATGCATTGGTAGAATGTGGCTGCAGAGAGCACAGGAGTACAACTTTAAAAATAATTAGAACTTACTTATAGAAAACATGGAATGTAATAGTAAAATTTCAACATTAAAATGTCATGCTGTACTTCAAGATAGATGGGATGAATGTTAGCCAGATGAGTCCAGCTGCTGCATGAAAGTCACATAGCTTTTCAGGCTTTTAAGTCATAGGTAAAATTAATTTATTATAAAATAAATGTTCATAGCACAGTATGTAAGAAAAGAAAGAAAGAAAGAAAGAAAGAAAGAAAGAAAGAAAGAAAGAAAGAACGAAAAGAACCTTAATGTGAACAAAGAGGCCATTTTCTAAACGGCAGTCTCCATAACTTTAGTGGGCGAGTCTGAGATCTTGACCAAGACCCCCTGAAATCTGTTTTAAAGTGAGTTCATCAGATGAGCAGTGTGCCCAGGTCCTACCTTTGATCAGCATAATGATCTTAATTTCAAAACTTCCAAGTGAGTTTCTTAGTCGTTCCCTTGGTAACAGACGAGCTGAACAAAACACAAGGGCAGTAGTGTTATGGAAAGAATATTTGTTTTGTCTCTGCCTCTGGTTATCCAGAGAACAAGCCAAAATATAGAGAAAGCAGAAGGTTTCTTTGGTGAAAGAAGAAGAGTCAGAGCATACTGGTGAGGCTTCTCCCTTCTACTGTGGTTTTCTCCATGACCCAGCCCACCATTAGGTACAGCTCAACTGGGGACAGATGGGACCCAGGGGCCTGGACATCATTCCTAGCCATCAGACCCTCTTGGCCAGGAAGAATTATTCTTCACTAAGTGTATTCTGAGCTCCTTGCTTTGAAAATTAATAACTTTTGCTTAGTATTACAAATTATGTATTTCTGTATTAATACCCTTCAGCCTCCAAATCATATATGTATTTGGCAGTAGGGAAGATTGAACCCAGGGCCTTAATCCTTAGTGTTTTTAAATAGTATCCTTTTCTGCCTTCACCTTAGGCAATTTGTGTAGTAATGAACTAAAAAGAAGTATATATGCTCCGACACAGATAGTTCATGGTTCTATAATTGTTCAGGAGTAATCCATACATATTTTTACAAATATTTTAGCAAAAGAAACATGAGAGGTTTGTTCTAAACTCTCTGTCCCCTTCTCTACTCCTAGGACTGTGTGCCTCAGCATTGAACTAGGTGTGACATGAGTCAAGAGCAGTATGGCTTGTTCTGCCTGGCAGGAGACCACAAGAGGTGTAATTCCATGGGTTGTGCTTGGAAGTGGACTGCAGGCTGCTGCAGAACGTGTTTACTGGGCTAGTGTGAGCCAGCACACAAGCATGTGGGCATAGGATGGGTGTGTGGGTGCAAAACAGTGGCCCAGTAGAACTATGCAGGTCAAGTTTTGAAACAGCAACTAGATTGCCTGGCAAGCGCAGGGTCCTGAGTTCAATCCCTGGTACTGAAAAAAGAAAGAAAGAAAGAAAGAAAGAAAGAAAGAAAGAAAGAAAGAAAGAAAGAAAGAAAGAAAAGAAAAGAAAAGAAACAGCAACCAGAATTCTTTACAAGGGCATTTGGAATTCATGGAGAGATTGGTTTTGTTTTAAACTATGTTTATTTTGCACTGGTAGAAAACAGTGAATATTGATTACACTTTTATTCTAAGTTGAGTGCTTCTCAAGGGGGACATCTGCCATGTCACTTTCCAGGGAGGTGATTTAGGTTCTGTAGCCAGGGTATATGGCAAAAATAACTAAAGAACATGAAAAAAAAATACTGAAGTTATAAGTCAGAATCAAAAGTGAGACTATGAGGCTGTGAACAGAGAGCATTTGCCTGCAAGGCAAGAAGGAGAGAGTATTTTAAAATTCATAAGTTATCATGTGACATAGAGAAATAGATACATAATTTTGGTGGGATATGGAATGAGATTTTTATTTATAAATTATGCAGAAAAAATTTCCTCCCATTGCTAGAGGAATTGATACTGATTATGTAATAATTGGCCAGGGGGTGGGGTGGATTTTTTACATCCTTACTCAATATCTAGACATTGGACCTCTTACCCCTCAAGATCCCGATGCTTCATTCTCCATCTAGACTAGAGGCCAGTGAGCATAGACTCAAGCATGTAGCTGCAAGAGCCTGTCCCTCACTTCCCTTAGCTTCTGACAGCAACCGTGCAAAGTGAAACCTGGACTCTAAGTGATGGTGGTAGGGCAGCTCTGGGTGGGAAGGATATGCTGATGGCCCTCAGTTAATGAATGGCATCAACACTTCATGTTGAATGGCACACAGCAAGCGTGGGTGAGACCAGCAGGAAGAGAAGAGAAAGATCGTATCTTGTTAATTGCCCTAATTTCACCTCCTCCCTTATAACTACGCATGACTTGTAACACATAACCTCCTTTAATTTCACCACACTACCTCTCCCAGAGAGGACACACAGTAGTAATTATAAATGGTGATTATGAATGAAGAGAGATTTTGCTCCTACATCTTGCTATCATTTCCTTTCTGAAATTTAGGGGAAGCTGATATGATACTGACTTCTTGGGTTTCAGGGGTAACTTTCTGAGTTAGAATTTTTTTCCTCTTAGTCATTTAATTTTAAGCAGTCAAGCTCTGTATTCCAAACAGAGTACAAATCCTATCCATTGTATTTCCAACTGTATATTATAAATGTTGGACTCTACAAAAGCAGCAACAGTAATGGTGTAACTGGTGGGAATAATGAAAGCTTTTGGTCTGGGAAAAGTAAAAATGAAAAGACCTGTTCAGAATTGCAGATCTGAGGAATCTGGCAGTTTTCCCTCATATTTTTCAGTGATAGACAAATTGTTAGTTACCACATATATAATTTATTAGTAATTGCTCTAATTTACCTCCTCAGTTTCTAAGTTGCCAGTTCACTGAGATCAACTATTCTGTACCAATAAAATAGGACCCATATGGTAATTTAATGAAGTAGCTAGCCAGTCAAGACGATTTCTGTGCAAATGCAGTTATTTGCCATTGTAATTTAGAAAACTGGGGGAGGAACAACCATGTCCAATTTTGTAGAAGCCCAGTGACTAGTATCACTCACTAGAATTAAAATGCTACACATGTATTTTCCTGTGGTGGACATATGGGTACTAAGATAACTAGCCTTTCTTTCGGTTATGTTGCAGTCTATTTTCAAGAAAACACTTCTCCTTTGGAGTGTTGTGAGCACTGCCTGTTGATGGACCCTAAGCCCTCCCATGAGGTCTGGGAGGCAGCAAAAGAAGGAAGAGCAGAGCTGGAGACGTGACATAGGTGGATGTGTTATAGGGAGATTGGCTACAGGGTTGGCATAGAAACTTGTATTTTCTTTTTAAAGCAAATATTCTACTTTTTTCCAAACATAATTGTCTTCAGATATAGCTATAAAAGTGTAAATGCAAAAATGACTTACTGTGGCTAACCTATTAGTGTTCTCTCTATTCTTGAAATTTCTTAATTTACCAAGAAAAACAAATTTTCTGCTTATCTTTGTTATTGAGGAGCTCCACAAGCTGTGATCTCATTCTGCCTCATGTGACATCAGCAACACTGTACATTCCCTTCTGCTTGCCCAGCTCTGCTGTTGCTGATTTTGTCAGAGTCAGGAAGATACTTTTTTCCCCATTCTCCTCCCCTCCCTTCAACTCTTTTCCCTTCTTTATTTATAATAGTTTCGTTTCTATGTTTTTCTTATATATTTTCCTTGTCCCTTCTTTCCTTCTCCCCTCCCCCTTCTCTTGTTTCCCTTTTCATTTGAACATTTTCTTCACATTTCCAAATATCTATTATATATTTTGGTCCTTACTTAACAATTTTGATTTTTCTTTTTCAAATCAAATTGGTAGGACAGTTTCAATAATTAACACACTGCATACATTCTTCTTAGTGGTTAATTGCTGTACAAGATGTGGACTTGATTTTTCACATCAGAAAAACCATGAAATATTTGAACATGTGTGTCAAATTATTTCACTTAAGGGACATTCATTTAGCTATAAATATCTCAAGCTTCTCCTTTATTGCAAAGTAGTACTTTTTGTATATTTTTTTTTTAAAACATACCTTTATCCATTCATCGGTTGATAGGCATTTGGGGTGTTTCCAAGATTTAGCTATTACATCCTGTGTTGCTATAAACATGGGTGTGCATAGATCACTGTGGTATGTTGTTTTTAATTCTTCTGGGAGGATGCCTATAAGGGGAATAGCCGAGTCTAATGGAACCTCTACTCCTAGTTTTCTGAGGATTCTCCACACTGATTTCCACAGTGGTTGCCAGTATACACTCCCACCAACAGTGGAAAAGGATTCCTTTTCTCCGCACAACTTCACTGCATTTGTAATTGGTTGGTTTCTTGATAACAGTCATTCTTTCCAAGATGAGTTGGCATCTTAGTGTTGTTTTAATTTGAATTTTTGAATGACTAGTGATGCAGAACATTTTTCATGTATTTATTTGCTCTTCCTACTGTTCACCTGAGAAGTGTGTACTCATTTGAGATGTTCATTTTTGGATTGGATCTTTAAATCTGAGGGGCCCAATTTTTGAGTTCTTTATTCTAGATATTAGTCCTTTGTTTGAGGAACAGCAGGCAACTTTTCCCCCCACACCATAGGTTATCCCTTTACCCTATTGGTTTCTTCCATGCAAAAGCTTTTTAATAAGATGAGATCCCAGTTGTCAATTCCTTGTGATAGTTCCTGTGTGAATGGGGCTTTGTTCATAAAGTCTTTGCCTATACCAGAGTCTTCAAGAGTTCTGCCTGCTCTTTTGGAAGACTTAGTGTTTCTGTTTTAATATTAGATTTTTTGATTCACTTGAGGAACACACTTAATATTTAGTTTTCATGGTCTTAACATTTAAGTTCATGGTCGTGGAAATGGTGGAAAGTAGGAAAATAAAGCTTGTAGCTGACTGTTGAGAAAATTGGACAAAGAAGTGACATAATGAATGGGGATTGCTCTCAGCATTTTTGGAAAGTCACCGTTGCCCAACTCAGCTGGCAACCACCCTGGAGCTGATAAAATTCCTTTGCAGTTCATCAGAATTTAACTTTGGCTCAATCTGTCAAAGTCACAACCACAGGTCTCAAGAGTACTGTTTGGCGACAGGTCAAATACATTATTGCAAGTATAATAGATACTTCTGAGTAGTGTTCTGATCCACAGCTGATGTTCACATGTATTATAGCAAGATCAAATACAAAAGTGGAAACAAGTCCTTTAGATAATATCATAATAATTTTATTGAAATCAAGATACTTTCTTAATTGATCATATAATATTTGGGAAAAGACCATAATCCTGTAAACTTAAATGTTACCATCATTGATTGGGAATTTTAGCCAAATTTGGAAACCTTACTTACCACCTGTTGACTCCCTTATTAGTGTATTCTTCACCAAGCAAGATCACCATTAGAGTTTCCTGCCTAATGCTTGCTTTTTGTGCAGTCAGCATTAAGGCAGAATAGGCAGTCCATGTGTATATCTCAAGTAGTGTTGCTCAGAGCGTGGTCACAGTGCCAGCATCACCTGGAATGGATCAGAGATACAACTTTACCAGCCTTCCATAGCAGACTCTCTTGGAATGGGACCCAAGAATCTGAGTTTTTTGATCAATAAATATATGAAAAAATGTTCAAAATCACTAGCCATTCAAGAAATACAAATTAGGGGCCAGAGATATAGCTCAGAAGCACAAATGCCTGCCTCACGAGTGCAAGGTCCTGAATTTGATTCCCAATACAAAGAAAGAAAGAAAAGAAAAGAAAAGAAAAGAAAAGAAAATTAAAGCAACACTGAGATTCCATCTCACCCCAGAAATAATGACTATCATCAAGAAATGACAAGACTGTGGGGATAAAAAAAGAAAGAAAGAAAGAAAGAAAGACTGTGGAAAAGAAGGAGCCCTTGTCCACTGTTGAACCTGTAAGCTAATACCACCACTATGGATATCAGTATGGAAATTCCTCAAAAAATTAAGCTGGTGATAGGGAAAGGGGAAATGGGGAAAGGAAAAAAACAGAGTATGTATATACAAGATAGGTAAGATTGTTATACAGCTAATTTCTCTAGTTCATTAAAAAGGAAGTCTTGTATTGTATTGCCAAAATAGCACACATATCTTCTACTCTGAATAACTACTATGAAGACAACAATACACTATCTCCCCACTATTGTAACTATCCTAATAACTTGTTTTGAAACTCAGTTTCATTGTTTTGTTTTTAAGGAAAGAACAACTGAGATGGGGGAAAGGAGGAAAGGAAGGGATTTATTAAAAAGAACAATTATTGTTTAATTATTTGATCAATCTTGCATTAATATACCTGGTAATCTGAGCAACTTCACTGAAGTTAACAATATGTAATATAAAAACCTTTGTTAATTTCCTATCATATTATTTTGAAATCTTGTAACATTTTTACTGTTTTTGTCTTTGTTGTTTTCTCTTTAAAATAAATAAAAAGAAAATGTGATATTTATGCACAATAGAGTACTCTCTTGCCACAAAAAAGGATAAATATGAGTCATCTTTAGAAAAATGGTTGTACGTACAGACCATTGTGTTAAGTGAAGTAACTCAGACACACAAGCTTAACTATCACATCATTTCTCTTATGTGAAAAACTCTCTGTATAAAATGTGAAATAAAAGATAGATAATAGGCAAAAGAGAGAAAGAAAAAAGGTATTGTAGTCCAATTTGGTATATCTAAAAGTATAACTTGATTTAGTACAGTTGTCTTCCATGTTTTATGTTCTTCGGCCTATTAGTCTGGATTTTGATCTGTTTATATGGTGATTAACTTTATAAGGTCTTAAAAGATTAATAAATGAATCTGATACTGGAAAAACAATAAAGGGGGAATAGAAATATGTTATATACATATGCCAATTCCCTACCGTGAATGTAATCAGTATGTACTGCAAAGATGTACTAATAAAAGGAAACAAAAGTAAAAAAGAATCTGAATTTTTACAAATTCTCAAACTGGTTCTGATGCTTACTCAACTTTGGGAGCCAGTGGCCTCTGCATCTCTAAAACAGATTGTTAACCATGTAATTAATGGTTGCTTGGTGTACCTGGTCTTCTTTCTTTCTCCTGATGAAAACAAATATGGCCATGCCTGTTATCCTTTCTTGATTGAAAGCTAGGTCCAAGGTGCTGATTTTTGTTTCCCTTTCACCAAAACATTTCCCAATACCTGGATTAGAACTGTGGAAACCATACATTAAAATGTCCTTAGATAAAAGTCTATATTTTTTAAACCTAGAACTGTGAGGACTAATCTGTTTTGTTGGTATTATGAGCTGACCACATACTGGGATAGTAATATACAGTTTTGTAGACTCAGCTATGACATCGCAGCTATCTGCCATATAGGAAAAATGAGCAACAACAAACAGCAAGTACACCAAAAGTGGCCTCAGCTCAGTAGAAATACATGTTACAAAACAGCACCAAAGCTCATACTTTTTTCCTAAACTCTGGGAGACTGTTAAAATATACTAATTCTTACTTTACAAAAGTAATTTTACCCTTGAAGTATGTCAGAAGTCTTAAATATTCATGTGCATAAGATGTAAATGTGAGAGCTAAAACTAACATGCTTGGAAGCAATCACAGGTGTAAATCTTTGTGATCTTGAATTAGGCAACAGTTTCTTAGACATGTTACCTAGCATGGAAGCAATAAAAGAAAAAACAATAAAATTTTGTGCTTCAAAAAACACTATCAAGAAGAAAAGTAGGGGCTGGTGTACCTGGTCTTCTTTCTTTCTCCTGATGAAAACAAATATGGCCATGCCTGTTATCCTTTCTTGATTGAAAGCTGGGTCCAAGGTGCTGATTTTTGTTTCCCTTTCACCACAACATCTAAGCACCTGCCTGGTAAGCGCAAGGACCTAAGTTTGATCTGTAATACAGCATGCTGTGCCAGCCCTGGAATCATGGGAGCACTGTGCCATCCACTGAAACTAGGCATGGTGGTACACACGTGTAATCCCAGTGCTGGGAAGGCTGAGACAGGAGGATCACTACGAGTCCAAGCTGTTTAGTGAGACTATGTACCAAATAAACAAATAAATAAATAAAAGGTTTTTTTAAATGAGAAGTACATGCATACCACATTGGTTGGAAGAAAATATTTGCATATCATTTAGCTGGAAAGAATCAAGTAAGAGAAGCTCTTACAACTCAACAGTTAAAAAGCAAAGTCCAACTAAATACTTGAAAAAATTTCAAAAGACATTTCTCCAAAAATATAGATACTCAATATCATATGTAAAGATACTCCGCTTCATTAGTCATTAGGCAAATGCAAATTAAAACCACGAGGAGAAGCTGCTTCATATCCACTAAAATGACTGGAGTGAAAAGGATGAACAAGTGTTGATGAGAACTTAGAGAAATTGGAACACTCATGTATTGGTGAAAATGTAAAGTACCATAACTAGCTTGGAAAGCAGTTGGGCAGTTCCTCAAAAAGCTGAACAATGATGAATTTGTGACCCAGCAATTTCATTGAAATTAAAAGGTATATACCCAGTAGAAATGAAAACATCTTCCTATCAAAACTTGTACATGGACATTCATAGCAGCATTATTCATAATAGCGAAAAAGTGAAGACAACCCACCTGTCCAACTGATGAATGGAAAAATACAATGTAATGTATTTCTACAGTGGGGTATTACTTTTTCATAAAAGACATAGAGAGCTGATACACAGTATAGCGTGGATGGACTCTAAAACAATTATGCTGAGGAAAAGAAACAGGACAGTAAAGGCCATGATTGCATTTACAAGAAATGTCCAAAGAAGGCAAAGTCATAAAGACAGAAAAGTCGGCTAATGGCTGCAGGGGTCTGGTGGAAATAAACAACGAGTGGCTGCTAATATTGATCATTTCTTGAAAATAAATAAAGGTGATTATTGCACAACATTGTGAAATGCTAAAAATCACTGTTACAGTATTAATATATATCTTATTGTTTAAAAATATGCATCATGTTAGATCTGTATTTGGGGGTCATAGTTTGCCAACACTAATTTGAAATTTTAAAAAGTCAGGACAGATAGATAAAAAAGATGAACAAGCATGTAATTCTTGTTCATATTTTTTCTACTTTTGGTATATCTAGGCATACAGAAACATTTCTATAATTTTAAAATGATGTATATTGAGTTAGCTATTAGAATCACCAAGGCATCTGTTATTCTAACAAGTTTCCAGTCAATTCTTTTGAAATCAGTCAATTGCTAGTTTGAAAATCAATAAAGTCATTGACCACTGCTCTATGTGTGATTCTGTCAGCATGATTATCTAGCAGATTGGAGGAAAGGAGATCAGCTCCAGCAAGAAGGCAAATAGGCAATAGCTGGGAAGAGGCTGCTGACAGCTCAAAAACTTAAGAAGTCCACTATTCTGAGGCCATTTAGCTTAAAAGCGCACAACCTTCTGTGCCATATCATATCCATGATGATGAGCCAGTGCTGTACAGAGAGGATTAAATTAAGTCAGGACTGTTACTTAAAATGTGTGATGGCAGATAATAATTTTAAAAAATATTTAGGAAACCTGAAGCCAGATATAACCTTAAATAGTTTTGGGTTTTTTTTTTTTTTTAACCTTTTTTTTTTCGGAACCAGGGATTGAACTCAGACCCTTGCACTTGCCAGGGAAGCACTTATTCCACTGAGCCATCTCCCCAGCCATGTAGTATTTATGAACTCTGTACATATTAATACATGGAAAGAGGGCAAGGTTTAGCCAAGATGAAGCTATGTGCTCTTCTTTCAAGGAGAGTCTTCCAGGTGGTCCTCCACAACACGGAAGGTCTACATAAATATAAGGCATGGAAAAATTTTCTTTGTGCTAATTTTTAAGGCAAGGTTATGAACTTCTAATGGGTACTCTAATACATTGCTGGTGGAAGTATAAAATATTTTAACAACTGGGAAAAATTTTTGTCTTTTTCTTACAAAGTTAAACATATATTTAACATGTGATCTAGCACTAGGTATTCATCCAAGGGAAATGAAAACATGTGCCCATACAAGACGTACGTACATATTTTTATTCATACAAACAGAAGCAACAGGTAAATGGATAAATAATTTATGGTATATTCATGTAGTGGCCCCCTGCTCAGTGGTAAAATAGAAGGAAATGCTAAGATCATGCAACAACATGAAGGTACCGCATAGATGTGCTGGAACAAAGACGCTAGACACAAGCATATACAGCCTGTTTATATGAAATTCTTGAGGCAAAACTAATCAATGATGACAGGAGTCACATCAGTGACTTCTTGGGGCAAAATGGGTGTTGGGTTGGGGAACTAGCTAAAAAGAAGCATAGAATTCTGGAGAGGTGAAAATGCTCTCTATATTAATTGGGATAGTTTCTGTAAAAGTTAATACATTTGTCAAAAGCATAAACTGGTATACCTAAAATATTTTGTTACATGTAAGTTATACCTGAATAAAGTTGATTTTAAAAGGTTTGTAGCTTGGAAGAAGATATGCATTTTAAAAAAACCGAGGATTGAACTCAGGACTTTGCACTTGCCATCTTAGATTTTCTTCCTCAAAATGTTTCCTGAATCTAATATTTATTATATGTTTATTTATTTGTTTATTTCTTTATTGGTATGTTAGTACAGGGTCTACAGGGTCTCTTTATGTAGATCGGACTTGTAGTGATCCACCTGTGTTCAACCTTTCAAGAGCTAGGATTACAAGCGTGTGTGACTTTTCTTTATCCCTTCAGTTGACTTTGAGCAATGCAAATCAATGTAGCTGAGGTGCTGATGTGTGGTCTTTGAAGACAGATCAGTGTTCCCCTGTCCCATAGCTTCCAAAAACATGTGTGAGCAGAGCAAGTAGGAGGGAGAGCCATGCTCCACACTGTTGGGTGGGATCCAGCCTCGAGGTAAGAGGCAATGATTTGCCAGGGCATAGAAAATTATTCATCAGAGCTGAGGCACCAACTCCAAAGCATTATGCACTACTTCATTGTGTTGTGCAGATTACTCCTTCTGCATCGCCTTCTCTCTGCATATGGCAGAGCTGAATGCAGGCCTCCTATCTAGCCCAGCTCACAGCATTCATGTATTTCCTGCCATTTTCACAGTCACTGATCCTCAAGCCACTCCTTTCTTCACAAATTAATAAAACCCAGATTCAGCCCTGGGTCGAGGCTTTTGTTCTTAATAGCCATCATCCTTGCTGGACTTAGGACCCTTTGACACCCTACCACTGCCATTATGCCTTAGTGTCTTTATTCTCACTATGGGTTGAACTGGAAGTAGTAGATTGGACTTAACTTACTAGAATTCCAATAACTTTTCCATTGGATTGCAAAAAGCAAACTGGACTGTAATGAGGACCAGGATGGGCTCACTATACATGTTTTCAGCCATTTTTTTAAACAGAAACATATTATTTTCACTTTTATTTTACATACATACTTGGTTAAAAAAAAATCAGTGAATTTCTAGGCCTGGTTTGGGTAACTGAAGATCCTTTATAAGTAGTTTGTATTGTCTAGATCCAAGGTATGCTGCAAACACAGTCTGAAGTAGAAGGGGAAATACCATCTTTCTGAAGACAGGCTTGGATATTCTAATCCATTACACTAAGATGTTTCCTTTCTCTGGTAACAGCACCCACTGATACCTGGCTGCTAGGGCACCATTCACAGGTGCAGCCAAGAAAGCAGAGTACAGACCACCAAAAACTAAACTCATCAGTCCAGCCTGTGTCATAGTACAGGTTTCACAATTCAGATCACTGGCACTCAGAGGTAAACTTACAAAACTTGCATAAGAGGCATTTGCTGATAAAAACAGGTTCACTGCCGTTGGTAAGCCAGCAGCTATACGAGCCTGTGCCACATGCAAGGTGCACCGAAAAAGGCTGTTTGCTATCAGACCACAGAAAGCAGCATTAAGTCCAATATATACTGATCCATGTTCAAGTAGATTCCTGTCTGTTTCTGGAAGGTGGTTAATTTTTCTGGCTATAATATCAATTACGTTTTCCTTGATAGTATCATCTGATTTATGACTTTCCACATTGAGCCTCGTACGCGCCACCTGTGTATTCCCTCCACCATGCACGGTTCACTGCAACCTTTGCTCCCCTCACCAGGGTGCAGCCATCTTTGGGGAACACGTGGCTCCCTGGTGACACTGCTTTTAAGCCATTTTAAAGCTTCATTCAAACATTAATATTATGTTAACCTCACAACTAAAGTATTAAGTGCAGAATACTTTTTCCAAACACTTAATAGCTTAAAACTGTTTCTAGAACAGCATTTATTTTCCTTTCTAGTAAGTAGATAATAAAAATGAGTGAGTTTTGGATTATTTAATATCTTAGAGTTTCTGCGGATACCCACTTTGTGAATGCCCACTTTGTGGAAGTCAGCAGTGTAGCAATAAAGAGGTGCACCTTGAGGAGGTCAGACCAACATGAGAATCTTGGCTCCGTTCCACAGGCCCATTCTCTAGCTTATAGAGCTTTAGTTTCTTCACCTCTAATCTTGAAATTAAGGGGTCATAATTCCCCATATCTTGTGTGATTGTTAAGAAGACAATGACATCATTTATGTAAAATCTTTGGCAGTGTCCCTGGTCATATTTATTGCCCAACAAACAGAAGCTTTACAAGATATATATTTCAACATGTCTAAAGCAAGGTCATCATAAGAACCACAGAGATGTGTTCTATGATGTCAATTTTTTCTCCTGTTTGCTTTGACCTAGCATATGTTCTCTTCCTCTTAAGACTCATCAAGCTTTCATTCCATTAGCATCTGAAAAGGCCTATCTTCCCTGAAGTTATTCCTCCCTACCCTTCATTCTTGTCGTGCTGGCTAGCATGAAAAGGAACATGAGCCTTTTCATACCAGCTTCCACTATAGCCTATTTCCTGAAAGACCTGGACCCCAAACTGCCCTTTCCATGTGGCTCTTTCCCGCAGCTATCTCAGCTAATCTCACACCAAAGCATCCTGCTTTTAAAAGGTTGAGCTTAACTTTCCGCATGCTCTGGATACTCACATGGGCCGAGTGATGAAGATGCATCTGATGCATGGATCGCAGACTAGGCTGTGGAATCTCTTCCCTCTCTTCCCTTGAAAAACAGCCATTGTAGTACAATAGGAAGGAGATTTACTGGACTCATATCTTAAAATTCCAGAAAATTACTTTAAATTTAATTTTCCAAAGACGGTATCATAAGAAAGGGAAATTGCCCAGACTCAGGCTTTCCATTTAAAGACTATTTTATAAATGCTTTTCTTTGCCCTTGCACTTAGGTCCTTTACAGAATAGCCAGTATTGCTTTTCCCAAGCTGCTGAATCCGTAGAAATCAAAATCTGTTAAGAAGCAAATGAGTCATACCAGTTAGTTAAGGAACGGGATATTTATATTCCAGACCCACCAGAGAAACTCAGGCGGAAGTAGCCTTGACATCAAACTTCATTTAACACCACACTGAGGCAACAGGAATAACTACCTGAGGGTAGAGAATTACTACCCTCACCCTTATGTGTGTTATGCTTTTGATCCTTGGAGTGAGTTCCACCTTCAGGCCAAGGATAGATAAAGCACAAAAGAGGGGAAAGATATGAATGTTTGGTTTGGTTTGATTTTTAATTTCCTTTTTAAACGCAGTGATTTTTTTCCTACTAACAGGTAGTAATAACATTTCTAAGGATTCTTGAGCACACTGACAAGTCTTTCAAGATAGGTGAAACCTATTCTGGTTTATGTGGATATTATAATTAGCACTATCTGGGTTTAGCCTAAAAAATAAAAAATATAATGTATAATTATTTTATCTTTTGCAGAAGAATTACATTATTTTAGGATTTCTTTTTTTGTTGAAAAAATATATTGCCAAAATTCAGGTGTTTATTCTTTACCTATAATTCCTCAAAAATACTTTGGTAATAATTCATAAAAAATTTCCCTTCCAAACAGACAATCATAAGACCAAAATAAAGAGTGTTTTAAAACAATAGAAATCTACTGAGTGTTTCCTATGTACCATTCAATGGACTAACATTACACACATTATCTGGGTAATGCTTACAACATGGCAAACAACAGTGGATGCCATTATTATCTTAATAATAATATATATAAGGAAATGAACGTTTAGAGAACAGCAACTTACTCAGAGTTACATAGGCAGAAAAAACTTTTGTTATTAAAAAATTTGAAAATGGGACCAGTTATATGTATATAATGTATAATTATGTGTTAGATATGAGCTGTATATATAATTATTGTTGGACAATGTTAGATTGGAAGGGAACTGCCATAAAACATCTAATACCCTCATTTTCCAAGAAATCAAGAACCACAGAAGTGAATTGGGGACGTAGTTAATTGAATTTCAGGCTATGTCAGTGTGTGTGTGTGTGTGTGTGTGTGCTGTGAACAAAAGTTCACTGAATGTTTTGACAATTTGTCCAAAACTTCCTTCCCTGAATTATCACACTGAAAAACTGTCATGTTTATTCCATAGACATATACTTTGTTCTTCACTTGCTGTTCCCTACCTAACTCTGTAAGTCAAGGAAGTATACTACGTATTCATATTAAGTTTTGCACATGCCTGTTAGCTTCCATTCTGAATGGGCAGCCAAGATAGCTTCAGTGTTGTGACTCACAAGCATGTGTATGTAATTGTGTAATGGTGTCACTGAGCTTGTGAAAGGATGAGTGATGTTCTTCTTTGTGTTTATATTTAGCAGTGACTGTTAATGATGTGCTTATAGAATGTAAACAAGCCCCACCCAGAGCAGCACAGATGACTCAATGATTGCCTGGGGGCAGGTTACCCAATGCTATTGCACTCTGAAATGAAAATATCCAGTTTAGACAACTTTATTGTGAGTATAAATTTGGCTTCCTACCATTACCACTTTAAGCCAAATTACATGTTTGATGAGGAGTAATTTCTTATTAGGCCCAGAGTATATCAGAGCAGACTACATCATGATGGAATTATAATTTGAATTTTAATCAAGTTTCATTTACTCTCAAACACTGTCTAAAGAAATAAATTCAATACTGTAGTTAAGAAAGTGAGTAGAGGACAACATAAAACAAAAGAGGGAACAAATTATATTGCTTATAATAACTATTTTATAATAGTACATATAACTGTTTACTTTTTTTCCTTGACCTTTCTATGAATACTCCATCAGCTTTATGTTTGGTCACTTCTGAAAGATGTCTGGCTCTAAGTTTTGGCATCTCTGAGTGTAACATACACACTGAATTCCGTTCTTCAATGATTCTCTAAAATTTTGTTTTGATGACATCGATGTAAATTGCGCAGGTAGATCAGTGGTCCTCCTTTCACACGGAGAATATGGTGAAGCCTTTCCAAATAAATGTTATTAGTGTAGTAGGGAAGGAATTCAGTGCAAAAGACTTCAGTTTGTTTGGTTCTGCTTATATTTCTTCCTTTAGCATCTCCCAGTTTCAGATGTTTGAAATAAATATCAGAAGAGAAGTCACAGCATACATGCACTCAGCCTGCATTGCCTCTAGCTTGTGAGAGTAATATAATAGAAACACTGAGTTACCTGAATAATGAATCATTCCTCCTTCATCTTAGCCTCTTTTAATTCATGCTTAACTGATACTTAGCTTATAACCAGTGTTTCACTGTGTGGTCATTTTTATGTAATTCTGGATTTGAGTTTGTGAACAACTAGCATGACCCAAATAGAATAAGTCAGGGGAAACAAGGTGATATAATTTGGAATACTCTCGTGTTTGCCACAGTGCCAGATTGTTCTTTCTTTCTTCATACATGAAAAATAGCAAAATATCATTGCTATAAATGGCTTGGGGACCTGGTAACATATTGGTTTTTTTCTAAGGCACTTAAGACATCAAAACAGTAGCAAGAGGTCAGTGACTAGTATTGCTTTATAGCTAGAGGCAGACTAGGGAAAGATTTTAGATTTACTTTTCAAAACATTTCCATGGGGGAAATATTAATAAACATTAATAAAAAATTAAAAGGAAAAGTTTGAGAGTTTGCATAGAATAATCAGAAACAAGATTTATGTTCTGCCTCTGGAAGGGTATTGAATATCTTTTCAACTTGCAAATATTGACACAACTGTCATATTATTTTCGCATTGCAACAATTTGGAGTTTTCTTCACTTGAAACATTGTGGCTATTAAACTAATCTTTATTCATGATTTATACATCTTGAACTCAAATCTCAAGAATAAAATTAATAAAACGTGTCAGTGTGGTGAAACAATTTGATGAACAATGTCTGAGTAAATGGTACCATTTTGTCAACTTTTAGTTTTTGGAAATCTTCTATTTGGCAACTTTAGAAATTTTTTTACTCCAAGAGGAGCTAAAGTCAGACAGAACAAAACAATTGTTGGTTCAGCTCACCCTTTAGAAAGTAAGTAGCAAGGAATATCACCATAGCTAGACTTCATAGCACACCAAAACTCCTACTCATACCCCTCTGCTTCATTTTATATGTCCAGTTGTTCCTGCTGTTTTCTCAGAGGAACTCTTACAGAGTAACTGAGTACCCTCTGTGGTACTATAACTAAGCAATAGCCTAGGAGACGAAGGTACATTGGTAATTAGTCCAAGGAAGCGGTACTGTTGGCAACACCAAGCAAGGCGACCTGTTAGTTCCTGAGTTGTTTTCCATGGAGATGAAGTAATCACAGCTTTAAGAATGGGCAGAAGAGGGGCCTGGGAGATGGCTCAGTACAATAAGCGCTTCCCTGGCAAGCGCAAGAGCCTGAATTCAATCCCCAGTTCCGCAAAAAAAAAAAATGCACAGAGGAGGACAGGGAGTGGGTGAGTGCTGGCTCTACAGTGATACCCTAACTGATGGGATAGACTCACAGTCACTCTAACTTCCCTACCAGGAAGAGGATCACTATAAGTGAGATACTGAACCAGGGGCCTCAAAGAAGCTGAAAGCTGGAGAATGCAGTGTGAGATAACACCAGTGCACGCTCCAGTTTTTTTTTT
>NW_004524616.1:11050928-11055626 GCF_000260255.1 Octodon degus
ACACACACACACACACACACACACACACAGATAGATTTCAGAGACTGGAGAGAATAAAGTGGTTTTAGACTATGTATGACACAGTACAATTTAAATACAGATAAAACAATACTGTCTTATTCATTGCCACTTGTATATATAGTAAAAATACTACAACATGGACCAGAAAAACACAAAATTTTTAACAGTGGTTGCACCTAGAAAAGAATGAAAGAGTAGCAAGACACAGAAAGAGAGAAGGACACCAAGGATAGAAACTAAAAAGAGCAACCTGAGTTTATATCTACGATCTTATTTCTTTTAATAAGAAAAAGAAAATTCAACCAAAGCATAACTGCAAAAATGTAAAAAAAAAAAATTTAACATTTTCACTTGCAAATACACAGGTACGTATTTTCTCCATTTAATAATTTTTCTAAATAAAAAGGAGGAATGTTTTGTTTTACAAAATAATAGGTTACTTTATAAATGGAAGTAAGCAATAAAAAACTGGCAATTGAAAATATGATGGATGAACTTAATTCATTACTGTGTTTAAAACCAAGTCTCCTCACTTATAAAACAAAAAGACTAAAATATAGACTACACAGAAAAAATTTAATGGCCTAAGCACTTAATCCTAGAAGTCTAACATCTTGGTCATAAGAGTTTCAGAAAATGTAAAGACATGGGGAGGAACAATCAATTAAATAGATAAGAGAACCAGTCTCTAAGCTGAGGAAGGGCTTCCGATTATAAGGACAGATCCTTGTGCAATGCTGAACCCTAAAGATGCAAAAAGATGCTAGGGCTATTCAGAGGAGACAGTTAAAAAGCAATACAGTTTAAAAGCTTAGTACTGTATTTCCATAGTTAACAGCAATATGACATAGATAGGGTGAAAAGAATTACTTCAAAGTCCTCAGAGAAATGATTTTGGACCTAGACTTTATATACTATTAAGCTATTAATATATAAGGAGAATAAAGCTTTTTGGAAATCTTCAGAATAATGATTTCTGTAGGGGAGGGGGTGTATGTAAGAATGTTCTCTAGCAAAAGAATTAGGGAACCTAAAAGAGAAACATTTCAGAAAATATTGACCCTAATCTCAAAGAGTACAATAAAAAATAAATACCACATAGGGGCTGACCAAATAGCTCAGCAGATTAAAGTGCCTACAAGCAGGCATAGGGGCTGGGGGTTCTAACCCTGGGCCTGCCATTCTGGCCATGCAGGCCCTGCCGCTAGGGCGCACTGAGATGGTAATTGAGACTGGGCATGGTGGCACACTCCTGTAATCCCAGGTCTTGGGAGGCTGTAAACAGGCAGATCACTGAGAGTCCGATCTAGTAGTGAGACCATGAATACCTTGTAGACCTTTCCCTGAAATAAAAAAAAAGAAAATCCTATGCAGGCTAGTGTCAGGTTTATAAAACAGTATGTCTGAATTACAACACGAAGCCAGAAAGCAACAGTAATCATGTTTTTGAGAAGAACGTGTATTTTCTGTAATGATTGAATAGCTAGATGATCTTGACTTTAAGGTGAAATAATACGCCACTTCTGTCAATTGGAGAGGAAAAAGGCAATGAGATCCGTCAAGGAAAACAAAAGCATCCATAGGAAAGACAGGGCCCAAGTATAAGGTAAGTGAAACTGGGTTTTGATTGGGAACAATTGGTGAAACGTAATAAAATGAAAAATTGCTTACTTCCATTTGCAATAAAATGAAAAAGACTTGACCTTGAGGCTTGGAGTGTTTTCCTCAGGCATAGTTAAGTGCACAGAGATATAACAGAACTGAAGCTGTGCACTCAAGCCCACCTTATGCAGAGGAACTTACTGCAGTCAAAATATGTCCCAAAATGTTTTGTGAAAAAAATTCTCCAAGTACTGCTACAGAAATTCCACCCTCTTGAACACTATAATCATTTTAAAGGAATAATAATACTAATAGCTAACATTTTACTGAGTGCCTGCTATATTTCAAGGACTGATTTTTTTAATATTTTATTAGTAACCAAGTATTAATATTTTACATGTATTATTTCTCTTAATCTTTTTTATTGTTTCTAAAAATTAATTGTTTATTGGTACATTTTAGATATACATAATGATCACATTCATTGTAGGGAGTTTTTATCTGTGCGTGATACATCTAGAGCCTTCTGTTTTTCCCATTCCTCTCTCCCCTGCTCCAATCACTCTTCCTCTCACTTATAAACTTTGTTTCCATTTTTTCTTCCTTTCTCATTTTTTTCTTTTTTCTTCCTTCTTCACTAGTTTACAAAAAAGTTAACACTGTAATCCCCTCTTAAACATGAGGAAACTGAGCCAGACGTGCATAGGTAGTCAGAAATGAAACATGGATTAGATTCCAAATCTGTATCAAAAACCTGTGAACTTATGGACATATTTTAAATAATTAATTTTAATCATAGCATCTAGAGATTTTGATATATTGAATCTTCCCAGTGTACTTTTTATATGCAGTAAACTTTGTATTTCTTACCAATTTGGGGATCATACTATATATTGTTTGATGATCCCTTTGTTGATAATCACCTTTTTATTCGAGAGTAAATAGTTGTTATTTCATGATTCAGTATTGTTGTGCAACATCAATTTTAATGACTACTTGGTATTAGTTTATTCATTCAACCAGTATTTACTGATATAAAAGCATATTCTAGACATTTATACTATTTAAGTGACCAAGCAGATGAAAATCTGTCAATTCATAGAGCTTCTATTTAAGTGGGGAGAAATAACAATAAACATATAAGTGGAAATGTATGTTATTGTGTAAGCTGATACGTACTTCCACTTAGCATGGGGGTTAAGCCATACAGCAAGGTAAGGGGGTCCAGAGAATTTATGGGGTGATAATTGAAGTTCTCATTGAAAAAAATGACATTCTAGCAAAGCTTTGAGGGAGGTAAAGGAATAATCCAGGCAGGTATCTAAGGAGAAAACACTTATAAAATTGAGACATACTGTACCTCACATCATAGAACTCATATGCCTTAAAATGTACAGTTCAGTTAGTTTTAGTGGAGCCACAGGTTTTGCAGCCATTACCGCTGTCTAATGCCAAAACACTATCTTCCACTCCTCAAAAGCCCCGTGCACATTAGCAGTCGCTCCCCATTATCTCTTTCCCCCAGTCCCTTGCACCACTAATCAACTTTCTGCTGTTATGGATTTGCCTACTCTGGACAGTTTATATAAATAGAATAATACAATGTGTATTTATTTATTTGGTACAGGGTCTCACGACACAACTTCAACTCGTAATGATCCTCCAGTCTTATCCTCCCCAGATCTGGAATTACAGGCCTGTGCCACCACACCCAGTTTCAGTGGCTGGCTTGGCATGGAGCCAGCACAGCATGATGTACCAGGAATCAAACCTAGCTCCTTGTGCTTGCCAGGCAGGTGCTCCCCAGCCCACAATGTGTATTCTTATGAGCTTTTTTTATCACGTAGCATAATGCCTTCAAGGTTCATCCATTAAATAGCACATGTCAGTACTTCATTCCCTTATGGCTGAGTAACATTCCATTGTTTGGATACACCATGCTTTGTTTATTCATTTATCAGTTGGTGGACATTTAGGCTGTTTCCACATTGGAGGTATTATGGATAGTATTGCTACACAAAATACTATGGGAACATATTTGTTCATTTCTCTTTAGTATATACTTAGGGGTAGAGCCAGTAGATCATGTGGTAATTCTCACATTTAATTTCTTGCCAATTGATTTTTCCAAAGTGGCCACAACTGGAATGAAACATTTTCAGCAGAAGGAACAGCCAATGTAAAGCACAGCCAGTGGTGCCAGTGTAGCTAGTGAAGAGACACTGAGTCAGAGGGGAGGTCAGATAACAAGGAAAGGACTAGAAGTATGTAAGTCCTTCTATTCCACTGTAGGGACCTGGTCTTTTATTCCACGGGGAGCCACTGGAAGACTTTGAATAGGGTGATATTTTTAAAAGACTCATCATAGCTTCCAAGTGAAGAACAGAGTGCTCTACAACAGAGGTGACTGTGGCTCTGACCAGGGTGGAAATAGTGGAGGTAGTGAAAATGGATTTTCTGATGGTTTCAGTAACAGTGGTGAGCAGCAGAGAAGAAAAAGGAAAAAAAAATCTGTGGATTGAGCTTTAGGAAAGATGGACATGCCGTCCACTGAGAGATAGATAACTGCAGGGGAATAGTTTGGAGGAGAGATGATACATTCATAAATGCAGCCTTTGTCACATTAACTTTGAGAATTCTCTGTTTAACTATGCAGCGATGTTAACTAAGCAGTTGGATACACAGTACTGAGTAGAGAACAGAGGTCTACAGTAGAGATGTAAATTTAAGATTAATCACGTTACTGTTGAAGATCATGAAAAGTGTGAGTGTAGATAGGGAAGAAATGAGGAGCATGGGCCTCTGTCAGCTAAGGTGGTTAGTGAGAAGAGGCATTAGAAGATACCATCATAGGGTGGAAAGAAAACCAACGAAGTGTAAAAGGAAACCAGGTGAAGAAAATATGCTATGATGGAAGAAAAGCACAAGTCACTCACTGCAGAGAGGTCAAATAAAAACAGGATTGGAACTTTGACTCTGGATTTAGCAATGGATGATGACCTGTGACCTTGACAAAGGTGGCTCGACAGGGGCAGCAATGGCAGCAGCACTTTTTTTTTTTTTTTTTTTTTTTTT